>NC_081824.1:315972317-316279625 GCF_030867095.1 Alligator mississippiensis
GGCCACTTCCTGGAAGGTGGGGGAGGGAAATCCTGGGTCTGTGCTCCAAGGTTTGTTTTGGGCTCTACTGTATTATTTATTAAATAGTTATTAGATTAAAAACTACAAAAGTGGGAATCCTGGGAGTAGGGACCAGTTTCATGACTCCTATTATCCATTGACTTCTTAACAGGAAGTACAGAATCAGCCCTTGTAGCATAGACCCAAATCCAAGACTCTTCCCTTCCAGGTGTGTGCCATAACAACTAGGGTGAGCAGGCCACATCCTTCTGGTGTTTGCCCTTTTTGGTTCCTCAGATTTTGAATTCTTTGTTCTACTACAGCACATCTTCAACAGGAAATGGGGAAGAGTACCCTAGCTTGGTGCTTAGGGTACTCTACTTTGGAGGCGGGAGATGTAATTTAAACCTCCAGGGGCTAGGAGAGGACCTGGGAACTTGGGTCCTCTGTGTGAGTAAGCTCACTTTTAGGCTATTAGGACTGTTCTTTTCCAGCCATGCATTAGAAGTAGCCTCAATTTATTGTAGGGAGACCAATATCACTTGTGTGCGACTATTCTTGAAGCACATCTATCAGATAGGGCCTCTCACAGCATTTAGGTGGAGAAATGCCTAGTTTCTGGACCCTAATTGGGTTTGGATGGAGGATGGGCACCAAACTACTTAGACTGGGGTTGTGGTCAGACTCCAAACAGAAAACTGAGAAATAAGCATTTTCAAATCAAAGAGGGAGGTACTTCTTCAGCTCAGACACGTCTAGGTTAGACTCCAGTGATTGGGGAGTTCTTGGATCGCAATTTTGGATACAGATTTTGCTTCCTGCATCCTGCTTTAGTTATATAAGCCCTCTGTTGGATCTGTTGTGTAGGTACTAAGTTTGGAAATGTTAGTTGGGATGTTAGCAGGAAAAAAGATGTTGCCTCTGCAAACATTTTATGTATGTGGTTAAACTTTATAAAGTGTTCTAGTACTTGAATGCAATTGTTCTCAAGGTTTACCTGAATAAAATTATGCATTATAATGTGTTATTCATTTAGTCATTAGATTGCTCTACCTGTTGTATATTTGTGGTCAACATTTTAATATTTTTTAAATGTATCCTTAGGTAAAAACATCAGAATTTTATCGATACTCCCGGCAGCTGCGACACGAGGTTGACCAAGCCATGAATTACTTTCATAATGCTCACCAACAGCCCTTGATGGAAATGAAATCCAACAGAATTCGTTCTGCCAAACCGCAGACTGCAGTATTTAGAGGAATGATAGGACACAGTATGGTAAACAGCAAAATTCTTCTCTTGCACAAACCAAGGGTCTGGTGGGAGCTAGAAGGTCCTCAAGTACCTTTGCGACCAGACTGTCTTGCTATTGTCAATAACTTCGTGTTCTTGTTAGGCGGGGAAGAACTGGGGCCCGATGGTGAGTTTCATGCTTCATCCAAAGTATTTAGATATGACCCAAGACAAAATTCTTGGTTGCGAATGGCAGACATGTCTGTTCCACGTTCAGAGTTTGCTGTTGGCGTTATTGGGAGATACATTTATGCAGTGGCTGGGCGAACGAGGGATGAAACATTTTATTCAACTGAGCGGTATGATATCACTGAAGACAAGTGGGAATTTGTGGATCCCTATCCAGTCAATAAATACGGACATGAAGGAACTGTGCTGACTAACAAATTGTACATCACCGGTGGAATTACATCATCTTCAACTTCTAAACAAGTGTGTGTTTTTGACCCAAGTAAGGAAGGGACGGTGGAACAGCGAACAAGGAGAACTCAAGTAGTCACTAACTGTTGGGAGAACAAATGCAAAATGAATTATGCAAGGTGCTTTCACAAAATGATTTCCTATAACGGTAAGCTCTATGTCTTTGGTGGTGTCTGTGTGATCCTGAGGGCCTCCTTCGAGTCTCAGGGGTGTCCCTCTACAGAGGTTTATGACCCAGACACTGATCAGTGGACTATTTTGGCTTCTATGCCAATTGGTCGGAGTGGTCATGGTGTAGCTGTTTTGGACAAACAGATAATGGTTCTTGGAGGCCTCTGTTACAATGGTCATTACAGTGATTCAATTCTCACCTTTGATCCAGAGGAAAATAAATGGAAAGAAGATGAATACCCCCGGATGCCCTGCAAGCTGGATGGCTTACAAGTATGCAGCTTGCACTTTCCTGAATATGTACTGGAGCATGTTAGACGTTGCAGCTAAAACAAAGCAAAAAAGCCCAATACAAAAATTATTCTTTATTTGACAGGGAATTGAAGCAGATTTATATCTTTTGAAGACATTCGTTTGTAAACATCTATTAAGTGCATAGAGAAATGGGATATACAGGGAAAGCATCTACCACATGGATTAGAAATGCTAATAACTGGTGTGGTATTGTGAAAGGTTTGTTTTTTAAACCTACATCATTAGTTTATGTAGGGGGAAAGGAGAAAAATGTATTTTTCAATGTGCTTACTTTTTCTTCCTCTTTCTTTGTGGCCTTTTATGCCCATGCAATAAGTTCGTTCTGTTTGATGGCCATCACAGAATCATGCTTCTGGAACCAATTGACTAGTGAGCCATTTATGGGAAGGGGGACAGGGAGAGGATAGATATTGTGCGTTTTTATTTTCTTATTTTATTAAGTGTCAAAATAGGATACAGCAGCCTTACAAAGGAAAGACTTAACTTAAAAAGGAGTGAAAATACTCTCATTTTGTTCATGTAAGCTGTCTTTAACCATTTTCCCGCCATTTGACTGTTTGCAGCCCAGTTAGACTATAATTTTTTCCTCCATAAATACATTTAAAAATGGTCTTAACCTTTTTGCATGGCTTTTTCTGGTTTTGTGTAGCAGTACCAGTAAGTCTGTCAAAATGCAAATGATACACTTTTCTACTAAATTGAAAATGAAACACTTTTTTTTTTATACTTAAAACACTCTTTCTATGCTGCCTTCTATCGTCTGCATTGTGTTTGTTGGTGCGTAAAATATATACACACACGCATACACTTTTAAGATCTATATATAATGCATCTTTTTATGTGCAGGTAGGATATTATATTTTAACTAGTGCACAGATTCAGCCATATCTGGTGAATTTTAGATATAGTAGTATCCTTTAATGAATTAAATATTGACAAAATTCTTAAATTACTGGAGGCCTCGTTTGGTATCAAAGTAGCTTATCTTTAGTATATACTAAGTGATTCAGTCACATATAAAATCTTTATAATAATGATGCATAATGAGCTGTTAACAATTTGACATTTTATAGGTTATTTTTTAAAAATAAATGTCTTACTCAAGTTTCAGTCCTTCGATTTTGAACATTGCCCATTTTTAATAGAAATCAGAGATGCGTTAGTAAGCATGAACAATCCTTCATTAATGTCCAGTTATTTTCAGAACTGAATATAGTATAATTTGTTCTTAACAATGGCATTGCTTGTAATGGTATTGAAGCAACAAAATCTTTTTTTCTTTTTGGCCCCAATTGTCCACTGACATGAGCTATCTTGTTTTTAAAACATAGAGTTTGGTAATTGGACACCATCTACCATTTCTGATCCTTTTTACAAGCCAATCTACAAAACTGTAGATGCTGACTTTATCTCCCCTGAATTGAGATTCGTGATTCAGAGGAGCTTGAGTAACTGCAGCACGTTGCAGCACTTTTTTAACTTGTTTGATTTTTGCTGACAGATGGGTGAGAATATCCACAAATATAAACATGGTTAAAAAGTTCAAATCCTAAATTATCTGCACTGGTGTGAAATAAGCATCTCTTAGAATCAAGAGGAAAAATATTGGCCCTGAGAAGTTCAAGGCTAACATCAACCTCAGATATACAGATGCAAACTGCTGAGATAAAACACCTGCGTAACTTGTGAAGTATTATGTTTGTGTGCTTCATGTAAGCAGTAGATTTTACAAGATAGTGAGTATAATGGTTGAGAATTAATTTTTATTTTAGCATCTCCCAACCAGAAGTCACTGTAGAAAAGGAATGTACAGTACTCAGGGAGTTCAAAGCAATGCACTTACAAGGGACCAAATACACCCCAAATTTACTGTGGTAAAATGCAACTAGTTTTATTTGGCTAGACTAAATTAGAAATGGCTAATGGAAATAAACCTATTTTGTGATGGGTACTATGCTTACCTTTAATGTTATCTTTTGTTTCCTTGTAATAATATTTTTTCCAAGCTTTCAGTTTAAGATATGTGAGGATATGGAGATATACATGGCAAATTTGCAGATTTTACTTTATTTTTTTAATTTGCACTGATTCTACAAAATAGAATTATTTCTATAGTATTTCATTGAAAGAGAGAGGATACACAACTATAGTTGCAATGTTAAAAGTTGTCTAAGCCAACCTTTGGCTGGACCAAATGTTGACATCCAGTCTTCCAATATAGACTAAGGCCTACAGTTAAATGTAAATATCTGCTTTTTGTTATCCAGTATTTCCCAGTTTCCAAAATGTGAGTTGTAATTTGTTCTTCTCAAAAATATTATTTTTTTGGCGTATATCAAAGCTCCCATCTTTCCATGAAATTTATGCAGAGGGCGCCGTGCTTGGGTATAAAGGTCCACTGGTATCAGTAGGGCTCTAAGCTTGTATGCAGGTGCCTACCTTCATCTAACTGAAGAATCGAGGCTCAAGAAATGTTATCTCATATTTTCCCCCGGTTCTTGCTCCTGCTATAAGTAGGCCATTTCCTAATGTGTTAAATATATTAAGTAGCAAAGAATAATTCTGCTTCCTAGTTAGGTTTGTCATGAATCCCTTAATGTATAGTCCCTTTATGAATAATATGGCTGACTTGACCCTGTTCATCTTGGGGTGATCTGGGGAATTGGTGTGGTTCTAGAAATTTGGTCTTTTGTGAGTCCAGTATATTAGAATAAAGAGAAATGGCCAAGATTGTTGAATGGATATATAGGGTTATGTTCCTGAGTCTGTGTTTAAGCACTTGCTTAAGTAGCCAGATCCTGTAGAGTCCTGAGAAGCCATCAGTACCCACTAGAGTTGAAAGGGAATTCACTTTTGAAAACCAGAGCATATATGTAGGTGATGTGTTTTAATTAAATCTAGGCTTAATTTGAGGCACCAGATTTTGAAAATTCTGCTCAAGGCTAGTAAAACTAATCCTGTAAAATCCTAACTTTGAACTACCTTGGCTTCAGCTTCACTGAAATTGTCTCAACTAAGGTGCTGGCTGTAACTATTTGAGCATTAGGAATGACTGGAACTGCTAGATTTCAGAATGGATGGGATATGTAAGACTGTTATGTTGTATTTTACCATGCTTATTATTTCAAACATCGAATATGTAATTAACTCGCTTTTTTTTTTTTTAATTATGTAGCTTTTGAAAAGGATTTATTTTTATTACATTATGGTATAGCTCGGAGAGAAGTTTTCTTTTCCCAGTGAAACATTCTGTTAATTACTGTTAGTACTTCTGCTCCAAATAACCTAATCAGTTAAAAAAATAAATAAAAAAAATTAGGGCTGGCTAATCAAAAATTCTGTCCCCCTATCAAGATCTTTTGAGTCTGGTTATTAATTTATTGTAGGTTTTGTACCATTTCAATGCCTTTAGTTCTGTAGGCAACAGGTAAGTCTTACCCTTGGTTAGTAAATCTGTTCGTTTTATCTTTACCCTTGCCCCCACATTTTGATTTGCAGTACCAAGAAAGTGTGATTGCACGTAATACTACTTTTGAAACCCAGCACATAACCTGCTTGCTGTCTAAAGCAAACGTAATGCCTCTGTGTTTAAAAATAAAGGCCACTGTGAGTAAAAGGCCAACCTATGTATTTCTCAATTAATTCACAGTCTCCATGTCTAAGGTGTGTAATTTGTCCTCCTGATTCTATGGGGGAGTCCTGTTCCCTTGAATGCTGAGTACTCCAGGAATTTCATCTAGAGCTCTGGATGATCGGTACCTTGCCAATTCAGGTTTTGTGGAACAGATTTACAGAAGCAGCTCAGTTTCCATTTTAGGTGTCAAAGTGGCCAAAGTTTCAGCCTTTGGTCATTACTGTCACATGCAGGAAGGGGGCAATATTTGATATAGCAGAAGGAGGCAGCTATCATTTAGAAAGCACTGTTAGCATGTGGCAATTTAAAATTCAGTCTTGCAGCCTATTTCCTTATGCTTGATGCTGTTAGAACACTTGGGAGGTTGGCTTTCTGTGATCTTACAGCAGTCAATTTCTAACCTTGGGTAGTTTCTAACCTTAATGCTGTCTGTGGGGCCTAATGTGTTCAGTTACTTTTCATCCTTCACCAAAAGCAAAAGATAAAATTAAGCAAAAATACATTAATTTAAAAATAGAAATCAAATATGTATATCCATCTCACTTATGACTATGACTACTACTTCACACAGTGAGGGTGTGGGGGTTCCAGCTATTCTTCTTAAAACAGGAAATCTTACCTTCATTTTGTGAATGAGGAAAATTATAAATTTTAAGTAACATTTTAATTTACAGAAATATTCTGTCTTTATTGAGAGATTCTCTCCCCTCTTTCCCTTCTCCTTACCTCCCAACAAAACAAAAGTAGTAAAATTGGCCCCAAGTTCCATGAACACTTACTTAATTTTACATATGAGAGTAATCCCACAGATGTAAAATGAAGAGGTATGTTAACCGTTTAAAAGAAGGCATATATTCACATGTAAAATTAAATCTATTCTGAAGTGTTTACAAGATTGGAACCTTAAAAAAAACAAAAAACTTTCCTTTTCCTCTTCCTCCTCTCTCCTTTTTCATTTATATCCACCACAGTACTTTGTGAAGCATGTTACATCATGATGTAACACTTCCTCAAGGGGTGTGAAAACAACTTAAAAAAAACCAAATAGAAAGATATCTGCTATTTAAAAAAAAGAAGCTAACCAGTATTTTAGAACTAACCATTTGAGATTTTAATGATGTTTGTAAGACAATCTGACAATGTTCAAAATAAACACTAATGACTACTTTTGCCTCGGTATGTTATTTTTCAGGAGTTGTTAGTAACTTAATTTCAGTTAGTATAAGAGGTTAAATGCTGTGTTTGAATAAAAATAAAGGAACAACATTCATGGAATCTATAATCTTGGCAAATGTAGTAGATGGCAGTAAAGTAGATTTATTAAGCATAGTTTTCCTGGACACTCCCTTTCCCCAAATTTCAGTTTGTTTATATGCTCTTTCAATATTTTTAATGATAAAATTCAAATAGCTTTTGTTTGTAATTGAGTTGGTAGCTAGGGGTAAACCACTTTCTGTTTCCAGTGATACTCTTAAATACTGCTCTGGTAAAAATTGGTTTGGAAAAAGCCTAGAAAATTAAATGTAACATAACATTGCAATAGCAGAGGTGCTTGGGGTGGGGTGAAAAAAAGCTAAGGTAGGGTAGGCTTTTTATTTCCTCTGGGAACTCCCCTAATATTAATTTAAGCTATCAGAACAAGTGAAGGGAAGAGCAAACCAGCCTTCTGAAATCTTTTTGCCCCTATATAGTACACTATTTCAAAGATCATTTTAAAAACATTTTTTTTTTTCTGGTGCGTTGAAGAATGTAGTTCCACTACATTCTCGAATTTTCAGTGTACTGTATCAGATGGTTGTAATGTTTTCAAAACAAATGTCTCCAGGAAGGTAACGGTAACTTTTATTTTCTAACTATGCCACGTGTACTGTAGCAATTGGAAGTTCTTTGCCTATTATATATAGAGAGAGAGACAGGAGAGAGAGAGAGAGAGAGATCTTTGTGTACATTTTGGATTGTCTAATAACCACCCAAGGACTGCTATAAAAATCTTAGAATAATTTAAGTTTAGCCTTTTATAAATGTTTTACAAAAGCCTTTGTTTTTGGCAGAAAATAACTTTCCTCAGCTATGGATATATGTTTAGACATGCCTATGTGCTCCATCGTGTTTTTTTTTTTAACGGGGAAAAATGTATAAAGTGTGTATAAAGAAAAGTGTAAATAAAATATTTTTAATCTTTAAACACATCCCTGCGTTATCTGTCATATCTAAGGTCAATATCCTTAGAGGCTTTTTCACAGGACAAAATGGGTCCACTTGGATAAGTAGTACTTTAAAAATATGAACACCCTCTGTTCTTGATGCTGCCATTAGTAATAGCCAGAGCAGCTTCAACAAGACAAGTTGCACATGTTTGCCTATTTTATAGGCTTTGATCTTTTGCCATATTTTACAGTTGTGTCCTTCAAAAACATTTTCTTTACAAATGTGTTTCCAGTGTATTCAGTGTGCTCCTTGTGGTCTAGACTTAAACCCCATTTGAGACAAGGAAGGTTTTTTAACAGTTTTGATTAGGCCCAAACATTTTCAAAAGAGATTCCTGTTTTGACTTTTTTGTTGTTTTTTTTCAAGTGCAGAAAGTTGTTGCATCCTTCCCCCCTCCCCCCCCCCCCCCATTCCTTCTGGAGAATATGAAAACTAAAATTTTTCAGAATCCTGCTGTCTGGTCTGTTGTCATAATTCATGTCTGCCTTTTGGGCTTTCTGTTCATAGGTAAAAATTGCATCTTCAATTTTGGCAAGATTTAGGATTATTATCAAAACTGGGCACAGTGATCAATAATATATACAAAAACATATAAAATGGCAGAGAGCTGTGCTGTAGTGCCCCTTGGCTTCTGGCCTGAGCCACTGCAGGCATGTGGCTGCATATCCTGAATCAAAGTAAATGTCTGTCCAGTTGTTTTTCGGTTTAATCTCTGCAATTTAGACCAGCTTGCAAAGACTGCATCGATTCAGTCGTGGGCTTTTTGACTGTTTGTACTTACTGGGTTGTACGGCTGTCTGTGATACCACAGAATGAGCTCACTCGCTCTCTCTCACTCACTCTATCCTAGGATTTATTCTTCCCCTTTTTCACATCTCATTCATTCCCTGATGCCACTCTTCTATCACCTACTCAGTATAATCACCTTACTGAAGTAGCTCACTTATATGTTGTCTCTTCCTGAAAAAGTAAATGCTTCTTCAATTTAGTATTCCTTTTTAGTGTTTCACACTTGCCATTACTGATTTTCCATCTACTGCTTTTGGACTATTCTGTACTTTTCCAACTCCAAACCCCATCAATTTGTCACCATTAGCAATTTGCCTCCCACTCCATTTATACTGAACACAAGAAAAATCAAGCACCACTCTGTAAGGTTTTCTATTTGGGATCTCTCCAGAGTTAAAAGGCATCATACATGCTGCTTTGGCCACTTTTGCCCAAGGGCACCTACTGAATAAAGCAAGAGTGTAAGAAAAATTAAAAGGACTTTATCAACATTATTCCTGAAGAATTTAAGGCACATGAATGTATGTCTGGTAATTTGACTGGGATTTTCCAAATATTCAACAAATATCCTGGAATATTCAATTTGTAGGAAACTTATATTTACTGATGCATTTTATTTCTACACACGTCCACTTGGTATTGCTCTGTGTTTCGAGTAGAGCAGGGAGAGCTTTATTTGTTTTGTAAGTATTTCATTTGATCTGTCATTTGTATTATTTAGTTTTAAGTGCATCTTTAAAAAGGAAACCATCTGGATGATAGGACCATGATAGGAACACGGGATAGATCAGATGTTTTTATTCCCACCCTCTGAATTCCATCTGCTATCTTCCACCATGCAGATTTTGCCAAATCGGGGAAAACCGTGAATCATTTTAGTTGGGCCATCATGTCTTCTTTATCCCCAGCACTCCAGGCCTACTTCCCTCCACCTCTTTTTCCTTGCTGTTGAAAACATAAATTGTTTAAGCAACCTAGTGAAAAGGCATTTTAAACTTCAATGTAACGCATTTCAACAGAAGTAGTGAAAAATAATTCACACCAGATTGCCCAATTAAGAACCAGCTACAGCTGTTTGCTGAAGCTTTAACTTCTAAGGCACTGCTTCTCCAAACAACTGGAGTTCATCAAAGCTGATCAGAGAAGCAGCCCCCTTTGAAATAATAGCAGCATCAAATAGTTGTAGCACCTCAGCAGTCCTGTGCAGCTGTTTGCTGTGGCTATATATACCCCCTCCCTACTTTACAACCCCTCAGGGGCTAATGAATGTAGCTTTGCAAAGAATGTATTCTGCTGTATCCTCTGATATCAGTAGAAAGTCTTTTGAATCATAGCAGTTACTCAAAGAGAATAGGAGAGAACGTGTTTGGATGGCTTGTGACAAACCATAAACTAATAATATATCTGCTTTTTCTTGCATTCAGTTAATTAACGTTTCTGGAATGGAGGTGGAAAAGAGGTCACAGCCACTTTTATACTTAATACTATTTCAGAAAGAATGCCATATATCCTGTTATAAATAACAACACAAACATAGACTAAATTCTACTCTAAGCTGTGTACTTACACAACTCTTATATGGTTAGTGGAGTTTGCGTACATGTGGCTGAGATCCTGGCATAATGACAGTTGCACTTTCTGCTATCTTCACAGTCAGAGCGAGAGTGTACGGGGCAGGGGAAACAGGTTTTTTGAATTATACCGAATGGTGCTTACCGCCATAAATACATACCGGTTGCAATTGCACAATGGAGATGAAGGGTACAGCAAAGCAAACAACAAAGTTTATGGGCATACAAAATTCACATTTTGTGCTAAGTGAATACTTAAGTTCTCCCTAAGAATAAATGTTTTCAGAGCTGATGTCAAAGGCTTCAGACTGTTTTTGTCATATGCAAGTCAGACACCTATTCAACTGTAGTTTCCCAGGCAGCTAAGTTTTCTTTCTACAGTGCCATAGCTGTGTATTTTGATGTTTCCAAAATAAAACCTGCATAATTTGCCACTTTTTTTCTGTGAACTGACACAAAGCACTACACCAGAAGTCAATGCTACTGTCAAAAGTATACAACAGGTAGGGTGATCTGACCACTCGGTCACTGCCAGCACTGCTGGCAACATTTCCAGCAGTCTGTATTTGTCTGACTGCTTTTATATTGGTTAATGATGATTTTAGGTAGATGTATTACTGTTAAGGCTGGGGTTGGTCAACAGTAGACAAACACCAGTATTACATGATGTTTAAATCTGGCAGCTGTGTTTTGGCTTTCACTGTTGTTACTCAAGTGAGATAGATGTGAGTCTCTGTAGGGGAGGAGGGGACTGTTCATGTCCCTTCAAGGTTTTAAAACCCATAGTGATAGGGTATCAAAAACTTGATCCATTTAGCACTAGCAGCAGTAGTAGAGAGAAATACAAAGGGATCAGACTGGCTAGGTTAAATGTTCACAAAAACATCTTAATTCTCACTGCTTATTCGTTGATATGCTGTTGTACCCAGTACTTCAGACTGCATTCTGGTGAAGTCACCATCATACCATTATTTACAGGCCTGAGATCTTAACTTCTAGAAGTGTGCATATACTTTCAATTACTGGGTCTGAATGAAGGTCTCTTCATAATCTGAGTTCTGAAAAATATTTTCCAGGGCTTGAACACTTGAGATTTATCAGTGTGGGGTTATACAGCAGACACCAAATATTTGATCAAAGCTAGTCCAGATTTATCATCTAAATTGAGGATTTAAACCATTTTAATTTGTACTGAATGCAGAGCAAATGAAAATACTACTAGTACAAAATATATTACCATCATGTGTGCTAAATTTTGTTTTTAGAGCATATTCCTTCCCCTAATTTGCCCTTAGTGTTGAAAGTACATGCTGAAGTTTGCATCCATTTTTTAGTTCCAGCTTCAGCTCGGCTTATAGAACGTGTTCAGGGGCAGATCCAGATGACTGCAGTACCCCCTTTTTAGAGGGTGCTGTCATGGGAACAGCAGCTGGGGACTTTTTTTTTTTTAAGCCCCCAAATCAAGTAAGAAGTCCCCCTCCCCTCCTCTGCTCTCTATGCTCACTGGTACATCTCCTTCCCTCTTAGGACTGCCAACCCTCCCAGACTGGCCAGGAGTCTACTGGTATTGGCATTGATCTCCCGCTGACTACTGAAAGCAATCTAGGAGATTGATATTGTGAATGGGTTGAACAGTACAATTAATGACTAGAGGTACCACTGATACATTGGTCCCATATCGGATTGGCACTGGTATAAGGAAAACTGACAGTGTTGTCAATTAGCTTTCTTTTGGCTGATGTGGCCGATAAGTGCCCCATGCATGCATGCAGCTGCAGCACAGCACGCAGGTGACCAGGAGCACAGCCTGGCAGCGTGGAAAGCATTCAGGTCCAGCTGGTAAGTCTGTTGTGAGGGAAGGGGTGTGGGGGGGCAAAGGCCCCAGCAGTGAGGGCGGGAGTGGGGTTGGGGTAGGCACTGCCCAGCCAAGGTGGGGGGCAGGAAAGAGCTGTGAGTGACTTGTCTGGAGGGTGTGGGGTGGGGGGGAGCTCCCACCACTGTGCACACCCCAGGATGGCATGGGGGGCACGTGCCCCCAGATCTGTGTGTGCTACAGTACAGCAGCAGGAAGGGGGGAGGGGGGGAAGGAAGATGGTTATCTGATTTGGGGACTTAAAAAAAAGACCCCAGCTGCTGCACTGTGGTGCAGTCTGCCTGCCCCAAGGGAGGCTGGGAGTGGGGGATGCAGCCACATCTGCAGGTCCCACACACCCACTTTACAAAATCCTGGATTGCCCTAAACATATTCATCAGGACTATGAACTGGTGGGGACAAGGAAATAAACCTGGTTTTAGAATTAAGTGAAGATAGACTCCTACCTTCTCAGATTTGGCTTCTGAGGACTGAAGTATGGGAAAAATGAGAGAGGCCTGGCTCCCACTCCATCCTGCCTCTTAAAACATAAATTCTCTTTTTTTAGGAACTGGCTTCAGAATCCCACCTTGACCACAGTCATAAACTGATCTGACAAGATTTAACTTAGTCATAGGCTATGACTCATAGCTGTGATGTGTTTTACAACTCATTTGAAAGAAGAGCCACCTCATCATTTCCCTAGCACAGTGTTGGGGCATTGATTATAGAGAACTATAATTAATCCTGACATAACTCTCCCACTAGGTAGTATTATTCCAGCTTATTTGAAATGGCTTTCAAACTTACATAAGCTAAATTGCAAAAATCTCTTCTTACCTTGGAATAAAGATTGTCAAAACACCACTGATTCTTCTAGCCGTGATTAATTTGCCAGAGCTTGTCTATGTAGTTTTAAGCAATGCAAATGTGAAAAGTAAAAATGCTCTCCTGCTCTCCAGCAGACCTCTCACGGAAAAAGAGAATTAGTTTTCCTTTGGATTTTAAAAGGGAACACATTCAAATTGAGAAGGCTATCACTCATGCATTCCACTGGGAACCATACAAATTAGTCAGCAGTATTACCATTTAATAAATTATGTTCAGTGTAGGATGAAGTCTGACTACAAAGAGACAAACTGGATCAATCTCAATTAAGTTTCCAATCAATCTGAATATCATAAAACTTCAGCAAAATTGAAAAGCTATTTTAGGATTTCTAGATGGTTATGTATTTATTACAATATTGCATTTAACTATTATACTTTTGACACAGACCTGATGTTTTACTATGAGTCAGTCCTCTTTAATTAGTCCCCATTCACACTTAAGAATTTAGGGGCAGCAGGGACTATTGGATCCTCTAGTTTGTCCAGTGATATTCGGGTTACTACATTTAATCAAGGTATAGGTATCACTATAAGAAACCCAGAACTTTAAGTAGAATAAAGCATTTCAGTCTTCCAGTGCCTACTCCACTGTGCCTTAATTTCAGCTGCAGACCTTTGATGCTTCAGAGGAATATGGAACACATCTGAGTATATCTGACCAACAGTGCATCAAAGAGAAAAAATCCTTCCTGACCTCTGCCAGGTGAGCAGCTAACACACTGAAGCAAGACACTTGATTACAGTTGTTGTTTTAATGCAGAACATGTTGAAGTCAATGTAGCAATCCTTCACAGCCCACGAAAGAGGAAGATTAACAGGGGTAGATGCATTGGCCACATCCACGTGATCAGGGGCGTGCATTTGAAGCAGCACAAATAGTAGCAGCACAAATTTGTGCTGCTTTGTGTTGCAGTGCACGCCCCTGCCCATGCACTTTGCAGCAAGACACATGGTCTTGCTGCTCCATATGTTGCAAAGGGGTTGGCTGGGGCACAGAGTGCCTCAGTATGGGGCTAGCTGGCAGGCAGCTCTCACTCTGAGGCACCCTGTGCCCCAGGCAGCTGGGGAATGGCACACGGAGTTGGGGGATCAGGCAGCGCAGAGCTGCCTGCTCCTCTGTTTCCACATGCTGAGGAACCCCAATGCTGAGATACCCAGTGCCCCAGCCAGCCATGGAGCAGCTGGCTGGGGTGCATTTTGCCTTGAGATGGGAGAGCAGACAGCCCTGGGCTGGCTGATCTCCTGTCCTGAGGCACACTGCACCTCATCCAGCTGCTCCATGCAGTGTGCCTCAGCACTCGGGCTCCATGCATCACCCAGGGCTGCTCTGTGGCTGGCTGGAGCGCCAGGTGCCTCACTATGGGGGCTCCACTGCTCCCATCTCCACATTTGTCCTGGCGCGCACAACTTTGGCATGCTTTGCACTGCTTTTTTTCTGGGGGCTTTTGACTACTGAGAAATTCCAGTAGCAAATTTTGTCCCAGTGTTGCAAATTAACAGCGCCGCACACAGTTTTAACATGCAACGTGTGCAGTTTGTGGTACCGCAAACCGCATATACCTACACCTCTAAATCCAGCCACTGACTTCAAGCTTAGAAGTGACCATTGCCACTTTCCAGCCTGACTCCCCACATTTACACTTTGGTCAGAATTTCTCCCAGAAACTTCTCTAGAGTATACCTTTTTAAAAAGATATCCATTCTCATTCTAATGATGCTACATGATGTCAAGCCTACCCCCTCTCCTGGTAAAGCTATTTCAATGTTTAGTCATCCTCAGAGCTAAGATCACATCATATTGTAAGGTTAGACATGGTACAATTTATCCAGGGACAAATGCAACATCTGTTCCAAGCCAAACAGTTCAAAAGTCAGAGGAAGGGGAAGAGGAGCCACAGAACACTGAACCAAGAAACACCCATAAGAACAGCCCAGCCAAGACAGGCAACGGGCACAAAATAAGATAAGTGACAGGGGCCCAAATATTTCTGGGATTAGCAGGGTGGTGCATACACCTCCAGGAGGCCTTAAATGCCTCTACACTAATGCTTGTAGTATGGGGAACAAGCAAGAGGAACTTGCCCTCCTGCTAGCTAACACAAACCCGGACATAGTGGGGGTCACTGAAACTTGGTGGGACCCTGCACATGACTGGGCGGTAAACATCAAGGGCTATAGGCTGTACAGGAGAGATGGAACAGGGAGGAAGGGTGGGGGTGTGGTGCTCTACGTCAAAGAGCAATACACATCCTCAACAAATAGCACTGGGTCTGACGTAGGGCAGACTGAAGTGCTCTGGGTCCAAATACAAGGGGGTCGGGGAGAAAGGGACTAAACGGTTGGGGTTTACTACAGGCCACCCAACCAGGGGGAAGAGTTGGACTGGGAATTCTCAGGTCAGTTTGCGGAGGCAGTTAAGTCAAGGGACGTGGTCATCATGGGCGACCTAAACTATCTGGACATCTGCTGGGAAGAGCAGTCAGCCAGGTCTGACTGCTCACGGAGGTTCCTAGCTGAGTTACAGGACCTCTATCTAACTCAGGAGGGGCACAGTCCCACCAGGGGAGACGCCTTTTTGGACCTGGTCCTGGCCATGGGAGACGACCTGGTAAGGGGACTGCGGGTTCTTGATCACCTGGGCAATGGTGATCATCACCTACTGGAATTCACCATTCAGCGCAGGGTGTCCAAAGGCCTGCAGCAAGGCAACAGCCCTAGACTTCAGGAGGGAGGATTTCAATGAGGTAAGGAGACTAGTCAGGCAGGCACTGAGGTCCTGGAGGGGAGGGGAGTCGGGTGTCCAAGAAGAGTGGTCGTTCCTTAAGGAGACGATCCTCCAAGCCCAAAGGGTGACAATCCCAATGCGAATCAAAGGGGGCAAGAGTGCTCAAAAGCCCCCATGGCCCACCAAAAGCATCTAGGAATGTCTCAAAGCTAAAAAGGAAGCATACACCCAATGGAAGGGAGGGGCCATCACCAAGGAGGACTATACCTCCATTGCTCAAGACTGTAAGGGAGCTGTTAGGAAGGCCAACGTGGAGATGGAACTGGGACTAGCGACCCAGATCAAGGATAACAAGAAGTCCTTTTTTAAATAAATGGGGGGTAAAATGAAGGTACCGGGTAAAGTAGGTCCTCTGCAGGACACACTAGGAAATGTGGTGGTTACACCAGATGACAAAACTAACCTCTTTAACAATTTCTTCGCCTCCATTTTTTTGAGCAGGGACCAGGGCATCCCCCCCACCGGGATCCCCAATGGACCCAGGGGAGGCGGCTGCCAGGCCCAGGGTCAGTGAGGACCCAGTCAGGGAATTTCTGGTAGGACTAGACATGTTCAAATCAGCAGGTCCTGACAATCTCCACCCCAGAGTGCTGAGGGAATTATCAGAGGTCATTGTGGGACCCCTGGCACAGCTTTATGAGCACTCATGGTGCTCTGGCAAGGTGCCAGAGGACTGGAAAAGGGCCAATGTGGTCCCCATTTTCATAAAAGGGAGGAAGGAGGAAACTACAGGCCCTAGGGAAGCTCTTTGAGAAAATTATCCAGGAGCACATCTGCAAGGGACCAGCAGGGGGAATCATGCTTAGGGGCAACCAACATGGGTTCATTAGAGGCAGGTCCTGTCAGACCAACCTAGTGGCCTTCTACAGCCAGGTCACAAAATCCTTGGATGCAGGTGTCGTGGTGGACGTAGTCTTTCTGGACTTAAGGAAGGCCTTTGACACTGTCTCTCATCCCATTCTCATTAAGAAATTAGGCAACTGTGGCATCGACGCCTACACAGTCAGATGGGTCACAAATTGGCTGGAGGGCTGCACCCAGAGAGTGGTGGTGGACGGGTCTTTTTTGACCTGGAAGGATGTGGGCAGTGGCGTCCCCCAAGGCTTGGTCCTAGGGCACATACTGTTCAACATCTTCATCAGCGACTTGGACAAGGAGGTGAAAAGCACCTTGTTCAAATTCACGGATGACACTAAGAAGAGGGGAGAAGTGGGCACGCTGGAGGAGAAGGACAGGCTACAACTAGATCTGGACAGGTTACAGGGGTGGGCAGATAAGAACAGGATGGGTTTCAATACGGACAAGTGCAAGGTACTGCACCTGGGAAGGAAGAACCAGCAGCATACCTTCAGGCTGGGGAACTCCTTTCTCATCAGCACAGAGACGGAAAAGGATCTTGGAGTAACTATTGATTTCAAGATGAACGTGGGCTACCAATTTGGGGACGCGGTCAGGAAGACTAACACAGATACATCATGAGCAGGTCCAAAGAGGTGATCCTTCCCCTCTATGTGACCTTGGTCAGGCTGCAGTTGGAGTACTGCGTCCAGTTCTGGGCGTCGCACTTCAGGAGGGATGTGGACAACATGGAGAGGGTCCAGAGGAGGGCCACTCACATGATCAGGGAGCAGCGAGGCAGGCCCTATGAGCGGAGCCTACCAGATCTGAACCTGAGAGAAGAGGGGCTCCACAAGAGAAGGCTGAGAGGGGATCTGGTGGCTGCCTACAAACTGGCCAAGGGGGACCAGCAGGCAGTGGGAGAGTCTCTGTTCCCCTGAGCCCTACTGGGAGTAACAAGTAAAAATGGCCATATGCTGACTAAGAGTAGATTCAGGCTAGATATCAGGAGGCACTACTTCACAGTCAGGGCGGCTAGAATCTGGAACCAACTTCCAAGGGAAGTGGTGCTCGCTCCTACTCTGGGGGTCTTCAGAAGGAGGCTAGATAATCATCTAGCTGGGGTTGTTTGACCCTAGTGTTCTTTCCTGCCCATGGCAGGGGTCGGACTTGATGATCTCCTCGGGTCCCTTCCAACCCTACCAACTATGGAAGTATACCTGGAAAAGAAGTGCTGTTGTATTGGTTCACCGTTACATGTGAACACTGGTCTGGGCAGTCCTCCAAGCATCCCTTACCTTGAGATCATTATATCCCTTCCCCTTGTTTCACCACTTATGGAAATGGCTGCTGTCATCCACAGCTAGAAATCTACTGCCCTCTTTTTTTCCCTTTTGTTAGCAATTTTGATCCATGAGCTCCCTTGCACTGTTTGTTTCATAAGAGCTATATTTCAGATAACCAGCTGTGTCCTCACTTCCTACTCAACCATGCCCCCTCATCATGCCCCACACCCTGGGAAACCCATTACCATGGGCCAGACACGATTCCACCCTTTCCTATTCCCTGTTCCTACACTGCAGATCTGTCAGTTGTAGGCTACTGAAGCTTACTGAACTCATGCTGAAGAGAGAAGGCATAGCAGAACAATGAAAATACCCTCAGCCACAGGTCACCCACCCCTCAGACCCTCAAAGCATATGTGCAAGTATTTGGCTCTCCACAACCCTCTGCTCACTGCAAGGCACTCTGGGCTGGGTACTCACTCCTATCCCCTGGTATCAGAACCATAGTACTTCACACAACCGTGAACTGTAGGAACAGTTCAATTGTTATCTGTCTGCAACCACTGTCCTCCCCTGCAAGAACTGTGAACCAGTTCCCAAGCAATGCTATTTTGTTCAGGTTTAATGTTCACGGTAAGCTTTAGCCTTTTATCTGTGAAGCAACAGGATATTCCTGAATACAAAAAAAGTGTTCAGAGTCTTTCAGTCCATTTATTGGCAGTTGTAACAAACTGAAGATGCATTTCTCACTGTCAATGACTCCATCTTTTTCTTCAGTGTCCTCCTGACACCTTATCTAGGATAAAGCAATATTCAGGTTCTGGTGACCAACCTAAGTACAGCTTCAAATGTTAACAATCCATATTCTGACAAACTATGAAATTGATCGGTTTTTGAAAGAAGTTGAAATGGGCCTTTTTTGCTCAGTACTGTACCCAACTACTGCTAGTAAACTCAATTTTGTAACCACAAAACTTCACTAAGTTAATTTCTGTAGTGCCTACCAAACCAAGAACGACATAAATTCTACAGCTTATAAAATCACAACCAAATGTATATCACTTCCTTGACTTTTAGTTTTGCCCCCATCATATTCTACAATGGTCTGCTGTTAAGTTTATATATTACATTTAAAATATGGCAACCCCCCCGCCCCACCCAACAGATTTAAGGGTAAAGAAGTCTATGAATTTTCCTTGTCTGTGTTTATTCTAGCACTAAGAAGCTATGGAACAGACGTGCTTAGATATTCCATCAGCTGATAAGTCTTCTGTGCTGCTGGAGTCCCCATATAAGGCTACTTTACTTTGACAGATTTTTATAAAAAGACTCCATAATTTTAAAACTGTTCTTATTTCTTTTCAACCTTCCCTGAAAAGTTTTACCCAGGAGATATTGCATGTGAATTTTCAGGGGATTAGTTTTGTTTGTGGGAGGAAGGCATGGAAGCTGAAAATAAATCTAATTTTGAGAATCTGTCTTCAAACTTAACTAAGTATGATAAGACTGAAATAGGCAGCAGTCTAGCAAGACTGAATTAAAACTTTATATTGTATTTTATACAAAATATACAATGTTGACAGCCAACTAATCTGTACATTGCTCAAATTCTAAATTTGTGAACAGCCAGAGAGAAATATGTATGTTGTAACCCACGTTCGCTGCAATCAAACTTCACAATGTATTTACAGCATGTAGAAAAAAAATAATTAAATAGCTCGAGACAATAGTTATTTACCACTCTTTTAGCCATATTTTACATTCATAAGGTAGCTGTAGAGGAAGACAGTCCAATATCTTCAAGAGATAAAGCCTGGGACCAAGCATACAAAGTAGCTGCTTCATGTTCCCATTCTTCATCTAACAAGACAGGTTGATCTTTGGGGTCTTCAGATGGTGATGTTGGTGTTTCCTGATGTTCAGTTAAGTATCTTCTATTTGTGTCGCACAGTATTTGCTCCTGAATAACATTATATGAGATACTGTATGACTACATGAAGAATTAGATACTACAGATCATACTGTATATCTTGACAGAAAACTTGGATACTACATACAGACTTAGAAATGAGCTATTTATTACAATTATCAAAGTAAAACCAAGACCATTTTTAAATCTGGAGCTACTAATTCTGTGACAGGACTTTGTTGCAGTTACTAGTTCACAGCACAAATGCATTAGAACTTACCTTTTAAACTTACTAGGTTTTAAACACTGCATTTGAAACAATGCATTTAATAATTTAAAAATATTAAGGAAGTGCTAAAGTCAGCAGTCTGACTATGAGGGTACATATATACCCAGACTAACATGGCTAACTACCTCTTTTTGATAATATGTGGCAGAAGGTAAACTCTAAGAATGGTTGAATCCAAGCACAAGCTAAGCAAGTTCCTGCTACACCATCCAAATGCAGTTCAAAAGTTAGACTGTCTCATTACAAACTGCTAGCCATTGAATACCCTACTTGCACAGAGATAGTAGAGTTCTTCCCTTAAAAATAGTTCTTTTCCAATGTTTTAATCATACCTCTCTTTTCTTCTCAAGCATGTAAACTTTCTTCATTTTTGCGATCTTCTGTCGAGCTTGAGAAGAGCGACGGCCTGATGTCTTGGCTAGTGAAGAGGTCCAATAAGATCTAATTGAAGAGGCTGATGCTGAAGTACTACATGGTGAGGGGAGCCTAGAAAAGTTGTATGTAAAGTATCTGAATGATCTCTCAAATGACATACCATATTCTGTTGAAAAACTGAAACAATGAAACCTAAAATCCCAGGCCACACACAGGACTGGTGGAATGGAAGTTATGATGCAAAGCTGGTATTTCAGGAAAAAAAAAAAAAAAAAAAAAAAAGAAATTCCACCCAAAGCTTAGTGCTAAAGCTTAAAAAAAATAGGACTAAAATACTGAAATATTTACGTTAGTCACTTTTGAGTCACTTAAATTCCTCTGTGCCATTTTATCAAGCTATAAAATGAGCATAACTATACTTCTTTCACAGGTTTCTGGTAAACATTCATTAAATAGTTCTGAGATTCTTGAAATAAAGTGCAGAGTATACACATGCAAATTAAAAATTAAACTTGTTGTAAGTTCTTACCTGACTTGAGAAACAGACGTGAGTTGTTCATACAGCACCTCCTCATTTTGTGGCCTCAACAGCAGAAGTTTCAGTTCTTTCTTAAGTCGGTCAGACAGTGACCCAGACTGTGCATACTCCACTATGTCATACATGATCATTGTTCGGGGAAAATTTTCCAGAGATAACTTTCTCCAGTAGTTTTCCCTACCACCAAAGTGTGCAGGGGTCTCATCCAGGTTACTGACATACTACATTGGCACAAAGTAAACAAACTTTTACAATTTATAGAATCAACATCCATGTGAAAATTATTTATTTGGATTGGGGGGCTCTCAAATTTTCTTTATAAAGATTTCATCATCTTTTAAATGGTCTGATTTAAATCACTTTGAATTTGAGCAGCTATTCTAACTTGACTTTCCTTCACTATTCTTGTAACATACGAAGCTAAAATTTGAGGTAATCTATAGACATATCTGCCTCCTCCCTTTTCTATAGCTGGGCTGGTAAGTCCCTCAGAATTTGGTCCTAATTTTTTTTTAATAGGGAATAACCAGAGAGGTTTCATTCTGTTGGACATGATTCTCCTTGCATTTTTACCACTGTTAATCAGTATTAACAGGATAGTTCACTATGCATAAGTATGTGCAGGGGAGAATCAGAGCCATTGTAGGTAAAAACAACACTAATGTTGTGGGTTTTTCAGGTTTTTTTTATACTCTTCCCATAGTCCTACCAATACTCTATGCCTCTCCATTAACATCTCTGCAGCTTTTGGGCAGGGGAAAAAATATCCTACAACGGGATTCTCCAAAGCCTTGAAATTTGCAGACTTATTTACAACTGTACAAATGGGATGTAAAACATTAGCAGAGCATTAAAAACTATCTTTCAAGGTTTTACACATTCTTTGCACTGATATAAATGAATGCATATGGTGTAAAGTCTGTAAGTGGCTGACTACTAAAATAAAATTACTGGCATTTTAAATCACATCATAATCTTTCTTACTTAAGTATGCTTCTTTTATTACCTGAAGCTGTAAGAAAAATACAAAAACATTTCTTACTTGCATGTAATCCTTCACTGTAGCAACATCTATTTCATCTGTTATTTTGTGTTTTTGGTACTGAAGTTCATCTCGTATCATTTGCTCATAATATCTTCGACATCCCATCAGTTTGCAAGCATCAACTGCTGCCTGTAATAAAGTAGGAAACACAAAGTTGCTAGAATGCCATACACACATCTCTGAGTGGAGTCACTGTATTTGGATTCAGGGCAAAATATTATCCTTTGGACAACCTCCTTTCTCTAATGGAAAAGGCGTTCTGTTCAGTGTATGAAGAGTTCACAGAGAGACTAAAGATCCAACACAATAGTAAACCAGTTCATTTAGATTAGAAAGTAACTCATTGGTACCACAGTTGGTTTGCTCACAGATGTATAGACTTATTGCAGTGATTCTCAACCAAGTTGCCATGAAACTCTTTTAGGGGTGCTGCAGTGCAGACACTACCACTGTGGCCTGTGGGTGGTTCTGCCTGCTCTTTCTGCAACCCTTTCCAATCTAGCCCTAAACGTTCCTTCTGGAAACAGAAGCATGTGGGGTGGATTCACTTAGTGGCAGTGCTGCAGCCTAAGGAAGCAAGAAACACAGATAAACTGGCTGTAGCCATTTCCTGAAATGATTCTACAAGAGGGCAGTTTCACTGAGCTATGGTGGTGGCACCACCCTGATTAAGACTAGCTGAGACAAGTGGTTCTCAACCGGGGTGATGAAATTCAAATACTTATGGAGGGGTACCTTGAATCTAAAAAGATCAAAAACCACTAAGTTGTTATAATGAAGAAATCTAGGATTTGCCTTTTGGATGAATAAGGCAAGATTATTCAGCGACAAAATAATCCTTATTTTGTGTAAAATTTTTCCATTTGCCTTGCCCTCCATGATATTGTTATAGCTGGAATGTGCAACAAATTGCGATCAGGATCTTCTTCAGATGCTGGATCTGTTGAAAACTTTCAGCCCTTGATTCAAATTTTCTAGATGTAGTCTCTGCCTAAGGGTTTTAGGTTTTTTAAGTTAGTCTGCATAGAATGAATTGAGCTGTTTTTTGGTAATAGGCAAATTGTTGCAGAAGGTGACAGAGTTCTGCCAATGTATACCAACTGAGGATCTGTTCCCTAGAGTGCAGAGAAGCACATACCTCTCTCAATAAACATTTTTAGTAAATGTTGCAAACAGGTGTAACTGGCCAGGTTTGTACCCTGGGAGCTAGTGGTGCTTAGTGCAGGAGCAGTGGCCACAGGTCTTCAGGGGGGAGATACTACCTTCTTTTTTTTTTTTGGCTGCTGCTGTCAAGCAGCATTTAAACACCAATTTTAGCAGTAAAAAAAGGAGAAAACATCTCCCTCTGCAGTAGTGAACTTCCAGCTGCTGCTGTTTTTCCCTCCCTGCTGCAGGGAAGATGTCTGCGTGTGTGGGGGGGTGGAGGTTGAAAGGAAGGTGAGGCTCCACCTCCAGCTCCATTCTGGATCTGTGCTCTCTCCCCCTTAGGCAGCATCCAGAGCTCATGATCTACTCACCTACTTTTTCAAACAACTTTACAGTGTAGTGTTTTGGATTAAAAACTTTAAATTGGAATGTATCCCAGGGTCTAAGTTTTGATTTTCATTACTTTGTGCATGCAGGCAGTCTTTTAACTTCTAAATGTTTGTTTTACAAACATGTAAAATTAATGTGTGTAGATAATGAATGTAGGTTGAGTGGAATTTCCCATTTTCAATGTGCTTTGCTCAATCTTGCATTAAGTCTACACAAATTGCGTCTAAGAAGGTGAAATGGCTTATGTGGAAAGCAACCAGGAAAGGGCTTCAAAAGTTACAGAGAGGAAATAATGTTTAAGTCACAATTATTTAATAAATTTACAGGTGGAATCTGTAGGTACTGCACCAGAAAATGAGAGAGAGTCCCTGCTCCAGTGCTGTGGACAGAGGGCACACCTACTATGGTTTTCCTCCCAATTGATTACTTCCTTTCCAGGCAGAAATGACTTACTTTAGGGGGATTATTTCTAAACCTCCTAGAATAAAAGTGAAACTGATTATAAACAGGATGAACTTTCATTGTTCATGCCCTCCTTTCCATTAAGGGTGTTGAGAAACTGCAATAACCAAAGTGATGAAAATAGAAGAAAATAGTGACTCAAATCTAAATGCAAACGCAAAGGGAAAAAAATTTCTTACAGAGCTCTAGTTCACAGAAACAAGACAGGCTTAGTCAATAAGACACTAGTGACAAAGCAATATTTCAAGTAAAGGAAGAGAAAATAAGAAGAGGTACCAGCCCATTAATTATAAACTCACTTGAGCATGTAGTAAGATCAACAGGATCAGACCATTTAACATTTTTGACATATCACACTGCATTAAAATATCATCACTATTATCACTCATTTGGTGCATCATATAATGGTGCAATATTTAGCAGCACTGAAGGGATAATAGAACCGTAAGATATTATATGAATTTTTCACTAATTTGGACATAGAATTATTACACTGGTGCCAATGGACCAGTTAAGACAGTTTAGGATTTCATGAATGATGGCATGTAACCACTCTGTCCTGAAACCCTCTCCTCCTTTTGTTTAGAAGTCCCCATTGCAGAATTGCTTCTAATTGGAAGCTGAGATAAGCAGCCTGCTCTGGGGCCAATAGTGATTCAAGATGCAATCAGCAGATGGTCTCAGAGAGAGACTAACCATTCTCCATGCAACAATTTCTCTGTCAATTGAACCCAACTCCCATGAAAGTGAATTAAAATAATATTTTGGGCCTTGTGATCTTGAGATCCCCCAAAATTCAATCCAAGAATACCACAATCTATTTGGACCAATTCTGTGTACTCAGATGGTAGAGGGGAAGATCTGTTTTAAAGATGTATAAATATGTGATTGATTAATCCACACAGTTAATTCAGACAAAGATGTTCAGAATGTTTGTGTATTAAGCTGAAAAAAACAGCTTCTTTGCTAAATGAAATGTAATGCTGTTTATTGAACTCAACAGCTCTTTGTTTGACTTAGAGATGCATGTTTTTCAATCTTCAAGGACAAGTAAGAGGATCAGGATGTTTACCCAAGAAAAGTTCAGAAGAAAGAAGCTGAACAGAAAATGATCACATGAGGGCATTCAATAACTTGCCTCACTTGATGGACTTATTATTCTTTTCCCACTGATGTATTTGCTGCCTCGGCCTTCAGTGTGGCGAAAAATCTTAAAAACAATGAAAGGTGGAAACTCATGGCCTGCAAATCTGAAGAAACAAACAAAAATGTCAATTAACTGACAGTATGAAGAGCAAATCTATTATGGATTAAACTAAAAGGGAACCTCCTTTTGTGTGGCTTGGCCTGAAACCAAGTTTCCAACAAAGCTCTAAATACCAAGGAAGCAAAAGCTAAAGAATAAAATGCTTTTATGGATCTTTTAAACTGGAGGCGCAGGGGTCTGCATCAATGTAATACCATCCAAGTAAACTGGAAGTCTAACATCCTAGGCTCTACTGAGGAATCTCAGGACTTAACTTGGGATGGAAAAAATTTCAACTCAAGGCTTTAGGTAAAAAAAATGGAAGGCTAGGGAGAATGATGGGAAACGTTAAAAGAAAAAAGAGCTACGCTTTCTAAAGTGTAGGTTGGCTGTGTGCAACTATCTGAGATACATAAAACCAACCACTGTTTTAACAATACTGTACCCAGCAAAACAAGTTATCTAACTCCTCTCTCAGAGGTCTGTAGCTGGTCACACAAGACACTGGATTGAAGTAAATAAAGTGTATTTACTTACCTGAATCTAACTTTGTACTGCATACTAGGATCTTTTATAAGTTCAGCTTCCAGAGGGCTCACTCTTTTCACAATTTCATGTGTAACACAACACTCCTGAAAGAGATGCAGATGTTTTTCAATACATTTGAACAGCATGGGTTCCTGCTGTCACATACCTCAGATCCTTGTGTCACAGGGGAGTTCAGAGTGGTCATTTGGATTCGGTTTGTTGAAATCTGTGCTATGGAAGGGTTCTCTAGAGGTCATCCAGTCTAACCCCCTGGCTGAGGAAGGATCATCCCCATCCAAACCATCTCATACAATCCATAATCTAAATTTGGCATAATTACCACCAATCCTGATTGACACATGAGGGTGTTAGGTTTGTGTTCTTAGGTAAAGGAGGGGAACCACAGCAGTCTTTTTAATTTATTTACATGTATGTTTTTGCCTTCCCCCTTCATTTTCAAAGATTTTCATTTTCACTTGATCATTTTAGATGTGTTTTATGGAAACATAAGGCAATACATCTCATGTGCCCTTTTAGTCCCTCCTTTTGTTCATAATAATTACCCAAGCTGGATTAGGCGTTCATCACCATCTCTCTTTTTCTACTTTCCCAATCTCTGCTACAGCTGTCATGATTCTCATCCCCTTCCCTCTGCATCTCCCTCCACTCCATTCCCTGTATACTACAGCCTTTTCCTCTGCCTATTGAAGCAACAACACAGTGGGAGGCCAAAAGGCACATGGGGAAGTGGTCTTTTTAGTGTAACAGACACGCATGGAGCATTAGAAAGAAGCAGAAAACAAGGAACCTCTTGTCTGGCTCTGGAGCTTGTTCCTGAGACCGATGGTCTAGTTGTGACAGTTCCAGCACAGCTCTGTTTCACTCTAAAGCAATGGGGGCTGAGAACCTAGCCTCTTGGGGCCCATGGACCCTTCTCTGGCAAGTGCCTGTCTTCCTCTGAAGGGGGACATTTTTCTTAACTTAGCCCCTCCTGGTATAGCCAGATGGCTGTGAGAGACACACAATAACCTGGAGTCAAATTACAGTGACTGCTGTATAGAATCATAGAAAATGAGGGCTGGAAAGGACTGCAGGTGGTCATCTAGTCCAACCCCTGCTCAAAGCATGACCATCCTTAACTATCTTATCCCAACCAAGGCTTTGTCTAACTGGGTCTTAAAAACCCAATTTTCTACAGGTTCTACAACTTCTCTGCGATATTCTGTTTGAGTGCTTTACTACACTCTTGATGACACAGTTTTTTCTGACATCTAACCTAAACTTCCCTTACTGAAATTTGAGACCATTACTCCTTGTTCTGTCATCTGCCACCACTGAGAACAGCTTAGTTTAGTGGTGGCCAAAATGGTGGATCTGGCCAGACTCCATTTCCCAATGTCCCTGCCTGCATCACTGCAGCTGATTTCCATGGAGACCCCAGAAACAGCGGGGCTGTGACAGCACAGGGCCACAGTTTCCATGGAGACCGGCCCAAGCAGTGCTGGCAGGGTGTGTGGCTGGGCAGGGAGCTGCTCTGGGTTCAGGATTTTGCGGCAGTGACAGTGTGTTCCAGAACCAGGACAGAGCATAGCTATGATCTGTTGCCCACATGTCCTGCCAGGGCAGAGCTGCGATCCACTGCCCACATGCCCCTGCCTGGGGAATGTGGGCAGCATATTGCAGCTGTACCCCAGCTGTGGCCTGTGCTGTCACTGCCACCAGATCCTGGCCCCAGAGCAGCTCCCTGGCTAGATGCATACCCCGCCAGCCCTGCTTGGGCTGGTCTCCAAGGAAACTCTGACCCCATGCTGTCATGGCCCCACTGCTCCTGGAGTCTCTATGGAAACCAGCTGCAGTGACATGGGTAGGGGCTACTGGGAAATGGAGTCTGCCATGGCCTGATTTGGCCCATGGGCCAGATTTTGCCCACCCGTGCTCTAACTCCATCCTCTTTGTAACCCCCCTTCAGGTACTTGAAGGCTGTTGTTAAATCCCTCCTCAGTCTTCCCTTTTCCAGACTAAATAAGCCCAGTTCCCTCAGCCTCTCTTTTTAAGTCATGTTACTCAGACCTCTAATCATTTCCATTGCCTTCTGATGAACTGTCTTCAATTCTGTCCACATCCTTTCTCTAGTGTAGTGTCCAAAACTGGACACAGTTGTGGCCTCACCAGTGCTGAATAGAGGGGAATAATCACTTCCCTCAATCTGCTGATAACACTCCTAGTAATGCAGTCCAGGATGCTGTTAGCCTTCTTGGCAACAAGGGTGCACTATTGGCTCATATTTGGCCTGTTGTCCACTGTCAACCCCAGGTCCTTTTCTGCAGAGCTGCTGCTGCATCAGCAAAATAAAATCCCACAGATAAGAACATTATGGTCATGGTAAGCTGCGTGAAAGCCAATCACCAGTCTAGCAGTTGTAGGGCAAGGTAAAAATGGGAAAAGGTCCTAAATGAAGCTGGTGTCATGTGAATGTAATGTGCCTAACAGCAGGTGGAACAGTAGGCAGTCTGCACAACGGCGATATCTGCTCATTTGGACTCCAACTCCCAGAAGCCCCCAAGGGCTAGGGGACAAGGGGAAAAGGAAAGGGAAATGAGGCTGGAGTAAGGGGAAGCGCCAGTGTTCAAAGTGTTCAAAATGTATGGTAATTTTTGAGGCAGTTAATTGATGCAGCATATGCAAAACCCAAGTCACTCCCAGGGAGTCTTAACTGGCTTTTGGGTTTGCTGTCAGCACTTTCTCATTACTTTGCCTGGAAATAAAGAAATGCTTCAACTTTGATGACCTATTTCTCACTGGCTACTTATAGTGAGGAATATGAAGTAAATAAAAAGTTATTTGCACATTTTTGCATACTTATTTGCATATTTTTTCAGTGTATGGTAGTTTTTCAGGACATATAATTTTGCGCTTCCAATAAGATAATTTCATAATTAACAACTGGTAATGCTGTCAGCCTTACACAGAGGAGTGCAGAATGGAGCTGGAGATCTCACTGGCTCAGTCAGCCAGGACTGGACTGAAGGAGCTGGACTCAGGCTTGGGGGCACCTGTTGGCTGCTTTTTGAGTGATTTATATGGGCTTTTTGGGGGCCCCCTCCTCTGGTGTGTGGGGGAGCATGTTACCACAGCGCTGACATTTCTTTACCTGCGATCTGCCCCTCTTTTTGCCCCACTGGCTTGTGCCCCTGCCCCCTAGGATGTTCCACATCAAAGCGGGAGCTCCCCCTACTGCCTGCACCACCCTCTAGGGCTGCAGGGCTGGTGCACTGGAGGCAGAAGAGGGGGAAAGATAGCAGAAGATGGGCAGGGCTGTCCCAGGGCACATGGGTGGAGGTGATGGGGCCAGAGACTTATGTTGTAGCTGTGTTGGTCTAAGAAACAGAGGCAGAAAAAACTCTTGGGCTAGAGGCGATCTGTTTTATTACACCAACTAAACAATAGCAAAAATAATGTCTTTCTTTGCAGGGTTTCATCAGCCTGAAGTGTAACATCTCCACAACCTGAATTCTCCTCCGGCTGACAAAGGGAGTCTGGACCTGAAAGCTTGCAAATATTTTTTTTCTTTTTTTGCTACTCTTTAGTTGGTCTAATAAAATATCTCGGCTCTAGCCCACGAGCTTTGTCTGGGACAGGACCAGGCAACCCGCCAGTCCTTGGAACCCTAAACAAGGGCGCGCTCGGGGCCGGCTCCGCCCTTCAGCTACGTCAGAAGGTGCCTGCTGAAGTCTTCAGCGCGTTCCAACGCGTCAGCCGTTACCGCCCCTCACAGCGCGGGAGGGGAAGGGAGGGGGAGGGAAGGAGGCGAGGCGAGGCGAGGCGGGGCGGGGCGGGGCCGCCCCCCCAGCCCGGACCTACCGCGGCCCGCACGGCTCGGGTGAGGAGCCGGAACAGCCGCCGCGCCAGGTAGCGCCACCAGGCCCGCTGCACCGTGCGGGCCGCCCTCTCCGCCAGCGCCAGCGCTGCCCTGCGGGGACACACGAGTCACTCACGCACGTCACTTCGGGACACCCATAGGCCTCGCCCCCCGGCTGCCTAGAAACCGCGACGCGCGGGCGGCATCGCCCCGCCCCCTCCCGCCCGCGCGCTTCCGTAGGGTGCTGGCGTGTGGCGTCATAGCCCAGCGACGCACGGCTCCGGAAAGCGGGGCGGTGTTGCTAGCATCATGTTCAAGGTGAGGAGTAGCCGCCGCCGCTTCCTGCTTCCTTGGGGGGATAAGAGCGACTCTTCCCTCCTCTCCCTCCCGCACCGCAGCCGTGAGGCGGGGAGCGTGTCTGGGCCCCGCTTCTTCCCGGCCGGCGGAAGGGCTCTCCCTTTTCGCCCCCGACTGCTGCACTTCGGGTTCTCCCCAGCCCCCCGCGTGGCAGTAAAGGCAGTTGGGAGGGTGTGGCGCCGTGTGCGCCTGCGCGCTCCAAGTTGGGGGAGCGGGGTAGCGCATTCCTGGGGCCCGGCAGCTTCTGCCCGCAGGCGGCGCCACAGCCCCTGCTAGGCTCCGCAGCCCTGCCTTGGCGGCTGCCCCCGACAGGCGTGTGAACGTGCAGATCCAGCTCTGCGTGTTGGGTGTGCGGCCCTTGCTCGGGTTGAGAGGCGGCAGGGAGACCCAGGTACTGGCCTTTGGGCCTGGTTTTTTTTTTTTTTTCCCTGTGATTCTTTAAATTGGGTGCTCAACACCAGCACAGTTCGGAATCAGCCTGTGAGGCTGTGCCATCCGTGGTGTGCACTGGGGAGCTGAGGGTCCTGTGGGTAGGATTGAATCATAGAAATTGACAGTTGGAAAGGACCTTTGGAGATCTAATCCAATCCTCTGCCCAAAGCAGGACCATCCCCAACTAGATCATCCCAGCCAAGGCTTTGTCAAGCCAGGCCTTAAAAACCAAGGATTGAACTTCCATCATCTCTCTGGGTAACATGTTCCAGTGTTTTGCTACCCTCCTAGTGAGAGCTTTTCCTGAGATCTAGTCTAAACTTCCATTGTTGCAACTTGAGATCATTGCTCCTTGTTCTGTCATCTGCCACCACTGAGAACAGTCTAGCTCTGGGGTTTTCAATCTTTTTTGGTCAGGGTACCTCCGGTGGCTGGTCAAGAAGCAGGCAGTTCCCTGACGGCCATTCGGGGAGTAGGGGAAGTGGTCCCCAGCAGGGAGCCCTGTGCAGCACACAGCAGTGAAAACAGAAGTGCCACTGGCTTCTCCACACTGCTGCTGCATACCCCCTGGGGCCTTCCAAAGTACCCCCAGGTTGAAAATCCCTGGTCTAGCTCCATCCTCTTTTGAACTCCTTTCAGATAGTCGAAGGCTGCTATTAAATCCCCTCAGTCTCTTCATGTGCCCCAGCCCCCTCACCATTTCTGTTGCCCTCTGGAGGACTCTCTCCAATTTGTCCACATCTCTGTAGCGGGGGGTGCAAAACTGGACACAGGACTCCAGATGTGGCCTCACCAGTGCTGAACAGAAGGGAATAATCAGTTCCCTCAGTCTGCTGGCAGTGTTCCTACCAAATGCAGCCCAGTATGCCATTAGCCTTTTTGGCAACAAGTGCACACACTGCTGGCTCATCTTCAACTTCTTGTCCACTATAATCGCCAAACCCTTTTCTGTAGAACTGCTGCTTAGCCAGTTGGTCCCCAGCCTGCACCAGTGCATGGGATTGTTCCATCCTAATTTCACGACATTGCACTTGTCCTTATTGGACCTCATGAGATTTCTTTTGGTCTAATCCTCCAATCTGCCTAGGCCTTTCTGAATTCTCACCCTATCCTCTAGTGTATTTACTACTCCTCTCCCCCCCCCCTTGGTCTTCCCACATCCACAGAACCAGTCATCTCATTATAGAAGGCAATTAGGTTGGTCAGACGTGACTTGCCCTTGGTGAATCCATGCTGTCTTCCTAATCACCTTCTTTTCTTCCAAGTGCTTAGAAATGGATTCTTTGAGGATCTGCTCCATGATCTTTCCAGGGACTTAAGTGAGGCTGACTGGTCTGTAGTTCCCTGGATCCTCCTCCTTCCCTTTCTTAAAGATGAGCACTATATTTACCCTTTTCCAGTACTCCCCCACTTCCCTTAAATTTCCTCTTGTTGCTGACATACTTGTAGAAATCCTTGTTACTTTTTACATCCTTTGCTGGCTGCAACTCCAGTTGTGCTTTGGCGTTCCTGACATCATCCCTGCATGCCTGAGCAATACTCATGCTCCTCCCTAGTTGTTTGTCCAAGTTTCCACTCTTAAAAACTTCCTTTTTGTGATATAGTTTACTGAAGAGTTCCTTACTAAGCCAAGCTGGTCTTTTGCTATTCTTGCTAGTCTTCCTGCACATCGGGATGGTTTGTTTCTGCACTCTCGGCAAGTCTTCTTTCAAGTACAACTGGCTTTCCTGGGCTCCTCTTCCCCTCAGACTGCCTTCCCAGGGGATCCTGCCCATGAGTTCCCTGAGCAAGTCAAAGTCTGCCTTTTTGAAGTCCTGGGTCCTTATTTTGCTGCTCTCCATCCTTCCTTTTCTCAGGATCCTCTCATGGTTGCTGTTGCCCACATTGCCATCCACTACTACTTTCCCCACCAATTCTTCCCTGTTTGAGCAGCAGGTCAAGAAGAGCATGGCCTCTAGTTGGTCTCTCCAACATTTGTACAAGGGAGTTGTCCCCAACACTCGCTTAAAAACTTCCTGGATTGCCTTCCCAGCAGATGTCAGGGTGATTGAAGTCCCCCATGAGAACCAGGGCCTGTGATCAAGAAACTTCCACTAGTTGTCTGAAGAGAGCCTCATTTACCATTTCCTCCAGGACTGGTGGTCTATAGCAGACCCCCAGAACAACATCACCCTTGTTGCTGTCTCATCTGATCCTAACCCAGAGACTTTCGGCAGGCCCCTCTCCAGTTTCATACTGGAGCTCTGACCAGTCAAAGCTTTTTTACATACAAGACCTTTTTCTGGTTAATGTAACTTTTTGTTTTCATGAGGTTTTTTAAAAAAAAAAACCAACTTACCTAGGAGAAAACTTTAACAGGCTAGTTGCTTGATGCATTAAATCATTTTGTGTGTTCAGTTTCACCTGACTGTAACTTTGTTCTTGTTTTATGGGAAGCACCTAATTTATCTTTCCTATATCACCTATTGTTTGCTTTCTCATCCTTGCTCTATACTCTGTTTAGTTCTGAAAAAAAAAAAATCTGATTACTCTTTATTCAATCTTTTAAATAAAAATGCTTTAAAATAATTACATAGAAGCACTTTACATAACATTCAAGAGTTTAAGCAGACCAAGGTGAAGCTGATGCCACGGTTGGCATGGGGAAAGTGAGGCACAGCTGCCCCCCGCCCCAGTTGCTGCTGGCTAGCTGCTTTATTGGTCCTGTTTCCCTGGACCCACAAACTCTGTTTCTCAGCTCTACTCTGGTGTGTGATCTGTGCCATGCACTGGGCATGCTGGTTCTCAGCCTTGTGTCTTGGCTGTTCCTCCCCTTTCCCAGTGACACAGCTTTCCCATCCCAGCCAGCAGGACCTTGGCTGCCCCTAACTCAACTCTCCTCTTCTTCCCCTCACTCCTATCCCCACCCAATCCCAATTCATTGATATATGTAAGATTTTGGCCCTTTAATTTTTTTTAAAATTATTTTTTTTCACTCCTTTTCTCTGTTCCCCCTGCTCCGCCCCCAACAGTTTTTTCAAGATTTGTCTCCTCCTACTCTTGACTTTGGCTTGGCTCCTGCTGCTGAGGATTGAGGCAGGCAACAGGCGAGCTCCAAGGGCAGAATAGAGTCTTGGCCCTTGCCACCCACCCATGCACATACCTTTCACCTCAGGGCAGGAATAGTCTTGGCTGGGGGTGGGCAAAATGCAGCCTGCCAGGCCATTGTATCCAGCCTGCTGGGCCCCTAAAACATTTAGAAAATTAATACTTTAATCGGCCCTGGGCTGCCTGTCATGCGGCCCTCGATGGCTTGCCGAAACTCAGTAAGTGGCCCTCTGCCCAAAATAATTGCCCGCCCCTGGTCTTGGCCCTTATCCGTGCCCATGCTCACCTGGTCTTCTGGTGGCAAGTCACAGTTGTGCAAGTCTGAGATGACATTAAGTGGTAGCCTGTGACTGCTCTGAAACTTCTAACTTTATGACAGCATAATATTTCACAGATTTAAAATGTTTAAAAGGTAACCTGTAGCAGCACCATTTAACCTCCTAACAGAACTACACAGGTAACACCCTAATCTGCTGGGGATGGTTGGGGGAAGTGGGCAGGGGTATCATGGCAGCTAACATCTTGCTGGTAAGTTCTTAAAATCTGCCTGGTAGGTCCCAGGAAGAAAGCCACATCCCCACTACTATAGAGAAAGGCAACCCCCCCACAGTTCATACCGACCTAAAATATTACAGTCAGTCTGACTCTGAGTGGAGGGACAAGATCCTTTAGCCAGGAACCTCCAGGTTCAAGTCCTATCAGGAGCACTGACACACCCTCCTCAAAATCCCTAGCCTTGGCTACAACCAACACTACATTTTCCTCAGAAACATTGGGTGGCAGGAGCAGAAAAAAAATCCCTCCTGCCCCTATGCAGCAACCAGCAAAACCCAGAGGAATGGGAAATACCCATGGTACAGGAGTGGGCAAAATGTGGCCCGCAGGCCAGATGCAGCCCGCCAGGCCATTCTATTTGGCCCACGGGGCTCCTACAAATTTAGAAAATTAATATTTATCTGCCCTGGGCTGTCTGTCATGCGGCCCTTGATGGCTTGCCAAAATTCAGTAAGTAGCCTTCTGCCCAAAATAATTGCCTGCCCCTGCTGTGGTAGAACAGGCAGAACAACTCCTAGATCATCCCTGACCAATGCCTGCCCAGCCTCTTGAACACCTCCAGTGATGGATATTTCCAGTTTCCCTAGACAGTCTAGATTTTACCAGGTTTAGTGGCACTACTGGTTTTACCATAATTAAAATAGAAGCTTTGTCAAATGAAAAAGGACAGTTAGGAAAGAGGAACTTCATTTTCACACTTCCATTGTTCTTTCATATTTGAAGGCTCAGAAGCAAATTAGAGTATTTTTGTTCTAATATGGGACCTGCTCTTATATCTTTACATAGTATTCGGTTAAGTAGGAATTGAACTCATAGATTTTTTTTTTGTTTTGGCTGGGTTTTTCTTGTACTACTGGTTGTTGAAGGCTCAGACTATGTTTAAATCAAGGCTTTGTGTGAGACTTCAGTTATTACAGGGCTTCCTACCTACTATCTGTATTGCCATGTTATTGCTATCTCAATATTGTCATCAAGGGTAGGCAAATTGCAGTGGACAAGATCGACCAACTTCAGGCCTCAAACAGACAGGCATTCCCCATGTCTATTGTTGACGTTTTGTACTCTATTGAATTGGGAGAGCCCCGGGGTGTAGGCAAGAATAGAAGCTGCTCTGTGTACTGGGACGGCGACTGCCTTTCATTATGAGTGTGCTTTGTTTTTCTATTTTTGACTAAGTATCAGTAGCAACAATAAAGCCTTTGAGTCATCTAGGTAATTTAGATGTAGGAAATCTCAGAGAACACTTCAGTTAATCCCTTAGCTCTTTTTTTCTTTTTTTCTATTAATCTTGTGAAAGAATAGCATTAATTCTTCTGTATGAGTTCTTAAATACCAGGTTTACCTGAATCCATGATAACCCTGAATTTAAGATTACCTTCCCCCCAATAATTAGAGTCTATACATGGACATTTTATAAATTTGTTATAATTTTCCATGTATAGAATCTGATTATTGGAGGGTCACCTGAAATTTGTCACCCCCACTGTTGCAGCAAAGAAAGCAGTGGCAGGGGTCAGGCAGTAGGAAGGGTGATCAGAGGGCAGGCAGTGATTGGGCAGGAGGTGGGTGGAGCCAGCAAGGGGGCTTGACCCCTGCCTCTTGTCCCTCCACATCTTGTCTTCTGCTGCCTGGCCACCCACACCACTTGGCCTTCCCACTGTCTGTTCCCCTGCAGCCTTGGGTCTTCTCCCCTACTACACGCACACACTTACCATCACTCCAGCTCTATCCCCACTGCAACCCAGGACATGGAGCATGTGTTTACTTCAGCCCCAGACTGGCCCTGTAGACCGCTGCTGCAGGGTTGGACTGGGGCCAGAGCAAATGCACGCTAGGTGCGGAGCTGGAGCTGGAGTGATGGGGACATGAGGTGGTGGAAGGCAGAGGTTTTGCAGTAGGGGGGAACATGGGGTGGGGGGGCAATGCTGCATGGGGATCAGAGGCTGCAGCAGAGGAAACGGGGGGGGGGGGGGTACACACCTGAGGCTGTTGGAGCTGTAGCAGCTGCCTGGCCCTGCACCTTAGACTATTCCAAGATGAGGAGCTTCCCTTCCTCCCATGTTAAATGGGAGGAAAACCATCATCTTGAAATGAAGTAAATATGGTAGTTATTTTGAGAAGAGGAGGAGGATAAATGAGATAATGGAAGATGAAATATTTTGTTCTTTTTCTCACTGGTTTATTGATAGGTTGCCAGCTACCCTGTTATCTATAGATAAAGCTGAACTCTGTTTTGTTGGTCATTCTTTTCAGCTATTCAAACACAAATGATTGCCTAGAGAGAACTTCTCCCTTTAGTCCTTTTTTGGTATCCATTTGAACAGCTGTGGAATGAAGAAGACACAGTTCCATGAGAATATATTTTTAATTTGAGAATTGATTTGTTAGTCTATCATGAACTGAGATCCTAAAAGAATTAGTCACATTTTAAAGTAATTCATGTTTTCTATAATGTGTATAACCACTTAAAAAAAATCTCACCAGTGATTTAATCTGTGTATAAAATCTATTGGGGTATAGCAGGGATCAAACCTGTCTGGCCCTGAGGGTTGAGTGAGGGGCACTGGACCAGTCTGTGGGCTGGATAAGACCCACAGCTAGGCCCCATGCACCAGTCGGCACAGGGCCTTTCCAGCATGAGCACTTCATGGAGTGCATGCCCTGGACCATCTTGCCCCCAACCAGCCCTGTGCACCAGCTCCACTCTTTATGTATCCCTAAATGAAAGTTGTTGGAAACTTAAATGAAATTCTTCCTGTGATGGTAAGTACTGATTATATAGTATGTTAAACATAACCCATTGGTGACAGTTACATAGTTTCTTACCAATATAAGAAGTAATGCTTTTGTTTCCATTGCTGTATTAGAGTTTGTTTAGAGGCCTTATAACTTGCACATGTGTGTGCTAAATCTATTTTTGTTCTAGATTTTTATTTTCTGCATGGTAAGAGAGAGTCTGGAATGTATTTTTACTAGGAAAGCATTCTCCACTAAATTAGTAAAAAAGCTACCTGAATTCAAATTTTGGTTTGATTTTTTTTTAACTTTCCTGCTGCTGTTTAACACGGCATAATAGATTAATTCCCTTTACTATACGGAGATTATCTGTCAGAACATGAATGTGACAAAACACTTTTTAAAATGGTGTTTTTATAATGATTGGATTACGGACTCAAAGAAACTGCCTACACATTGAAACACAAACTTGTTTTTAGCATGTTTCTATTTTACATGGAGAAATGATTTGGCACACAATTCTTCACTTGTCTCTAGAAGATTATTCCTGGAGTCTCATACGTGAATGTTTGTGGAGTCCATGTTTAGTAGGTACAAACTACTAAACTGCTTATAGTTTAATAGTGCTTTATGTGGAACTTAAGCTAATATTGTTTAAACTGTTCATTAAAGTAATAGGGGAAAATCCTAGTCAGTAGAGTTTTTATTCTTGACATTATAAACATTTAAAGTGTATTTGGAAAATGTAAGTGTGTTTTGGACTTTTTGCCTGCTCAGTTGCAGGATAGATTTGCAGTGAACTAAACTTGCCATCTGAGCAGCCCAGAGAAAACAAAGGTCTGTATTCTGTTAGAATCGGGCATCTTCATTTGCATTCTTTATGAAGGCCTCTGTATTTGTAAAGACTTATTGTCAGTTCAAGCAAATTTTTTTTTTAAATTAAAAGTTAGCCATATCTTGGTTTGGTCTCAAATAGTTAATGGTTCTAACTAAGACATTGTTTTATATTGAACTGCAGTACACAACAGTAATGACCAAGACACAGTTTTTATTTTGAGCAACTATTTTTCTAGCCTTCTCCAATTCTAAATCCTTAACAACTTTGTAAAAACCGACAAGCTCGTTCACATGTGATGTTTCCGGGCACAGAAGTGAGTATTTTTAGAAACGTCCACCAATTTGTGTTTTTTTGATATATTGGAGTACAGGCAGTGTTGGAATGAAGTTGCAGTTGTCATGGTCCAAGCATTATGAGAGAGAGAGAGAATTTTTTTGTGGGTGATATCCAGGTTTTCTCTGATTGAAAAAAATCCCCAATTTTCGGTTTAAAAAAAAAAAGTAACCCCGAATCCACATTTCCATGATTTAAATAAAACACCACCAGATGGTGATCTTTCTTATTAGATCAATTGCATGGTTGGGATAGAGTTAGACAAGCTTTTGAATGCAAGGGATTCTTCGTCGGGTCAGAATACCTTATATTTGAAAGCTTGTCTAACTTTATCTCAACCCCACTCTGGATCAAATAAAAAGAGATCACTTACAAAAATCCTTATCTTGCATTAGAGGATAACAAAATTCAGTGGACAAGGTTCACCCATAGGTTCATTATGCACTTCCTCCTCTTAAAGGGCCCTGTGTTGTGGATGACATTCATTTTAGTATGCTGCGCCTCTAGTTTATGAGAGATGAGCAAATGTAGGAAGGAGTCTTTCAGCACACAGCTTGTTTCCCTTTCAGCATCTCTTCCCAATCTGCCTTGCTCTGCCCTCTGCTGAACTGATTGTATCCTAATTTGGTATTGTCAGCCAGCTCTGATCACATGGCAGAGAAAAGAAGGTTGTGAGACTTATACTGTTCCAACTGTGGTCATTGCATATATCAGTTTGATTCTTTATCTGAAATCTAGATTAAAAAACAGCAAGAATTTTTGTTAAAAGTCTTTCAAACTTAAATAGAGTCCTCTGTAGCACTCCATCTCTGCAATTATTTGGTTTATAAACAATGCAATGTGTGTAATAAATATAGTCTGATCGCATGGTCATTTAATTTCTAGCAATTTAACAACTGTCTGTCACAGTTTTTAAATTTAGTTATTACTGGTTTAACTAAGGTGGTACAACGGAATGTTTTTATTCGGACCAGTGCAACTCTGAGTTCAATATCCTAGTCATCCGAGAGTAATGAAGGACTCAGAGAATCATAAGGTTGGAGGAGACCTTGAGGATCATCTGGCCCAAACCCCATCAGGAATGCTAATCCTAAATCATCCCTGACCAACCCCAGCCTCCTCTTGAAAACCTCTTGTGAAGGAGATTTCAGAACTTTCCTGGGGAGTCTATTCTACCACCTTACAGTTCTAATATGTTTTAATTGTGTTTTCTATATTAAGCCTGTTTTCAGTGTAACAAGTATCTACTGGAAAATTGTGTTCCTTGCTGTAGTGTATTGAACTCAGTCATTTTGAGTAGCTGCCAAGGTTGCATTCTTTTTGGTATTAAACACTCCATTCTCCTCAGTCTACAAAGAAGATGCATTTCAGCCCAGACCCTGAAAATGGGAAGGATGATGTGTCGCCCATGTAATGGTCTGTTTTTTATGATCAGAACCAGTAAGTGTTCAAAAGCAGCATCATTTTTCCTTCTTACTTGAGGTACCGGTGTTCCCTCTGCAGCACTGTAATTTAAGACTCCCATGTGAAAGTGATGGACACTGCTGGGATGTTGGGCCCAAATTCTCAATTCTCCGTTTTTCAGAGGAAATTGAATTGATGTCTGTCCCTAACACTGTGAGGTAGGCACCTCAGTGAAATAAGGCAGAGTATGAATTTAGGAATGTAATATCTCCAACTGCAAATAAGGACATAATTCTCAATTTAGATGAGAAAGGGTAGAACATCTTCTTGTGAAATGAAGATGGGAGAATGTGCATTCTCTCCTGCAATATCTCCTTCAGTTCTACACTAAATGTTTCTGTTTTTGTTGTAGCTTTTTCAGTGCAGTATATTCTTTATTGCTCTTCCCCTCATGAGAAGGAGTGTTAACTTGAACCTTGTCATGACTTTAGATTTGCATCTGCATCCATACAAAGAGCTGTGGAGAAAAGAGTTTAAACATGTTTCTACCTGAGTCCATAAAATTGTTTACTCCTTTTGTGGATTTTCTAGGTAATTCAACTGGGGGCTGCCCCTGCTAGCCTGAGCCTGCTCTCCCTACAGGTGTATGCTTCATCCCCTGAGAGGAAAAGGCCCAAAAAGGAGTTGCTAAAAGTTGATGAGGTGAGTCCTTGCCATTCTGGTTGGAACTGTGATGCTCTGCTAATTTTGGTGTAATGTTTGCAAAGCAGATTAAGTAGGATGTGTCAGATAGATGGAGGTCACTTTTTTATGAAGGGGAAAAAAGGCCTATGTTTTTATTACTAGAATAGAGGAACAGCTAAACTAAAATTGCTATGTCCCCCCCCCCCCGACTAGAAAAAGTCACATGCTCTGCTTTTATTTTGCTGCGTAACAGCTTCTGATTTTTTTTTTTCTCACATGACAAGTAATTTTTTATATATGAAAACCTCAATACTGTATTTTTCATAAAATAGGCAGTTTTTTCTCACAGGAAAAAAAATTCTAATATTCCTAATGCTCAGGAATGTCTTTTCTTGTTTTTTGGCCAGAGGGCATACTGTTACCTATATGACAAGTTCTCTTGGCTTCCATTTCCATGCTCAAATCAAGCAGCAAAAGCAAAAAGCTGTTTGTTCGAAAATAGTGGGTTGATCATTCATTCACAGTTGAAACTCAGGCCCCCTAGCAGACTGTTTAAGATATGATTAACCAATTAATCATTAACCTGACTACACATTCAAGCAAGTAATGGCATGATAAAATGGAATAATCCACAAAATGTTACACGGTGCAGTAATTTGGCTGTTTCCCACCACTCCTTAAATTGAGCTAAATGGCGCTCCCAGCTGCAGGAGTGTGTTGGGGCCCTTCAAGGCTACAGTGAATCCCTGAGGTTTGGAGTGCCAGTCAGTTGACTTGCCCTTCCAGACAATGTTGCTCACCAGAGCCCTTCAAAGGCTCTGCTGCATTTCTGTGGCTGGGGGCACCAGTTTAGCTAACCAGTGCTCAGAGCAATAGGAGTACTGTGGCCCCAGTTTGCTAGTTGCTAGTGCAGGGAGATCCCAGGATCCCCTTGCACTGGCAATAGGATGTAATTTGAATCAGATCCCTGATCCCATAGTTGCATTTCCTGCCATGCACATTCCACAATTGTTGGGATCACAGATCAGATCCCATTGCGATCAGAACCTGAATGTCTGCCAGGAGCCTCAGTCTCTGCTCTGTAAAGTTTTCAGCCTTGTTGTACAGTCTGGCTCTCTTTCTTTAATGCAGAATTGCATTGCAGCATCAAATCCTATTTACTAACAAAACAGTGAGTGATAAAGGAAGCAGGGTGTAGAGTAAGGCAATCATAAGTTACATTAATAACAGTCTCTGGTTACCTTACTTACTCATACATCTTAATAGTTGCCTTACTAAAAGCATGCATATGATTAGGGACCTACTAATAGGGATGTAAATACTGATTTAAAAAAAATATTAATTTAACCTGTTGTAATTATACTGGTTAAACAATTAATTGGTATGACATGCAGGGGTCCCCACCCTGCAGGGCACCCCTACCTGACCTGGCACCAGCAGGGTGCTTTCAGCCCCCCCAAGGTGCAGTGGGGACTCAGTGGCTCCTCAGGACTGAGCCTCATGACAAACTGGGCAGGTGGGTGGGTCCTCTCTGGGCCTGGGTCCTGGTGCAGATGGGGCGGGTTAGTGTGGTATACCGTGGGGCCGAGTCACAGGCCTAGGGGAGCCACCTCATGTACCCTTACCTCCACCTTGCCCCTTCCAGGCCCCTCGCAGCCTACAGCAGGATTCAGGACTGGGTCCCTTGTGGCAGGTAGCCTCTGACTTCCATGCTCCCAAGTGAGGGAGCTGAGCTGCTTTCCTTGTGGATAGCCAAGTAGGGGGAGGGGGGACTTGTACCTAATGACTAGGTTCTGTGGATACCTGTGCAGCCTCTTTCAGTCTCCTTTTTGCTTGCTGTGAGCAGTCTGGGCTCCATGGTGGATGGCAGGGGCCTGCCTGGAGTGTGGGTTGCTGGTGGCAGGCAGCAGGGAGGTTGCAAGCAGCTGCACTGGGGTCCACAGAGCCTAGCTATAGGTACTGGTCCCCCTCCTGCCTCCCCTCCTCCTTGCTCCTTCCTCCCTCCCACCTGAGTTACTGCTGTTCCTGCTGGGGCATTGCATAGATTTCCTTCCCTGCTGAACAGTGCCCTGTCCCATGCTAAAAGAGAACTGGTAAGCTATAACCGGTTATCACTGCACTTATTGGTTAAACATTTAACCATTTGCATCCCTACTATTTAATTTAGCAGATTTTGTAGAAACTGTGAAATCCGGAATGGTCTGTGAAATCAACTTAAAAAAACAAAAGTTAAATAATAGGCTGGCTCCCCAGCCCACCTGGGAGGGGAAGTTGCTGGCTGCCAAGGTGGCATGAAGGGCAGCCAGCAGCCAAGATGGCTGCTACCCCCTTGTACCTCTTTCCCCACCTCACCCTGGGGCCTCTCTGACAATTGGCAGCAGGGCATGGAGCCCAAAGAAGGGCAGCCAGCAGTCAAGAAGGTGGCCACCCCCTTGTTCCTCCTCCCCCTTGGGGCCTTTCTGCCAATCAGCAGCAAGGGTGGGGTTGCTGGGAAATGCCTGTGAAATCAGCTTTTTGTGCTGCGACCAAGCTGCGAAAATTCTTTTGTCTGTCCGTCACTTAAGTAGGTCCCTACATATGATGGTTGTACAGTAAATCTCAGTGAACCCTGAAAGCCCCTGAAAGAACCCAAAGATTTATTGATAATTATTGCTGTAACTGCTTACTTTTATAAATAAACTATTCTGCTCCAGCCTGTACAATGAGTATTTCAAATAAAAAGTCCAGATTCTTGCATATACTGTTGCATTTTTTACAAAAATTTGGACTGATAAGTTATTTTTTTTATAAGTCAGCTATTTTATTTGAGTTTGTGCAAGCAGAATGGCTTTTTAGTCTTGTTGAAAGTAGAATTCTTTTTAAGTAACTTGGGCCTGAACAGTTTTCATCACAAAATAACCTTTGAAAGTACTAATGAGGAACTGAATTTATACTGAATGTTTATGTTCCATGTCACTCGGAAAATGTAATCACTCCTATTTATCATTATTTTACTTTATCAGCATTTTTAAACGTGGGTCAGAAAACATGCTGATGATAATTTAAAGCATCTATATGCATTTGTATTCTTATAGAATATAGCAAGCAGTTTCCATTTTACCAAAATTTTGTAGCTTGTATTTAAGGTTATATATTGGATTGTTTGTATTTTCTATACTATTGTGTTATCTTTGGTGTTTGAGGGTTGTTTGGTAGAATAGTGATGCTGTAAGAAGTGCTATGGTCCAGAGAATATGGAAGAAATAAGATTTTTTTTTTTTTTTTAATGAATATCTTTTATGGGCCAGTTGTGTGCTTGAGAGAGAGATCAGAGGAGATCTTAATTCCAACAAGTTTTTAGGCAACTCTCCCAACTGCATAGTTGGGCTAATAAAAGATATTATCAAAAAATCTTGCTCTCTTAGTAGGGTAGTAAGTTTAAGGATACATTCTTCACATTGTAAATGTTACAGTAGAGATGTATGTCTTGCCTGATGTTAAGACTGACAGCATCAAATCAAAAATACAGTATATGATTGTTACCATCTGTTACTACTGCAGTTAAAAAATGTGACATCCAACAGTTTTTCTTAAATCTAAAATGCTGTTGAGAAACAAACTACACAATCTGCATCTAAGATATTAGTTTAGAGTTAAGAACTGCTTAGAATTTTTAATAACTTACGTATGTATAGAAAATGATTAATTGCTGTTTCCATATCCTAGTGTTTAATACAAATATTGAGAACTAGCAGTGCTGATGAAGCAGAAAACACTTCTGTTACACTGTTCTTTCGATGTTACACTGTTCTTTTGACATCAAGAATGTAATACTCTGCCTAAACATGTGACTTGGACTAGCTAGCATCAGGACTGGTAAACAGAATGACAATTAGAAATGCTTCCTGTAATATATAGTTCACTTAGTTCCTTACATTTTGTTCTGTAGGCACTCAAATTGTTCTGTCCCTAGCCTGAAGGCCTACTTGGACAATTCTACTTTGTTAACCTTTTGTTTGCTAATATTCACAGCTTTCACTCTACTCCTCCCCAGCTCATGAATCTAAGTATGTGGAGGACCCACAAACCCAACTGGAGGAGGGAATTTCACATCTACGGCATTTTATGGAGCCCTATATATCCAGGTGTCAGGTATAACAGCTTCATGCTATATGGGAAGTAGTGATTATTGCTCAGTGGTTGGCTGAGCCAGAATTTTGTTTGGTAGCATGTTAAAACTTTTCTGGCTATTAAATAAGTTGCTTAAAAGAAACTGTACAAAATTATAATTGCTTTAGTCATAGGTGTTTCTGGAAACAAAAAGTCAAAGTCATTTTTTTCCCCTGACATTTTGGATGATTCATCTAACAAAAAATTAAATTTTGTATTTACCATATTTACTCGAATACAAGATGGCATAGAGGGAAAATATAAGGAAATATCACTAAATATATTGTCTATCATCAAACTTTGCCAAAAGCAGCATGTATTCAGCAATAGAAACCAATTATGAAGTTGACTAAATGCAGCCAACACTGAGCATGACTATAAAACACATGGCCCACATTGGGCAAATAAACTGTTTTTTTGTGGGGGGGTTTTGAGTTTGTTTCAAGGGCCAAATTGGTTCTGAATTCGATTGGGCAAATCCACTAGGCAGGTTCCAAATTTTGACTGAGCAGAGCTTAATCGTTTGAGTCTGTGTGGCTGTACCACTGGGCAAGTATCCTGTTTCCCTCTGGTACTCCCCAAATCCATGGCAGGCACCCTACATGTAAGCCTCAAGTCTGGAAGCCTTGGGGTTCAGATACCCCCCCCCCTCCCCCCCCCCCCATTCTTGCTTGCTCCTAGCCAAAAGGCTGAAGAGCAAGCCATGGGGAAAGCAAGAACGCAATCCCCCATTACCACAACATTGTGCAATTGAGTTTCACACATTTGGGGACGCTCACAAGGGTCATCCTTCCCAGAGTTGCTACATTTGATTGGCTGAGTGGATCATGGGATTTTCCTTGCCAGGCAAACATACTGATGGGAACCTGCTACATATTTTTTGAGATTTCATGTATCTGGCCAAATCAGTTCTGAATTCTATCAACTGAGCACAGCTCAATTGTTCAAGTCTGTGTGGTACTACCACTGGCAAGTATCTTGCCTCACAGCCTCTTCAGCCTGGGTCTTCAGATACCCCCAAATCCATGGCTGGGATCCTACCACAAGGGAAAATTGGTGAAGTCCATTTGAATAAGATATTTTGGGCACTTTTACACATACTTCTGACACAGCACCGGGTGCTTTTTAATTAGTGAGCCATGCTAATTAAAAGTGCTCGGTACCATGTCAGGAGCATGTGTATCAGCAGCACAACATCCCTCTGAACTGAGAAAATGGTGGTGGTGTGCTTTGAACTAAAGCACATCAAATGTGTTTTAGTTTGGATCGTGCTGCCACCATTTTCTCAGCGTGGAGGCACGCTGCACTGCTGATACGTGTGACATGTGAGGCTGCCAAAGCGTGTCAGTTTACATGCTCCAGTAGACTTGATTAACCAAGTCTGCTCTGACATGCTGGATTTCCAGTGTGTCATAGTAGGCTCCCTGCACGTGTGTAAGTGCCCATTAAGTGCATTTCTCCTCACCGCAACTTTTTTCCAAGTTGTCATGTGCCACAACATTGCATACATTTTTCATTCCTCTTCACTTCCACAGCTGAGCTGCACCTTTCTTTCCCATTTCCAATGATTCCTATTTCTTCACCAACTTTAACTGCATGGCAAATATCATGAAACAGTTCATGCAGAATTCCTCTGTCACCCCCTCTCTAAGCCTGTCACAGACCAAATTGCCCTGTGCCTCATCTGCATATAAATTTTTAGAGCATCCCAGGACTCAGGACAAGAAAACTCAGTTCCGGTCGTGAGTGGGGGCTTATTAGCACATGGACCCTTTGTGGGGGTATTTGGAGTACACTTGCATGCTGAGTTGTGGTGCCATCATAGCTTGAAATGCTGTTGACTGGTGGGGCCCAGCCCAAAGAACTACATGGTAAATCAAGAGCCTTTGGTTTTGGACTAATATCATAGATAATTAGGCATCAAATTGTGTTTATGGGTTACCTGTGCTAAAACTTTCAGCAGTTTAAAAAAAAAAAAAAAAAAAAAAGGGGGGGTGGTAACTGAACTAAGTGCATGGATATGACATGCAAATTGCTACAGCCACTTTTTATTTCAAGGCTGTTGTTTTCAAATTTAATTTTTGCTTCCATATGCTCAGGGAAAACAAGGTCTGAAAGTAAGGCAAGGGGGTAGGAACTGCTGGAGGAAAATTGGGGTGAAGCAGAGAGCAAAAGGGCTACCTGACCCCTCAGACTTATTTTCCATGCTGTAGCATTGCTAGGGGAACAAATTCAAGGCAGAACTCCAATAATTAGATTCTATACTTGGAAAATTATAATACATTTATACATTTTCTATATATAGAATATAATATTTGGGGGGTCATCTTCTATTCAAGTAACCACAGTTATATAAAAGCTATACATTTTTGCCCTCTTCCCACTTGCCCCCAATCAGAAATCATGTAGGTGTGAAGATTTGTCTTGTTTTATTATTCTAGCTTCTCTCTCAATTTTTAAATAGAATTTCCTTAATTTAAAAAGTGTGTTGTCACTTCACCACCACTTTGAGTTTAGATTCTTTCTTTTATACCTGTTAGCAGGGAAAGAAGGAACAGAAAGTAGATTACTGCAACATTCATAACATTTAAAATCATCTGCGACTATCCCAAACACTGATGTCCGGAAAGATTTTTCCTATGTTTTCTGTTTGATTTTTCACACATACCCAAAAGCATGCTAAATTTTGGGTCCAATCTTAAGTGAGTGAGTATTTGGTCAAAGATAAATCTTTATCTGTCAAAACAAATGTATAATAATAACTGGCTTATTTATAAAAGGCTTATTAAATTATTTGAAATGTTCTGAATGATAAATTTAGAAATCTGAGAGCCCTAAGCTTCTGGTGGGAAATCTGTTTATGTATTCAAGTGCAAATAGCAGGGGTTAGAAACTTTCAGAGCCACAGGCCAAAATAATCTCTCTTGTGTTTATCAGACTTCAAGCTAGCCTCATGATTGCTGTCACCACCATAGTAGTGGCCTTTCCCTCCTGCAACTTCACGTCGCCCCCACCCCAGCTGCAGTGCAGACACAGCTCCTCACTGCCCAGTCCCGAAACCAGAACCCCACTAAAGTTCCCCTGTTACTGTCATGTTGCTGAAGGGCCCTGGCTCTGTGTGCTGGATTCAGTGGTCCTGTAGCCTGGATCCGGCAGGTGGCCTTTATGTTGTTGACTGCTGGTTTATGGTGTCAGGTGATGATCCTCTCCCTTGAAGAGTTTTAATTGGCATATCTGAAAGCACTTTCGAAAAGCACTAGATTGAGGGCCCAGGCCTACAAAAGGAGGTAAGCAGAGTTTAGATCAGGGACAGGCAATTATTTTGGGGCTGAGTTTTAGAAAGCCATCAAGGGCCACATGAAAGGCAGCCCAGGGCAGATTAATATTAATTTTCTAAATTTTTTTAGGGGCCCTGCAGACCGGATAGAATGGCCCGGCGGGCTGCATCCGGTCCTCGGGCTGCATTTTGTCCACCCCTGGTTTAGATGCTTAAGTTCTAGAGTGTGATCCTCAAAACTGGTACCTAAATTGTGGCCAGGAGGGTTCCCTCAGTACCTAGAGTCCAGTGCTTGCCCAGAACTGTGCTACAGCCTTGTAAGGGCCCAGTGCGTAGCCCAGTCAGCAATCTTGGAGTTGATGTTCTTTCATCTGTCTCCCTTTAGAGGCCCAGTCTGATATGTTAAGTATAATCAAAACAACAGTGTATCTGTGAAATCCACCTGTACACAAAATATAGCAGCAGTGGCCACATTTTTGATTGAGAGGAACTGGTGGCAGAGGTGCCTTATTTTTATGTAGTGGCTTTTGAATAATAATCATCCCTCATATATTTATGCTTTATATAAATTTATATCTACCACACTTATGTTCTTCAGAATAGAGATTTTAGTTGAACTACTGCTGTCAATAAGTTATTTTGTGGATATTGTCCTTGCCTCTTATCTTAATCTAGGGCAGTGATAGTCAGCCTTTCTAGCAGGCATGCTACAAATTAGCCCCCCACCCTCCACAGCTGCCACTTCTGTCACTTTATTTACCCAGTCTGCTGCTCTGCTATCTGCTTCCTGCCCTGCCTAATGCTCCCAGCCCTGTCTGCTGTTGTGCTGCCTGTCTTCTATCTGATGTGCTTCAAGTCACACAAGGAGGCTGCCCATGCTCCTTGTGCCCCAAGTTGGCCATTCCTGATCTGGTGCTTTCACTTCACTGCATCTAAAAACAATTAGTTCAAGTGGTGTTGTAAGTTTGTTCTGTGTATCTTAACTTGGGCTGGTGCTTACTTACTGATTTGCTAACACCACAACCCAACAAATAATCCTAGGCACTGGAGCACTTACATTTCTGCTGTTGATCAGAATCTCAGTGTGGTGCTAACATGCAGCCAAGCAAACCTACTGTATTTGCCCAAATCCGAGACTACTTCAAATGCAAGACAAGATCCCCAATAATTAGATTCTGTTTATAGAAAATACATAATTTTTTTTACAGCTTTCCATGCGTAGAATCTAATTATCAAAGGAACATCCTAAATTCAGTTGTTGTCCCTTCTTTTCCAACCTACCTCCCACTGCTATAGTGGGGAAAACAGCAGCATGAAGCAAGGGGAGCAAGCTGCCTCATGCAGCCTCTGCACGCCCCCTCTCCCACCCTCTGCTTGCTGTCTGGTACAGCTCTGGTTCCATTCAGCAGCAGTGGTGGAAGCATAAGCTCCATGCCAGGAGGAGATAGGCCATGGGGAGTAGACAGTGGGGTGTGGGAGGGCAGGTACCTGCTCTGGCTCTGATTTGGTCCTGACTTGGGCTTAGTGTTGGAGTTAGAGCTGCAGCAAATGCCCCCCCCTCCCCTTTGTACTCGAATCCAAGACAAAAGGCCTCCCTCTGCCCCCCGCTATGCTGAATGGGGTGGGGGGGAGGGGGAAACCTTGTTTTGGATTTCAGTAAATACAATATTTTTTGCTCCATTTCCAAAATACCTATATCTGCAGTTTTTAAATTCAACTTCATTTTGAAAACACATGCTGTGTTTTAATATAGAATGCAATAGTTGGTGAGCAAGAAATTGTGAGTGAAGGGAAAAGAGGAGTCATTTTGGAGGGCTGGATAAATCCAGAACAGTAAATATCATGTAAATACTTCAGTTCTTCTCATTTTTTCTACTGATGCTTATAACCAGTGCAGAAACAATACCTAATTTTATCTGTTGTTCTTTTCATTAAAAAAAAATCTGCAGTTGAATATTACAGACCCAAATGTGTATGGTATTGTGTGTGAACTGAATGGAAATTATACTTGTTTTTTCAAGTTTATTAGCAATTGATAATTATAACTTAAACTTCACTAATTTTCTGTTTCTTGTTTTCTTCTTTTGTTTAGGATCTTTACACTAAAGCAATGCCCAAAGTAGAAAAAACTGTTGAACGTGGTAGAGGTAAATCAGCTTAAAATTGTATTTACTATCAACAAGAATCACAGTGCAAGTCTATAGTTAAAATTTCTATTGGCATGAAAGTCCAATAAGTATTGTTCTTTGTACCGTGTAAGTAAGTAAAGCTATTTCAATTCTTTCTTTTGTTTGTGCTATAAAGTTTCTTAGAATTCATTTGAGCAGCATTGTTACATTTTCAGTCATTAACACTATAGATTTGCATCCGTCTTCAAGCAGTGCAAAAGTAATAATAGATTTGTGACGCATGTCCGCAACATTGTTAAACAGGACTGTACAGGAGCCATAAAGATTTTCTCATAGTTCAGCTGTAGTTCAGCCACTGTAAGTCAGTCTGCAGAAACAGCAGACACTGCAGGTCCACTGTCATTCAGGATTTGTTGATCAAAGTTTTTGTTTTTTTCTTATTATTTTTCAGCATTTTTTGTGTTCATCCCTCTCTCCCCCTCTGCTCAGAATTATTTTGCTAATATAGGTGGTGTTTTTAACTGTATTTTCATAGTGTGAAGTATCACTTAATAGAGGAGTTCAAGTGGGACTTCACACAGGTGCAAAGTTTATGCATTAGAGCTCATTGGAGGACTGGGTCTCTCTGAATTAAGCTGTCCCAGTCTTTTGAACATCCCTCTCTATATGGAAAGCTTTCTGGGTTTTTAATCCATGTCACCTCTTTCTAGATTTCTGATTTCTGCTGTGTCTCTTGCTTAGAGGGTGGCCAGAACTGAATTCAGTGAAGCACTGCTCGAGCTAAGTGAGCTGCTTATAAACATTAGTTGATGTGCTGGGGCCAAAGAAAATATAGGATATAAGAAATAGTCTAGCAGCTAAATCAAACTCCCTATAGGAATTGGCAAATAATAAAAGAACACTATGTGTTCAGTTTTATTCTCTTATCACAGGGGAAGATGGCAAAAATTTCAAAACTTTTGCAAGGAGATCTTAAAAGGTCATGACAGTTGAAATTGTCACTGTTTGTGGTGTTGTTCCTTATTGCAAACATACATGTTTTGAATTCTTGCTAGAGGGCTGTGAGTTTCTCAAAAATCCCCCTGCTGGATTCTATCCAAGACTCGGTGTGATTGGGTTCGCTGGAATTGTTGGGCTCTTTTTTGCTAGAGGTAGGTGGTTTTTTGAAACTGCTTGTTTTCTATGATTTGAAGTAAATATGTTCTTTTAATCTCATTTAGCTTTTCAATTAGTGGGTATTTGTAACAATTGCAAATTAAGTGCACTTCTATATAAATTATCTTTTAAAAGAACCTTGTCAGTTCTTGGCAGAGTTGATTTATTTCATGTTCTCATATCTTTGCATAAAGCTACCTAGGAGTAAATTGTAATTAAAGTGTGGCAAGTTCATATGTATTTTGCAGCATAGAAATTCTATATAATTAATTTCATTACTTACAGATAGCATATTTACACTTTACAAAGAAAGGGAATTTTGAAATATTCTAATTTATATAGATTTTAGTAGTGTACGATACAACAGAGCAGACTAAATTACTTTGAATGATATTTGAATGATATGAGTAATGGTCTCAAGTTACAGCAGGGGAAGTTTAGTTTATATATTAGGAAGAACTTTCTCACTCAGAGGGTAGTAAAGCACTGGAACGGGTTACCCAGAAAGGTTGTGAACTCTCCATCCTTGGCGGTTTTTAAGACCTGGCTAGACAAAGCCTTGGCTTGGATGATCTAGTTAGGGATGGTCCTGCTTTAAGCAGGGGGTTGGACTAGATGACCACCTGGCTAGGAACAGAAGTTACACATAAACTGGTTTAAGTAATCAGAAACTGGTTTAAATGTGTAACAGACATTCATTGCACATAACAAGTTTCAGCCATTTTGAAACTGGTTTTAAGATAAACCTGGTTAACTGATTTAGGTCAAACTGGTTTATGAAATTTCTGTCCTAGACCCCTTCCTGGTTCAAGTTAACTCACAGTCCCCCAGCATGCCCTGGGCTAGGCTGTGTTGTCTGCTCCAGAGAGCAGGGCTGGCCCTGACCATCTGCTCCCTAGCTGGTTAAACTCAGCTTCCCCTCAGTACTGAGCTGCCCTACCCTGCTGGCTTGCTTGGTGCTGGCTGTGACTGCGGACTACAAATCCCAGAGGCACCTGGAAGCAGGAAGAGGAGCAACCCTGCAGAGCCCTGCTGCTGTGGCTGTGGACTGCAAATCCCAGTGACCTTGGGGGCAGCAGGAAGAGGAAGCAAAGACCCAGCCCATGCTGGCTATGTGCCAGAGAGCTGTGCTCCAACGCCCCCCAGTTTCTAGCTTAAGCCACTGCAGGCATGTGGCTGCATTTCCTGAATCACAAGTGAATGTCTGTTCATTTTCTTATTGGTTCAATCTTTGCAGCTTAGACTAACTTGATAAGACTGGATCAATTCAGCCTCAGGTTTTTGACTGTCTGTACTTAGCCCCTGAAGTCCCTTTCAACCCTAATAATCTATTATTCTAGAATACTTTGGGCATTATGATAGGCATCGGTGTACTAAGCCAAATGGTTTCCATTGGCAAAACAAATAATTACCAGCAGTTATGGATAAGAACATCCAGTGTGACTATATAGAATTGATGTGCATGTGTAGCTGAAAAATTAGCTAATTTGTTCAAGTGAACAAATGTCTTAGTTAGTCCCCCATCTGTGAACAAACATACTGCTTTGAATTCATGGTGCACCTAAGATTTGAAGGGACCTCAAGGCTCTTCTTGTTCAGCTTCGTCCACAGGTGCAGGATTTGCTATTCCTGAAGCATCCCAGAGAGATGCCAATCTGGCCAAATAAGGAGCTTCCACAGCTTCCCTAAGTAGTTTTATTGTAGCTTGTGATCTTAGGTGCTCTTTTTTTAAGTCATGGAACTAAGTACAAATTCTCAGTTCTCAGCTGCTTCCTATTTTAAAGAAGAAAAGATTTTGTTGCTTAACAGTTGGTAGTAATAAAGAAGAGAACTAGGTTGTGACTTCAAGAGATATATATATCAGTGAAGAGATACAAATTTGATTATGGTGCCAGGCTTGCTCCTAAAACTTGAGCAAGCTTGGATTACATCTGCTATGTCTGTCTGTCTGTCTGTTTTTTGTCCTGTCTCACCATAAGAACAGCTTTCCTGGATACTACTTGCCCCTAATCTTCTCTCAGGGGCATTTCTTTATTTTTCAAGTGTTAGAACAGTAATGTATTTTTATTGCTTTGGTTGTAAAGGTACAAAGGAGCTCCCTGTTTCTGTATTTCATTGAATTGTCGAAAAAGAATGGGTCTGTAACTGATTCTAATCTCTTTCCAATATGCTGACAATATTTCTTTCATGACAAGTTTGGGTCGGTTTGGTTTATCATTACTGATTGCTCGTTACTTTTACAGGAGTAGTATAACGGAAACACTTAACACTTACGAAATACTTTAATTTGATTGAAGGGTGTGAAAATGATTTTTTTTGTGTGTACACCAAGTAAAAGTAACCTGTTTTTTTTTTTATATCTGAACCTGAATAAACAAAAACAAAATCCAAAAAAACAGTTTACAGTGATTTTAACTTGGGACCATATCCTAAATCCAGCCAGAGAACTATATAAAAAATATTTGTTGTAGAATCATTGTGATAAAGGTTGCTGTCTGTTTGGGGCATCTCTTCCTTCTTCTTGCTTTGTCTAATGGATGCCAACTATTCTGGTCTGTTCAGAAGCATTTATGCTCTCTTTTATAAACCAGAGTTTATATAATTCTCTTAGTAATGTTCTAGAGAAAATTTAACATAAAAGTTTTGCGCTGCAAAAATGATTTGTAAATTGCCACAGAGTTTTATAGGATAATTTTCATGGCAGAAATGCACTAATAAAAATAACTCCAAATGAAATTTTAAAATATCACTTAAATGTGGTAATGTTTCTGAGGAAAGTGATAGGCCTGCACTAACTCATGTGGTAAAATGTGCCTAATGCAGCAAACTCTAGTAATGTATATGCAATTAAATGATAATGCAATCCAAGTGTTTGGATAATACATACTGTAACGGAACATTTCTTCTGTGGAACAGGTTCAAAAATAAAGAGGCTGGTGTATCCAGTGGGTTTTATGGGGATTGGTGCTTCCCTCTATTATCCACAGCAGGCTGTTGCTATTGCAAAGGTCAGTGGTGATATTTCTAATTTTGGGGAAATCTCTTTACTTTGAAACGTATTTCTTACACTTACAAATTAATTGGTAGTCTCCATCTTTATTTAAGAGCTGACAGAATGTTTGGCTTTATTTAAAAAAGAAAGAAAAGAGAGAAACTAAAGCAGGAACCTTAGTTTACATCTCTTCTGCTAAAACTGGACATGCATATCACGGTGTAGAGCAGTCAGGGTATAAGCAAACATTGCCAAACGAAGCAGATGAGTTTTGCTGGGATGTGTCCTGGCATAGCTAATCTGTTTCAATAGGCGAAACAGGTGTTGTTCATTGTCCTGCAGGGTTGTACCCCTGCTACTCCCAGGAGTGGCTGGGGTACGATCCTGTAGGACAACACAAGGGGCATGTCTTTGCAGCTGGAGAAACCCAAGGTTCTGATACTTGCAGAGGTGTGTGCTTGGGGAATCCACCTGGGGCATGCCTCATCAAAAGAAGCCCACGTAGGTGTTTCTAAGTGTGCAGAATGAGGTCTCTGAAGCCCTGGAAGTACCTGCCTGGAGGTACTTCCAGCTGGAAAGTGCAGGCAGCTCCAAGATGCCCACGCTCTCCCACCTTAAAGCAAATGGTCGTCTGCTGTAAAACCTCAGTACAAACTCATAGCACCTATCATAGCCAAACATTTTTTAAACTGTAATGTGAAAAATGGCGTGGACGTCTGTTTGCTTGGTGGTGGCACAAAGGCAACATCTGTTTCCAGCCTCATAATACATTGGTTGACTGTCCTGTTCTTTTAATGCCTTTATTTTGCAACTTACTCCAGGCACCAGTGTGCTATGTTTGAGGAATCAGCCTCTAATGCAGGACTGCTCCCTGAGTGTCCTAAACTTAGGTAATACTCTGATTCTTTATGATGGACTACTTTTTGCTTGTGCAACCCAGATGTAGGAGGTATTGCAGTGAAAGAAAGAAGTCACAGACTGGGACTGGGGAGATTTTTTACAGGGCAACTTCAGAAACGGTTATGCCTTGTGCGAAAATTGACACTGGAACTTTCTCTTGTTTGTTTTTGTTTTGTGGGGGGCGAGGGGGGGTGTTTAGGGTTTAATCTAAATTGTGTGTATCATACCCATTCTAGAACAGGGTAGGAATTCTTCTGCTCAGTGAAATCCTGTCTGTGCATTGGCTACCTTATACTGACAAATTAATGTGTAAATTTACAATTAAGGTTGCTAAATTTGAATGCTGCTTTGATAGGAATTATAGAGTAGGAGATTGCTAGCTAAGACAACATATAGTCCAGCCTGACCTAGTAATGTGCCTTATTACCCACACATTTACTTTTGCAAACTTCTCATTGCACAACAAATACCTTTCTAATGCTTAAGCAAAGATCAAAATTTTTTTGCTACTACTTAGTTGGTATAATAAAAAATATTGCCAGTAACTCAAGAGTTTTGTTTGTTTCTAACACTTAGCCACCCAAAATACAAATGTATTATTGCTTCAGAATTACTCCATAACTTAAGCTTCAATAAGTTGTATATCTTCTAGGAATACCTCTAGTTTTAAAAGTATGTATAGTACTATTGAGTGTGATATTGAAATATCAAGAATATGTGATATTCTTAAAGTTTCAGGCTCAAAACTTGCTGACTTCCAAGGCAGTGTTTTACTCTGGATTTGTATAGTCCCTAGAAGAGGTAATGTCATCTGGATTGGGAGCGGTATGCATTTCCATAATGCAAGCTGTGTATGTTGTAAATAAAAATAGTGTTAGCTGTTGTCTGTAGGGAGCAAAAAGTGATGACTGATGCAGCTAAATATCGAAACTGAATTACCATATTTACCCACATCCACGACTACTTCAAATTTAAGACTACACCCCATTCTTCCCCCCCATACCCTAATTAATTATATTTATAGAAAATTTTACTTTTTTTTTATAATTGTCCATGTATAGAATGTAATTATGGGAGGGGGTAATCTTAAATTCATCTCCCCTGCACTGCTATGACAGGGAAAGCAGCAGTGGGGGTGAGGAGCCAGACCCGTGCCTGGACTGCCTGCCTGTCCCTGTCCCCCTGCCGTGTGTCCCCTCTGCCTGTGGTTGCCCCCTCATCCCTTGCAACAGAGACTAGTGCCTCTTGTGGCACTCTTGCCTCAGGTTAGCCATCTCTGCACTAGGAGTGATATTACAGAAATATTAACCATTAGCTGGGACATGCCACCATCCCAGATGTGGCATGGATGTATCTTTTGAAACGTGTGCCAGGGGTGCTCTTCTGCCCCAGACCCCTCCCTGCTGTCTGCTGCTTGGCCAGCGGAGATGTGCCAGGGGTCAACTCTTTGGCCTTTGGCATCTCAGCCTTGCCTGTTTCACCCAGGCCTTGCCAGCCCTTAGCAGAAAGGATTTTGCCAGCTAGAAGGATCACACACTTATCTTCTCATGTACTCAGAAAAGATGGATTTTTCCCTCTTTCCATAGACACGGGGGGGGGGGGCAGACATGGAAGCGTGGGGAGAATGATGGGGGGGAATGGAGTGCTGCCATGATGGAGGGTATGGAGCAGTGCTGGCATTGTCTCCCTGGCCCTGCTCCTTGGAGGCAATGGTGGTGCAGGGTAGTGGTGGAGGGGGACGGAGGAGCGCCACCATGGCGGTGAGGATGGGGGGAGGGGCCAGGAGGCCAGCAGCGCTGGCCTTGCCCCCGGCTCCTTGGAGGCTACGGCTGAGGGTGGTGGCAGTGCGGTACTGACCTCACCCGCCCCAAGGTCAGCGCCGCACTGCCACCATCCTCTGCATCCGCCCCCAGCCCTCATGATGATTCTTGATGGGCAGTAATCTAGAATCACAGTTCACCCTGATAAATGGGTAAAAAGATAACAAAAAGGATTTAATTGGGGGGGGGGAGGAAAACCAGTATAAGAAATCAGTAACCACCATATGTTGAAGTACAGACAAAGATAGAAGAATACACAGACCAAAAAGTATCAGAACAGTAAGCTGTTCTTTCCCTACACCTTAAATCCTAGAATGCAGTCCCTAGCTGCCTTCAATAGGTTAACAGAAACAGCTTCTGTTTCTGACTCTCCTACCAGAGACTTCTGCAAGTTCTTCTGTTAGCTTCTTTACCCAGCCTGCTTCATTTATGAAGACAGTAGTACCCTGCTCTTAAAGCAGACTTAAGAACAATTTCTTATCTGGGTATTCACATAAGTCACTTATTGGATTTTTAGGGGCCACACTATGCATATGACTTCCTGCCCTCCCCTCCAAAACGGTTTGTGTTTACCAGAACAGAAATCTTTTCTAATCTAATTAGGACCTGGAGAATATGTGTATCCTTTCGGACATAGATTCGTTAATCCAATATATTGTCTCCCTCAATTTTTGCTCAGTGGGAATTGTTCTCCCTCTTTCTAGGCTTTACTCACGCTAAGGTTTTTCCTTTTAAAATGTAAATTAATCATTGTGCAGGAGGGTCTTTCCATGAGTAAACACCCATGTCAGCTGCTGATTACAACTTTACAGTCTTTCCTTAGATGCCAAAGAAACTCATTGTTTATCACTTGTAGGTCGTATTGTGCAATCCTGGCCCTATTATAACATATAAGAAATGTGTTGTGGTATTTGATATAAAATATTTGTAACATAAGGACAATAAGACTAGCTGCAGCTTGATGTTACCTTTCTAGAAGCTACGCTTGCCATATCAGTAAAATAGGTCATGCAAGACACCCCGCAATCCTCCAGATCAGCATAGGGGTTCATGGCAAAAACCTAAGCATAATGCATGTTATAAGTGTAAGATTTATACACAATTAGGAGACGGGGAAAGTTGTTTATATACAGGTAAGGTTGAAGGAAACACTTGTCATGATTTTTAGAGGTTACCATGCTTACCACAGGTATTGGCAAGCTAAAGAATCAAGAATGTGAGGCCACTTCAGGGTCCTCCAGAATCTTCTGAGAATTTTCCAGTCTTGCTTTTTAATTTAAGTGAAGAGTAACTACTGAGTTAAATATATTTGCTGTGTTGCAGTGAATCTAGGAGAGCTTAAAGTTTTCTGATGTTCTGGAATATAACACTAATGAATAAGGAATTCTTGGTCATTGTATATTTAAATTCAGTCTGTAGTTAATGCTTCTCTACACTCTGGAGAAAGCAATAGTTCTGAAAAATCTGCAACAGTTTATTAGTGTGTTTTGTTTTGTTTTTTAACTTTGCAGTAACCACTTCACCAGGAACAGAAAAACCAGAATGTGGTAAAACTTAATACCTGATCTTTTAGGGTTACATGCAATGGAAGTGTTGGGGGGGGATGTCATAATTTAAGTGGACAGCCTTTGATTTGGAAACTTCTTGGTTTTTCTGTCTACATGAACTATGTAACCTTCTTTGCAGTTTTGTTTAGGTTGTGGTTACTTCCCTACGTTAGAAGTTCTGACAGCTGTCTCACTTAAGAAAAATAGCTGTGAAAATACAAGGTCCAGTTCTGCATTCACTACACATCCAAAATTTGAGTTTCATTAACTCTGGATTTCTTGGGTGTTTCATGGTATGCAAGACTGCACTCTGTACATGGTGATTATTAAGTCCATTTATTTTGATATCTCCTAAGGGCCAACCCAGGGGGCTCCTTGTGCAAGATACTGTACAAACACAGATTGAGTGGTCCCTGTTCCAAAGACCTTGCCTTCTAAGTACATCAAGCATACAGCGCTGGATTAATGCATAGGCAAACTAGGCATATGCCTAGGGCCTTGAGCTGCAGAGGGGTCCTTCCTTCTGTGGCAGCGATACAAATGGCCCTGTCCGTCTCCATTCTTTTACCTTCCCTTCCCCTCCTCTCTGCTGGTCTCACTGTGGCAGTGGCTGCTTCCTAGCAGCAGCTCCAAGCCCCGCTCCCCACGGGCAGTGGTGCTGGGGTGGGGAAGGGGATCTCAACAGGCCCAGGGCCTGCAAGTTTGTTTGCCTAGGGCCCACTAAAGGGTTAATCTGACCCTGCAAGAAACACAATATAAGAGCCAGGTATAACATAAGCTGGAAAAGTTTTGGTAATTCAACATTTTGTTAAAGTATTTCCATAACTTTTTTGTGCCTTGAACAGTGCAGAGACCAAGCAGTCCATCACAGTTTATACTTTTTTTTGCACCGGTTTGATCTACACTTTGTGGAGATTAAAAAGTGTATGCTGAAGGGGTCTAGTTCTGCAAGAAGGAGCAGCTGTGACCTACAGACTATTGTCTGTCTGTCTTCCCTCTTGTTCTGTTTTGCTGTTAATATTGGCATAATCAATAAAAGGATTATTTCTGTTGATTTTATTTACCTAAGTACGTGTGTATTTCTTGTAGTTTTTGATATCTCCTAAGGGCCACACAGTATAGTCAGATGAAGCGGAATCTTTCATTAGCGTAAAATGTAATTTCCTCTAACGTAAATTATTGGTTTGAATATATTTTGAGTGAGTTCTTGAAAAACTAAACAAGAATATGGGCAGTTTATGCCTGCAGCAACAGTGAAAATTTTGAAGATGTATTTCCCTTTTATTGCCAGGTCTCTGAGCATTAACTTGCTTCCTTCCCCTGCTCCCACTCCACCACCCTTCATCTTTGCTTTTATTACTTTCAGACATGGATACAATTATTGTTCGCTCACATCCTTATGCCAGCTGCCAGCAAAGTTATTTTTATATTTAAAATTTATACTCGTTTTACATGATAAGTAGGCAAGATATGAGTTTTTGAAACCAGCTTGTCCAAAGAGAGGTCTCATTTAGTTATCCATCTAGAAAAATGTAGTCATCAAATCTTTTTGTATTCAAGATGCACTAATTTTCAATATATGATTTTCTGTCTGTCAGGACCTACGACTTGCTCTTGAGATTATTTATTAATCTAGTCCATTTTCAGTACTTCATAGTAACATTGAAATAATAAATGTGGGGGAAGAGGGGTGTTTGTAAGATGCTGATGTAGGGTGTTTTGTGTCTTAAGACCAGAATCCATACTGAACTGAAGGACAGAATTCATGCTAATGATGACTGAGTGGTATGCTATACCGGCTTCTCATTGTATATAAACTTAAGTTTAGCAAAGTGAGGAGAAAAGTTCCTGTGTGATGCATTTTTTTCCTTCTCTTCAGACCATGAGTAATGGGTCTGTTAGACATTTGCGGATTGTCAGACAAGATGTTGATCTGTCATGCATCTAAATATCCTAATTGTATTTATTTGAATGGTTGGTCTGTGCTCAGTTTGAAAAGTTTTGTCCTGGTATGCTTCAAAGAGACAAAATTGTTCCTAGTTACAGTTTGGGTGGAACATGCCCACAACTTTGTCACCAGGGCTCTTACGGTACATGTGTTTGTACATAAAATTCATAGTGGATCTTAAAGGCCTTTGTAGGGTTCAGGATGCTATCATTCTAGATGCAGTAGAAGCACTTTAAGGCTAGGGGTAGACGTTACAAGCCAGTATAAGTGATAGGCAATAACTGAATCTGGTTTAAAATAGACCTGGATGGATGTAGTATCAGACTTAACAGATTTAGGTTAAACCAGTTGGTTCATTGAACTTCTGTCCCTGATCTCCCCCCCCTCCCCCCCCCCCAAAAAAAAAACAAAAACAAAAACCACAAAACACCAACAAACAAAACAAAAGTTACGTTTTGGTTCCCCTGCATCCCAGGATGCATTGCAACCCCCTGCTGACACCCCCCTCCACCCCCTTACAGGTCAGGTGGGCTAGCCTCTGCCCCAGTTTATCTGTTCCAGCTGAGCTGGGCAGCCCTGCCCCTGGCTGTCATGGAGCTAAAGCAGCCTCATCAGCCCGGCAGCACCAGCGGCAGTATGGGGGTGGGCAAGAGGGAGAACTTCCCCCAGCCCCTCTCCCTCGTCAGTCTCCTGCCTGTCAGCAACAGTGGGGAAGGGTGAGAGAGAATGGACCTCTGCTCTGGCCCCCTCTGTTGGGCTCTTTCCAATTTGTCCACATCCTTTCTGTAGTGGGGGGCCTGAAACTGGACACAGGACTCCAGATGTGGCCTCACCAATGCCAAATAGTGGGAAACAATCACTTCCCTTGATCTGTTTGCAATGCTTCTACTACTTGGGGATTTGATAGCAGCCTTCAACTCCCTGAAGGGTGGTTCCAAAGAGGATGGAGCTAGATTGATAGATTGTTAGGTGCTGGAAGGTACCTTATAGATCATCGGGTCCAGTCCCCCTGCACTAGGCAGGAAAAGACTACTGGGGTCAAGTGGCCCCAGCGAGGTGACTGTCCAGTCTCCTTTTGAAGATTTCCAGGGTAGGTGACCACCACCACTGGAGGGAGTTTATTCCACAGTCTGGGCACCTTGACTGTGAAGGAGTTTTTCCTGGAATTGAGCCTGAAGTGACCTTCCAAGAGTTTGTATCCATTGCTCCTGGTCTTCCCCGGGGGTGCCCTGGTGAACAGCTGTTCACCGAGTTCTTGATGTACTCCTCTGATGTAGCGGTAAGCCACTACCAACTCCTTTCTCAGCCTTCTCTTCTGTAGGCTGAAGAGGCCCAAGTCCCTCAGCTTCTCCTCCATATGGCTTGTCTTGCAAGTCCCTGATCATACAGGTGGCTCTTCTCTGGACCCCCTCGAGTTTTTCCACATCCTTTTTGAAGTTCGGCTTCCAGAATTGGACGCAGTACTCCAGCTGCTATCTCACCAGTGCGGAGTACAGTGGGAGTATCACTTCCTTAGTGTTGGATGAGATGCAATGGTTAATGCATGCCTGCGTGTTGTTTGCCCTGCTGACCACAGCGTCACACTGCCAGCTTATGTTCATGCGATGGTCGATCACTACTGCTGGGTCCCTTTTGGCTGTGATGCAAGTCAAATTGTCATCCTGAGCCTGTAGGTATGTTGGGGGGAGTGTTTGTCCCTAGACAGAGCACCTTACACTTCTGAGTGTTGAACTTTGTCTGGTTCTAGTCCGTCCAACTCTCCAGCCTGTCCAGGTCTGCCTGTATCTGCAACCTATCTTCTGGCATGACTATGCCCTGCCATAACGTGGTGTCGTCCACAAACTTGGCCAACGACATTCAAATCATTGATAAAGATGTTGAAAAGCACCAGTCCAAGCACAGACCCCTGAGGGACACCACTGGCCACTTCTAAACTGTTCTCAGTGGTGACAGATGACAACAAGGAGCACTGGTCTCAAGTTGCAGCAAGAGAAATTTAGGTTGGCTATTAGGAAAACCTTTCTCACTAGGAGGGTGGTGAAGCACTGGAACAGGTTACGTAGAAATGTGGTGGAAGCTCCATCCTTGGAGGTTTTTAAGACGTGGCTAGGCAACGCTTTGGCTGGGTTGAACTAGTTGGGATGATCCTGCTTTTGAGCAGGGGGTTAGACTAGAGCAGTGGTTCTCAACTTTTTTGTACCAGGACCCATTTGTAAACATTGATGGCTAGTCCCAAGACAGCTCTCTGGCCCTGCTGGTGCCCCTCACTCCCATCCTTCTCCCCCTAGGCCCCAGCCCCCGGTGTGTGGGGCAGAGGGAGGAGTGGGTTATGGGGAGGCATATCACTCCCCAGATTTGTGCCGCATGTGGCTGCAGCCTTGCCAAACCAGCATGGAAAGGAGGTGCCTCCATGGCCCAGCAGGTGGGTCCCAGCACAGTGGGGTGGATCAGGGCAGTGAGACTAATTACTGCTGCTGCCATCAATCTGGTGCCAGCTGCAGCACTAGCGGCACGAGGAGTAACGGATCGGGGGGGACACGCTACACTGCCCTTGCCTCCTCCCACCACTGGCTACTTGCGCACTGGGCCATAGCTCTACCCGCTTCCATGATCTGGTGGCCAGCAACTAGTCTTGTTGCCCTGCTCCACCCTCCAGCTCTGGGACTCACCTGTTGGGCCATGGAGGCGGTTCCTGTCCATGTTGGTCCGGCCAGGCTGCAGCCCCGTGCTCTCACAAATCTGGGGGGAGGCATGTGCCCTCTGTCTGCACCATAGACTTGTGGGGAACAGCAGGAGCTGCTTTCTACCCTGCCTGGCTGCCACGTGCATGTGTGCACACATGCATGCACGTGGCACCCCCTGTGTCCCACACCCCGAGCCCTAAGCGCCCCTGGCAGGGAGTGGGGAAACCCACTCTTTCCAGCATTTTTCTGATTGTTCATGGCCCTTTCAAATATTCTTGCGACTCCCCCAGGTTGAGAAACACTGGACTAGATGACCTCCTGCGGTCACTTCCAACCATAATCTTCTGTGATTCTATGAAAGCCCTCGAGGCACGGGCTTTTCCGCTTGTACTGTGGCTCTGCTGGGCTGTGAATGCCCCAGTCTCATCTCCTCACCAGTCAGCCTGGAACACAACTGTGCAGACCCTGGTTGGGGCACCGGGGCAAGTTCATTCCCCTCTCCTCACTCTGTGGCTGGGGTGGGTGGGCTGGCAAGGGGCAGGGCTAGGGTGTTTGCAACCTGGCAGAGCTGGAAGATGTGCACAAGCATTCCCCACCTTCTGGCTTTGGCCAGTGCAGGCATCTGAGTGAACATGCATTCTGTTAGTTAACGGTCCATCTGTGGAGGTTAAAAATTGCATAGATTGAATCATTTTCACCTCAGGCTTTTTGACTGTTGATACCTAGCCTCAGAGTACAGGGCAAGCTCCTGTACTCTAAGGAGCTTGCCCTAAACTGGATTGGAATTTGTGACAAGGATAGCAGGCATTAGCCAGGAGGTGACAATTGTAAGAATTATGCTTTTAAACATGGAGCAATAGTGTGTTATTTTAATAGCTACTTGGCTTACAAATCATCTTTTTTTTTCTTTTTTTTTAATTTCCCCTTGCTGCTTGCAAGAAATCCAGTGAGGCCAGTTTTCATTGTCAGCTGTTATAGCTTCAGTCTAGATGTGGAGGTTAAAATCCAGCAACCTATCTGTGCATTTTTTAAGGGTGACTGTTTTATGTTTCTTGGGTTGTTAGGTGATGGCTTTCTTGTCTTGTTCAAAGTCTTTCAGATTCTGATACTAGAGAGAAGCTTCCCCTTGGTGTTACATAGTGAATTTCTGAAGCAAAATACAATAAGTACAGTCACAATTTTGCTAACAGGTATTGTTTGGAAAGCTCTATGCAGTTTTGCTGGTGATGTCTGGCCAAAGGAAATGAAAGAACTGAAACATGATGGCAAAATAAGGGTGTTAAGATGTGTTAAAGTCAGAACTAAAACAAAATGGTAAAACCTGAAAGAGAAAATACAAAGTACGAATGTTCTCATCCTTAACCATATGAGTGGTGCTTAATAGCATTGCCTGTTTTTTCTAAATCCACTTCTCTGTTTAATTTGCTTTGATAGGATTTATAACACATTTTTAAAAACTACTTTTCCCTTCTTATATGAAGGGTTTTTTTGCTGCCACTTTTTATTAAACTATGCAGATCACATTTCTGCAATATGCATGAAGCATGTGTATTTGTGTTTAAAAAATCATCACTCCTTTGTGATTTTTCTTTTTTGTAACTACTGGTATTCAGGATTCGAATTATGGGAAAGGTTTGGGGCAGGGGAGGGCTGAACCCCCCCCCCCCCCCCATAAGAGCTTAATGCCCCTGGCCTGCCCTGCACCTTTCTGAGCAGCTCAGGCAGTGGTGGCTGCTCCTTCCAGCTGCCATTGCCACAGACCGCCCCCAGGAGTCAGAGTGTAATTCAAACCCTGCTGGTATTTCAAGGGAACTGAGAAGAAAAAGCCCCGCCCCACATGTTGTGTTTGTTTGTTTGTTTTAAAGGTCACAGGTTCAAGGCTGTATGATTGGAGTCTGCAAGGATACATAGCCTTAGAATCTCTCTGGAAAGATGGTCCTAAAAAGAAGAAATCTGGAAAAAAAGGAAGTGAAAAGGTAGGTGACCTAAGGAAATTAATTTCCAAAATATCTGACACTTCAAAGTCACAAAGTTTGTATTTGGGATGATCAACTTTCATTTGTTTGTTTTTTATATCAGTACAGCAGAACTCTTTTTAATTTGTACCATTTTTTCAAGGCAGACAATGTAATAGTCTCTCTCTAAATTCTGAGAAAATATTAAGTTAGCTCAAAATGCTAGGCTTCAAAATTGTGTGGGTTTTTAATTTTTTTTTTTTTAAGCCTTAGCTTAAGGATGTATAAAGAAGTGGATGTATAGTGACTGAATGATACTGATCCACTTTTTTGAGATCTCTTTTTTGTGCTGAACAGAAATTTTTATTACCCTTCCTACAGGTAGGAGACAGCTTCATATTTCTAGTGGAGGGTATTCAGAGCAGATGAAGGAAGTTGTAACTTCTCATGCATCAATGCAGGCTCCTTAGTGAAGGATATTGCCTGAAAAAGTCCAGACAGTTATTTCCAGAGGGAAGCATTACCCAGAAATCTAATTGTATGTGATGAGTGGTTTTCATACTTGCTATTTAAAGATGCATAAGTTTTGATGCTTAAATTAAAGCTACTTTTGTATCAAGCCCACTTTTCATAGCTCCTGAGCTGCTCTTCTTCTGTTGACACACAACAGGAAAATAGTTGGGTTGTAGCCTCTCTTCACAGTGCCCATGAATTGAATGGTTATAAAAAATGATGTTCTCTGTTGCTATGACAGGCTTGATCCATGTCGTGCTTAAAGCTTTATAAGTGAGAAACCGCTACTGTATATGTGGTATTTGTTCCATTTGTAAATGTATTACTGATCCTGTAACTAACTTAAAATCTAAACTCATCGTGCCAAAGGCTTCTGAAAAAGTATAGATGGCATTAGGTTTTAGAAACGTGCAGTGGCAACATCAAGCAGTATTTAGCTTAGCTTCTTTAGCTTCTTATTTTGTGTTCCAAAGTTTCAAAAGGAAATTCATGTCAGTTGTTGGAACGTAATAATCCTGAAGCTTTCATGTTATGATCTAGTTTATTCAGGTACTTGCCATCTTAGTGAAAAACAAATCATACAAAAAATCCCAGAGACCACTGAATTAGGTTTCTTCTTTTTCTTGCTCCTTGCAGAATCTTTACATTGTACTTGCGAGTTATCACAACATAAGACTTCACTTTCTCAAGCAAAATAAATTTAAAACATTGGAGGAGAGCCTTTCTAACTGGTTCCTCAACTCCTTGGCTAGGGACAGGCATTCAAAAAGCCTGAGTCTGAATTGATTCAATCTTTGCAGCGTAGTCTAACCTGGCTAGGCTGAACCGGTCATTCTCTCTGGACTGAGAAAATGCTGGCACGTGCCTTCAGTGGCTCAGGCTAAAAGCTGAGGGGTGCTAGAGCAGCCCTCCCTTCACTTCCAGTTCTGAGCTTAGGTGGGGCATGGCCAGGTCCCACAGGATGCTCTGATTAGGGAGGGGTAGCCCCTGACAAGGGAGCCAGCAGGGTGTTGATAACAGCATTTAGCATCCCACCAAGAAAATAAAAACCTCTCTCATTAGTTCAAGCTCTTCTTAAACAGCTTTTTCCAAGCAAGGAAGGGAGGGACGTTACCAGCTGACCTGTTGATTAGCTCCAAAAAAGCCCTAAGCAAATACTTGCCAGTCTGCCTTACACAGACACCTCTTAGCATTAGATAGCATACCACATGCTGGCTACAGTCTTTGCTGTGGGGAAGGGGAGGGGGGAATCCCTGCTTGAGCAGGGAGTGGTGGGGGGTGGGGAACAGGGGAAAGCCAGGCAGAGGGGCAGGACCAGCCCTACTCTGGAGCAGAGAGCCCTGCCCAGGGCTGCAAATCATCTGGGATGCTGGGGGACTCTGGTTTAAATTAAACCAGGAAGGGGGCCAGGGGACACATTGCATAATGAGCTAAATCAGTTAAGTCTGATACTGTATTCAACCAGGTTTATGTCAAACTGGTTTGAGCCATTTTCAAACTGATTTATGTGCACTTAACATCTGTTCTGTTACAGGTTTAACCAGTTGCTGATCACTTAAATCGGTTTATGTGTAATGTCTGTCCCTAGCCCTGATGTTAGAAATTATTGCTAGCCAGCCAGGTGGCTTAGGCAGGATACAGTGGAATGCAGAAGGCACAGCACAAGATGATCAGAAGCTACAATACATCTGGAGCAACACCATCTTGTGTTTTGGTCATCTAAAGTCCTTTAACATGTGGGAGCATGTACTGTTGTTGTTGTTGTTAAACATTCCATTGCACTTTCAACTCGGGGAGAAACCAAAGCAAAAACAATATGAATAAAAAGCCACCAGATTTTTCCAGTCACCAGAATGTGTATCCAAAGGTGTGGAGGGGGGAGGATAAATCTTCAAAGTAAATTTTGAGGGATAGACTGCAAAAACTGAAAAAAGTTGCATTTTAGCGAAGATGACTAAAGCCACAACATACAAATGTTCCATCTACGCAACTCTTCTGGTAGAAAGCAAAAGTGTGCAGCTATTCATGTTGGGTTTTTTTTCAGAGCAAAATGGCCACTCTGGAAGAAAAATAATCTGGGAACAACCAGGGTTAAATTGCCCTACGGAGTTTCTCCTGGAAGACTCCCATGTCTTCCTGAGACTGCGCTCTTCTGAGGCAGCTCAGAGGAGTGCAAGGAGTGCGGCTATTCTGCTGGGAACAACTGATAGTCAGGATGAGGGTGGGGGGCTCTCTCCGAGACCTACAACCCTCCTGGGTCTGTGGCAGCTGCTGCTTTTCAGCAGCTGCCATCTGCTACTTGATGGCCTGTCCCCTTCACAGGCTGTCAATGGAGGGTCTGCTTAAGGGTGGCAGTGGCCCAGGAGAGCAGCCCTCTTGTATTCCCTAGCTAGAGAACTTCCCTGTGAAGCCCTTCAGCTATGGGGCTGGAGGAATGACTGTAGTCCAGCTCCCAGCCTATTTTTCTACCAGAAGAAATTTCTTTCAGTAGAAATGAACATCTGTACACAGCCCAAATTGAAAAAAACATACTGAGAAAATGAGCCATTTTCACTCTGCTGTGCTTTCCCCATGAAAAAAGACGTTCTATGTAGCATTGTTCCATTGTGAAACAGCTATAAACACATTTTTTAAGTTGGAAGATGGATTTAGTCATCAAACGACTTACCATATTAGCCAGTTCTTAAAAAGAAAGCCTATGGTAATGTCTGGTCAGCATTATAAAACTAACTTATAAGCAAGGCAGTCCATCAGAACTAAACTATTGTGATTTAGAATATACTACACTATAGATGGATCTAATTGTCTTAAAGAGTTCCATAAATTGGTTCCCAGAGACAGCATAGGCCCATGCATTGTAGGCTGGACTTTTTTCTTTTCTTTTCTTTTCTTTTTTTTTTTTTTTTAAATACACTGTCTTGGGGCAGGTATACCTTAGAAAAGGTTTGCTGACATGGCTTCAGTGCAAATGAGGGAGAAAACGCACAGTGCATTAGCTACTTTGCAGTGTGCATACTTCTATTCTGCACGAAATGAAGAATAACCCATGGTAGCTTGTCCCTGTTTCATTGATACAAGCTACCATGGGTTAACTTTCATTTACTGCAGTGGGATAGCATGCACATTGGCAGTTGTATGAGAGTTGCTGATGCACTGTAAATCCCTGCCCTTGGTTACCTTGTGCTAACTTGTTTGTTTGTGCCTACTTCCAGGCATATTGCAAAAAGCATGCCCCTAATCAACAAAGCACTCAAACTGTAAAAAGACTTGAGTGGTGACCTGAGCTAAACCTTTACTTAAAGGTGTACTAGAAGAACCATGGTATACCTGTGTTCAAAACCTGTTACTAAATCATTTGTCTTTCAGTTATTTGACTAATGATAGCAAGGATTTTTCTTTGTGAAATTCTAAATTCTAGCTTATAGGCCAGGTACAGACATTACACTTTTAACTGTATAAGTAACTGGAAACCAGTCTGTATCCACAACAGAACAGAAGTTGGGCTCACATAGACTGGTTTAAAAATGGCAGAACCCAGTGTGAGATTTCTGCTCTTCCCCCTTCCCCAAAGGTAAACGTGCGTTTGGTTTGCTATTGATCTAAACTACACCGCTCACACACAACTGTGTAACTTCAGTTGATTCCGCCTTGGGCTTTTTGATTGTTTGTACCTAGCCATGATGATACCTATGATACTATGATAGTGGAAATGTTATAGTATGGCGCATATGATTATAATGCACAATAGTTACAAACAGGTTGCATGTATGACCAAATGTTGCCATGCTTTGCTCTTCATGCATTTGCTTTAAGCATTTCTTTGTTTCTCTTTACATGAACTGAGTTAGAAGCCTACTAACATTATCTTGGTGTGGAAATGATTTGCTGGATATTCTTGACTTCTGTTAATTTGATATATTTTTTTAACTTGCTCAGGAAGGATAGGGATTCCAGGATATTCCTAACAAGGTACTAATGCTGCAATACTTCCTGATGGTAAAATGGATGTAATTGATTTTCACTGCTGTTTTGTCCTGTGTTATGTAAAATAAACACCAAACAAAAAAACAGCCCTTCCCTTTGTTTTGCAGTTCCCTTCTGCAAAATAGTTTGCCTATAGAAGAACCAGAATCTGGCCTCTTTCCCTCTTTAGGATAATTCAAGTCACTTGTGAACTTCCCAGTTTCCCATACTGGAGTCTCTGCTTTAAGATGAGCGGTAAGCCAGATAGCTCTTTCAGATCAAGGGATATGCAAGAACCAATGACTGCCACGGTGGGTTCATGTTAGGGCAAGTCAATACTAGGCATTTTGTGGCACAGCTGTGTCACTCAGGGTTGTGAATATCTTTAAGTTCTGATTAGCTGTGCCAGCAAAGCCTGTAGTTTAAATGCAGTTATGCTGGCATAACTGCTTTTTGCTGGACTTGGTTTTGCCCAGGGAGAATAGCTTTTTATATAAAACAGTTTGCTGCTAAAGCTATATTCATGTTGGTATGCAGTACTGGTAGTCCTATAGAAGTAAAGGGCCCTAGTATATAGACTTACCCAAATTTTCTTTCTAAAAGAATAAGATAGTAGCATCTGGAGGGAGGCATGGCATCCACGGGCAGAACCAGGATCAAAGATGAGGGTGCGGCCACATACCCGTCAGCTGCTTGATGCATGCTCAGTTAAGAGAGCTCATTGTGCATATACCACACAGTCAAAGGGGTGTGGTCACAGTCACTTGTTGCAATCCTGGATGCCAGTGAACTCTCTCAGCCTACTGGCATGCCAGTGTAGCCCCTGCCAGAGTTCTGCATGTGCTGTGTGCCTTATGGGCTCACTGGCAGGCACAGGTCTGCCTAAAGTCTCTGCTTTCAAGCAGCTTTAGAGTCTACTGCTCTTCCCCTTCATTCTTCCTGAATTCATCAGCAGGAGTAAGGGTGGCAGGGAGGGGTGTCACAGGGCACCTCGGTGCTCTGCTCCTAGAGAGGAGGAACTGCCAGGGAGAGAGCCCTGGCAGGACACTAACAAGCACAGCTGCGTGTTGCCGGGGCAACTAAGGAGGGTCAGCTGGCCAGAAGGGAGCAGGGCCTGGCCCTTATAAAACCCAGGGTGGAAGCCAGGCTGGCAGTTCCCTGCCAGCAGCCAGAGGGGCAGGAGCTCCTGGAGCTAGGAGGCGAGAATCATAGGAACCGCTCTAGCTGGGTGAAGGATGGCAGCTTGGAGAGGTTTGAGCACCATGGTTCTGCCAGGAGGCTTGAGTTTATGTTTGGCTTTGATATTACGCCGGTGGTTTGGGTGAGGCTATAGGGGTTGGAGGAGGCCTCATAGGGACCCACAGGGGGTGGGGCCCTAGCGCCAGTGAGGGTGCAGTATTCTCAGGGGGAACCCCAGTGGTATGGGAACCCCGGCGCCAGTGAAGGCGCAACTTGTGGGGTGCATAGACCCCAGAGAGGGGCGGCTTTGAGAAGCCCTAGCGCAGGCACGACGAGCCCCAAGGAGGGGGCAGTGTTATTAGGAAGCCCAGGACGGGCACAGCAAGCCCCGGAGAGGGGGCAGTGTTATGAGGAAGCCCAGTAGGGGCACAGCAAGCCCTAGAGAGGGGGCAATATTAGGAAGCCCAGTGCGGGCGCGGTGAGCCCCTGAAGAAGGGCTAGTGCTGCGACAAACTCCGGAGCAGGGTAGAGTGCTGCGGTTGCCCTGGCGAGAGGGGGTAGTGGCACAGTGAGCCCTGGGAGAAGGGGGCAGCAGTGCGGTGGGCCCGAGAGTCGGGGGCGTTACCGAGAAGCAGCCAGAGTGGGCGCAGAGAGCCCCAGACGGGGGGCTGTATTTTAGAAGCCCGAGTTCGGGCGACATTGTAGGAAAAGTCCCAGGAGGGGGCACTATTGTAAAGGCCCCAGATGGGGCGACACTATAGAGAAGGCCCCAGAAAGGGGCAACATTACGGGGAGTCCCCGAGAGACGGGCAGTGTGTGTGTATGTGTATATATAGAGAGAGAGAGAGAGATACTAGCGTCTATCCCATCAGTGAGGCTTGGGGCGTGGTATTAGGGGTGGTAGGAGCCACGCGTAGCCTATAAGGCTAGGGTGCCTGGGAAGCACCCATCATACTGGGAGACCCCCAGGGGGTCCGGGAACACACAGGGACAGATGTCCCTGCTAACCGTGCCCAAGGAGACGTGAGGCAGCCTCCTAAACTTACTGAACATCAAAGACGTGGTGGGTGAGAATAAGAGGGTGCCCTTGGACCGACTTGGCACGGTGAGGGGGCTGTAAGGAGATCACGGCCCTCCTGAAGGACCCCGCCGTGACAAGGGGGAATAATCAATGGTATCATGCACTCCCTGAGCTCATTGAAAGCAGGGGCCAAGTGGTGGTGGTAGTGCTGCTGCTGTTACTGCTGCTCATGCACTCCTTTCCCTTTCTGCTAAATTCAAGGAGAGGGGAAGAGCAAATAATAGCAGACTCTGAAAGCAGGGATTCTGGGCAGACCTCAGGCTGCTGAGCTCTGAGAGCTTGCTGCACGTGTGGTGCACAGTCATATGGGGGTGTGACCACACTGCTGCACTCCCTCTCATTCTGCTCCAAGGACATCCATCTTTTCTTTTGCCTGCTCTTCATTTCCACCCCTCCTCCCTCCCTCAGCAAAGAATTGGGGAAATAAGTACATGGAAGTGGAATGGTCTCCCTTTTAAAGCCATAATATTATTTAGAGATCAAGCATGATTTAATGATCCAGGTATGCAGTTTTTGCTTTATTAATGTGTAGTCTGTTGACTGCTGAATCAGATTACTGAATAAATGCTTCAGGGTCAGGTAATAAAGGTGCAGGGGGAAATCACAGGATTGGTTAGTCATGTTGGTCATGTCTTAAATTAGATTGCAATGCCTTTGGGATAGAAAAATGTCATCTTATGTTTTTATAAGGCTCCTTAGCACCGTTGGTTCTTTCTTGGGGGGGCTTTTAGGGGTCCTCTTTATGTGGACCTCCATTTAGAGGTTTGCAGCCATAGATGCCCACCTTGTAGAGTCCTTGGCTAGTGTCTTGCAGATGAATGGTCATTTTGTTCTGCACATATCACATTGTCCATTTAAGGTTGTCTTCTACCTTTTTGCCACCAGTTTACCTTACACTGCCTACAAATATACATTGTCAGTTGTACCTCTCAATGCGTCTAACCTACTAGATGAAAATGATGAATTATCTGCTACTAGCTGAATTCCATAATCTCTAATGCTTTTTCTGTTGGTCACATGCCCCATCTGTCAGTGTTAAGATTCCTGGATGGCACTATAGCACCAACTACAGAAGGGTGGTAACTTCTTCATATGTGTTCATTTCTCACAGGATCATGAACACATGCCAGTTGCAAGTTTTCAAGAGTGGAGTCCCGTTTTGGTGATTGCTTTTTCCCCAGATGCTTTTGTTCTTATTATTGGATTTCATTATCCAGTCTTCTGTGTTGATTCCTACGTAGTAATAGTTCATTTGCTGCATAGTTGTTCCATTCACTTTAACATAGCTACTGAGAAGTTGTAATGTAGATGCCATGTTCTTTTTATTCCAGTTTCATTCTGAAGTGACAAAAGCATGGATTCTTGTACCCACTCATTAAACCCAGCTGTTGGTGCAGCCAGACAGTTAAAAACTTGCATAACATGGCAAATGTATTTCTTCAATTACAAACTCTGGTATAATCTCAGTCTTGTCTTCCTACCCAACCAGTTTCCCTTTGGTTATATATGGACTTATTGTGCTCTCAGCCACACCTCAGTTTCCACCAGACACTGAGTCAGACAGTCTGTCACTCTTGTTGAATCAGTTAAAATAAACATAAAAAAGCTGTAGGTCACTACTGAAAGCACCTTAACACACTATTTCACAATCTCCTTAAAGGGATTAATTTTTTCAGTCCCTGTTGTTTTTCTTGTATTTGTACTCTTTCTCATTCTATGCCAGTTAGCACTGTGGATTTGCTGTGCACTTATCTTTGTGACTGTCATCCTTCCAGTTGTTTAAGCAGATAAATAAAAGAGAAATCCATGTAATTTATTCATTTCTGGTTTCAATCTGAGCTTTGATAGAAACCATCTGTATTTACTGATACTGTATATGGACAGTATTTTATTTAAATATTTGACTGTTTGGATACTCCAGTAAGCATTTGCCAGCAACAGAATGTTTTCAAGTTGAAAAATCAGTTTGATTTGTTGCAAGTGTCTGTTCCTTATGCTCAAACAGCTTCCAGAGCCAGGCTCATTGGGAATGCCATCAAAAACAAATTAATGACTGGCACTCCTAAGTCTGGCTAATGTGGAGATGTTATCCTCTCTACTGGTTAGGTCTTTATAGTCAACAACACATTTTGTACACTATAAAAGTATACTTTAGGTGTTGAGCATTTCATCTTTTTTTTTTTTAAATCAGTTTACAATGTATTATAAAACTTCTCATATTTTTAAGTACTTGTGAAACTTGTCTTGAGCAGCCACTTTTAAGAGACTAACAAAATCTGGACATCTAGTATGAGTGATTAAGGGCTAACTGATAGAAATGTTGTCACAAATATTGACTTACTACCTAGCTACCCTCCTAATATTAGTTAGGTAAGGCAATGTAGGAAGGGGTTAACCTGCAAAACTCACTGTGGCTTTTGTACATGATCCTCAGGCAAAGTTTGTATGTACCTTGGAGGGGTGAGAAAGAAAGAATAAAATCCATAACAAAATGGATAGTTTTATATACAGCATAAAGCATAGGGTAACATTTTCAAAACTACACAAGTTTAATATTTCTAAAGTGATGTAAGCACTGAGGAATACAAGTCTTTTTGAAATTCATTGGGGCTTAAGTTCTTAAATGTCTGCGTCACTTTTGAATGGGACTTTGGCACTCCTGAAAACTGCTTGTTTTGTTCAGAACAGTTGTGATAATGCTGTTTCAGAAATGATGAAATTGTGTAATCTCTTTCCAATTCTCTCTCTTTCCTCCCATTTCTCTGTCATTTTCAAACTCTAATAAAAATACCTCCAAAATAGGCAGCACTTTTGATGTTGATCAAATGGAAAAGGGCAAGTTAGGTAACACCGTTTTGTTTTCTTCCTTCTGCAGGAGATACTGTAAACAGCAAAAAGCAAAACAAAAAGTAAATTATTAATCTTTAATACTTTTTTCCTGTTTTTTCTATTTCAACTCTTTCTTCTGAAAGATGTCAGGTCTGATGACCGAACTGACAGAGAATCTGTGCCTCAGAATTTTCCACTAAAACAAAAGATCAGAATATTTCCATGCTCCGGTTAGGTTTTCTCAACAGAGATGCTGGAGTGGAACAAGGCTTGGCCATTTGTGAGACCAGTTTAGAAAAGAAAAAAGAAAAGTCATAGGTTTTGTGACTTCGGTTCAAACAAAGTAAGCAAACTGAGCTAAACATTTGGAAAAAGCCCACTTTTGGAAGCTTTGTATAATCCTGACAGTTGGCTATATTGCTGCTTCCTCTTTCTGTATAGAACCTTTCTGGTATCAAGTGTTTTGCTTTTTAAACTGTGATTTTTATTTATTTATTTATTTGTTTTTATAATGATTTAAAATCTCCCTTCTTTGGACCTTGGCATCTGGTGCATAAACTGTCTCGTGTCTTATTTTTAACTGCCTACTCAAATATTGAAGGTTTTGAGCAAATGTGGCCTGTGAACTCAGGTTTGGTTCAATATTACGTTGAAGTGAAATGGTGTTCCTTCATCCTAAAGGATCCAAAAGCACTTTTTATTGTTTTTATAGATATAGATGTTTTAGAGCCGGTAAGATTTGTCACTCATGGACTGTGGTTGATATTTAAGGGTATTACAGTACATTACTAGCCATAGTATTTGGATGAAACTACCTACAACCATTCAAATACTTCATTATAAGGTAGGCTTGATTTGGCAAGTGGAACTCGGCCTTCAATCAGTGCCCCAGCTCATTGTGTGGAGCAGGGGTAGGCAACATTTTTTGGCCGGAGTGCTGAAAAACACCACAATGCCTACCTTGGAAGGTGCTGGAATGCTAGCATGGCAGAAAAACAAAATGAGGGCAAGGGTTACATGGCAGGATGCCCTGCTTGTGCCCCTGCCCCACAGCCCGGGCTCTGTGGCGGCCAGCAGCTACCCTGGTTCTGGGTAGTGGCTGGAGCCCAGGCTGCTCCCAGCAGGACTTGCAGCGTCCCAGCTGCCTGCTGGGAGCAGCCTGGAATCCCGGCTGGCAGCAGCTCCGTAGAGCCAGGAGCTGGGCAGAGCTTTGTAGCCAGCCCAGGCTCTGGGCAGCTGCAGCGGGCAGAGTGCAAACAGCTGCGCCGGGTTTAACACCTCTGTGCCGGGGGCGGGGGAGAGACCAGGGCTGCGCTGCCTCAGGCCCTGCCCGCTCCAATGTGCAGGTATACACACCAGTGTGGAGCTGATGCTGGAGCCTGGCGCAGCTGTTTGGAGCCTCCCGGCTGCAGCCAGCCCTGGCTCTGGGGTGCTGCTGCCAGCCAGGATCCCGGGCTGCTGCCAGCAGGCAGCTGGGACGCTGCAAGCCCTGCTGGGAGCAGCTCGGGCTCCATCACTGGCAGCAGCTACCCGGATCCGGGGCTGGCTGCAGCGTGCCAAGCAATATGGCCTCGCATGCCGCACTCGGCATGCATGCCTGGGGTTGCTGACCCCTGGTGTAAAGGCTACCTTTTATATGAAATGCACTTCAAATTAAATTTAAGTGCCTTTTATACAAAAGTGCCTTGAGTCCTGTTGGTTAGAATATCTGTTTTATTCCCAGTGTCAGTTCCAATAATTTCATTCGGATTGTCCATACATTTTGCTTTTCAAAAATAAAAAAGTAAAGGAGGTCAAACTATGCCAGGGTATTATGTGAACAACTTTTTAGTTGATCTATTCAGGGCTGAGCAGTGGTTGAAAATAGCCTTATAGCAATCATATGAAAAACAGAAGCTCTCTATTGACAAACTTTGTAGTGTATTGCATACTCAGGAATCTGATAATTTTCTGAATTCCAAAAAAAATATGTAGTAGTGTTCTGGGTTGGTGGATCTTATTTTACATATTTAAATAAAATTGCACCTATAACAGCAATACAGAAAGCCATCCATTTTGATTGGAGGGAGGCAGTACTTTTCAAACTAAGTCTGAAAGATGCTAAAATGCGCACTACTTAAGTACTGAATGAATGTTGAAGTAGTGTGCATTTCTGCTTGATACCTGTTGCTGAAATTTATTTCTGCTGAAATCCATTTCACATCTGTTGTGGTAATTAATTTCTGCATGATCTCTGTTGCTGAAAATGGACGTTGCCTTTGTGCCACCATAACAATTGTTATGGTGGTACAAAGGCCAGGCAAACAGACATCCGCGCCCGTTGTCAAGCTTGAAATGTCCCAAATTGTAGCCATGACAATGAGTGGTATATATTTGTGCTGCTTCTTTTGCAGCCTGTTTGCTTTATTGCCAGAGAGCTTGGGCAACCCAGAGCTGCCCACTCTTTAGCATCCCTGAGCAGGTGCTCTTGGGGCTTCAGGGGCCCAGTCCTATGCAACCTTGGAATCTCCAGGGTATGCAGGATTGGGCTCCTTAAATCTCCAAGAGTGCCTTTTTGAGTTCTCCCACTTACAGAAGTCTGCTTGCAAAGGGACATCCCACTGTTAGGTGCTTCAGGGTCCTAATCCTGTGCATCCCAGGAATCCTCCTGCAGGGGGATTCCCAGGGTGTGTGTTTTGGGCTGTTGCATTTATTTGGGGTATGTTAATGAAGTAATCTTTTTTTGTGACAGTTGCAGTCCCTTGTTACATGGCAGACATTCCAAAGAATTTTGCAACTGCAGAAAGAATACATTATAGGGAATGTAAGCAGCTTAAATGCACTTCCGAGCAAATGTAGCAAAACATCATGTGGGAGAGACGTTCAGATAGATTTAAGTAGGAGTATTTTAATAAAAATAAATGAAAAGCTTAACACTTGGAAACTTGGAGTAGCAAGTGCTTGACTGGTCTTATTTTAATGGAAGTACTTTTATCAAAACTTATTTGAAACTACATTCATGTATGCTTCAGGGAACATTTTTGTTTTGACGGGAAGGGAGAAGATACTCTAATAAGCTTTTATTTTACCTTTTAGTTCCTGTATTTTTACTGCAGAGAAGATATGAGAACTCTTCAAAGTGTAACATATAAAAGGGGTCTATTGTATGCATAAACACACAAGTCTGGGAATGTAAAATGGCAGTTATAATTTGGGAAATCCCGTGGCTCAGTTGTGAATGTAGGCAAAAAGGAGTCAGTCAAAGAATCTTTTTGAACTACTGTTCTTTCAAATCTAAATGTTGAACCAATAACAGGAAGACTAAAGCCTAGAAATTCTTTGAGAACCATTCATGTTTGTGTGCCTATTACCAAGTCAGATTTATTTTCCAAGAATTCATTGCTTTAGATTTTTGAGAAGCAGTTTGCTGGAACTGAAGTGGTTACTATGGGTGTTTTGGTTTAAATGATATCCATTTTCTTTTAGAATGATGCAGATGGTGACAAACCAGTGGAAATACATGCTCCTTCAGATGCAGAAAGAGCCATGAAGTAGAACATGCTCCATAATTTTCTATCAAAACAGGTAAAGGACAAAAAAGTTAATATTAATATGTGGTAACTGCAGCTGAGTAATTTTTGCTCAAGATTGAACATGTCTAACTAGCAAATGCATGTCATTTCAGATTAATGAAGAGGCAGGGAAAAATAAGTGAGGGCATATCAGTGAATATTACAGTTTATTTAGAATGCCCAATAAATATCTTGCTTAAGCAAGTTTGATTAGCAAATTAAAATTATATTTCTGCACAGCAATTTAGTGCAAGGAATCAAAGCGAGGTGTTTTCTGGTGAACAGAACAAGGAATGTAAAGTTGAGACTTGAGGTCTGTTTCTGACTTTGCTGCTAGCTCACCTTAGCCATTCAGTTTTTTGGTTCTTATATTCCAGGAATGGGGAAAAATACCTACTCATTTTAAAAAGCAGTCTTTAAGATTGGAGGCTGAAAAGTATTGTATAACTGCTGAAGAGTGTTGTTGTTTTTGGGTTTTTTTACCATTAATGTAGTTTGCAGTGCAAAAAAGTTTTGGTTTTGTCAGCAGAACTGATGGTTTGGATTGGTGATGTGTTGGCAATCCAGCTGCCAGTTTGGATTGGTGATTCTGGATATATTTTCCAGTGGACTCATCTTTGCCACACATGTGGTTGTATTGCACTAAAAGTAATGCTGTAAAAATGACTAGGATTTTATGTTCATTTTATTTATGGTTGTTTTATATTAGATGTGCTTAGTTTTACAAATAAAACAACTTTTCCCTCAACTGCCAACTCAGGCTCACCTTGGGGTGAGCTTTTCATGTGTAAATGACTGTTTTTGCTGATGTGATTGAATGCGCCCATAGGAATAACAACGTGCTGCTTTTTTTGCCAAGTCACTCTTGCATATCTACCACTGTGCATCCTTGTATTTAATTACTATTGTTAACTTTTAATTCTAAAGATATGTTGCCTGTCTGCTTAGCTATAGAAGTTAATTGCATCCATTAAAAATTGTCTTACTTACCTTTTATAAAATAGCTACATAAATAGAAATAAATTATGAGGTTTGTTTTGAACAAAAGCATCAGGAAAAACAAAAAGGGGAGGATTTGCAATTACCTCATTTGCTTGAATATAATGAGGGTTGTCTTATAAGATGACCCCCCCCCCCCCCCCCATTAATTAGATTCTATGTATGGAAAATTTAGAATGGTTTTTAAAAATAATTTTCCAGGTATAGAATCTAACTATTGGAGATTTACCTTGAATTTGTGTCTCTCCCATCGCCACAGTAAGGAAAATAAATCTGGAGGTCAAGTAGCCCCTTCCTCTTGTTCTTGTTCTTGTCATGAGTCCTGGGATCCTCCAGAAAATTATACGCAGATGGAGGCCCAAGGCAACCTGGTCTGGTTGCACCTCATGGAGGGTGGAGCCACACTAATTATATGCAGCAGGCTGAGATGAGAGGCTGACGGAGGGATTCTGGGTGAACTGCTTGGAGTCCTGTTTGGTGATGTTTGCCAGGCATTTAAGGCTGGTGAAGAAACAGGAATCATTGGAAATGGGGACAATAATGCAGCTCAGCTGTGGGAGTAAAGAGGAAGTAAAAATGTATGCAGTGTGGTGGCTCACCATGACTTGCAAAAGAGTTGATGCTGAGAGGGGCTTGCACTGTGGGCAACAGAAACTGTATCTGGGTCTATGAAGGCAGTTTTCTTATATAAAAAATAAATAAAAAAAGTTCCTAGGGATAACCAATTCTGATGGTTTTTTTATTATGTTATTTGAAATGTTGTATTATCCTTTTGTGAGGCCTCTGTTGGAGGTTGTTTTGAGCCTTTTGTTATGGTCTGTTTTTCTAATAAAATGTTTTAAAGATTAAAAAAAAAAAAAAAATTCCCAGGGATAACTGTTCTGGTATGCTTTAGTACCTGCTGAGGTGTTGGGGCTTATGTAAATGGGAGATTTCTCCCTAGCTTGCTTCTGTGGCCATATGGCTAAGGGCAGGTGAAACTTGGGGGCATCTGAACCTCAAGCCTTTGGGCCTGGGCCTGCACGTAGGGTGCCTGCCAAAAGATTTTGGAAATATTTGAAGCCTCTGGTGGGGGTGAAAGATATTTGCCACTTGTAGATTCACTTACGGTTCTGGACTGACTCACGGATTTGGACTTGATTTGGCTTGGAACATGAAAAATTTCTTTAAAAAAAACAAACCCAAAAAATGGTGGGCAGGATGTTTACAGTGCCTCCAAATACAGGATCTTAGTTATGCAATTTATGGCAATGTAGAATTGCTCTCAAGCTTTCTCCCAACCTTGTTCCTTTGGCCTTTTGGCAGGGGGTAAGCGAGACTATATAGAATCTGAATTTCAAGGCCTCCAGGGGGGCTTGCAGGTAGGATGCCTGCCATGGATTTGGGAGTATTTGAAGCCCCAAGCTGAGGAGTCTGGGAGGTAGGATACTTGCCAGCGGTAGCGCCACACAGATTTGAATGATTAAGCTCTGCTTAGTTGATAGAATTGGGAATTGATTTGGGCTGAGATGCAATATTTCCAACCCCCCTCTTCCCCTCCCCTCCCCCCCCCCAAAAAAAAACAAAAACAAAAAAAACCCAAAAAACCCCAACATGATGATGGGAACCTACCACAGTTGTCTTGAATAACTCAAGTGTAGCTAGAGGGCAAATGCCTGTTCCTTGCACTGTGGGCAGACTGACCCTTGTGAGAATCTACAAATGCCTCCAAACATGAGGATCTCGGCTACACAATTTATGGCAGTGGGGGATTGCTTTCTGGCTTTCCCCCTAGCTTGCTGCTTTGGCCTTTTGGCAAGGGGCAAGCAAGATTAGGGGGCATCTGGACTCCAAGGCCTCTGGGCTTGGGGCTTGCACATAGGATGCCTGCCATGGATTTGAAAGTATCTGAAGCCCCAGATACTGATGAGTCTGGGAGGTAGGATACTTGCTGTTGGTAGTGCCACACAGACTTGAATTTAGAACTTAATTTGGAACTGATTTGGCCCTGGAAACTAAACTTTATTTATTTATTTTTTTAAATCAGCATGTTTCCCCAGTATGGACCATATAGTCATGCTCAGTGTTGACTGCATTTAATCCATTTCATAGTTGGTTTCAGGTGTTGAGCACATGCTGCTTTTGGCAGTAGTTTAATGATAGACAGTGTATTTAATTGGGTTTCCTTGTGTGCCAGTGTGAGAGAAGAGGCTACCTTCCCTTCCCCCATGCTGATTGGGGCAGGTGGGGGGAACCTTATCTTGTATTTGAGTAAATGTAGTATTTTGCTCATTGTGACTTGGGAAGGCGGCACAGTGCTACACAAACATTGTCTTTTGTGTAGACAAGAGGAGCACTTTCAGTTAAGGGCATGATGAGATCTGACTGATCCCAACTGTTGTACCTCCTGACTTGTCACACGTGCATGGAAGAAGGCACAATTATGGGATCAAATCCCAATCATGCATTATTGCTAGTGCAAAGGAGCCTGGGATTATGGGCTCCCCCTGCATCAGCAAGTAGAAAGCTGGTTGCTGATGCTCCTGTGGCACAGAATGTCAGTTGGCTCATAAGGCATCCCAGCTATGGGAGTGCACCAGAGTGTTGAATGGCTCCTATGCGCTCCCATGTCTGGGAGCTCCCGTTAGCCTCAGGAGCCCTGTAAGGCCAATCAGTTGATCTGCACTAGCCACACATTAAATTTAAGGCACAATGAGGTTATTATATATTTTATATGTAAAGTAACTTTGTGGCTTATTTCCTGTTTTATTATGCCATCAATTGCATGGACTTGTGGCCAGGTTACTACTACTTAAGATGCAATTAAAGAGTTAATCATGTCTTAAGTGTAGCACCTGCCAGGGGCCCTGGAAACAGATGGCACTGAATTGCCCTTCCAGTGTTCAAGATTTTTCATTATATAAACAGACCTAATTTCAGCTGCTTTGATTGCCATCTGTGCTGAGGGGGTGGTGATTTGTGATTTCTATTTGGATTAATGCCCATAGAATTACTTGAGTCCAGATGTTAGTTTTGGATTTGGGTAATCCCAAAGGTTGGTGAGTAATGTTGTTATCTAGCAAGACACATTTATTTCTGCTGGGTAGAATGCATATTTACATGTTTTGGCAACTGTCATTTCTTCTGGATCATGGTGTATGCGTGAGAGGTCACCCAGACCTTTGATGCGTATGCCTGTGCAGAAGTATGGAGGAGTGGAGGTTGCCCAGACCTTCCATCCCCCTTTTTAGGCCATTGAGACAGAATCCAAAGACCAAACCAAGTCCAGACATTTAATGCCTCCATGGCTATAGTCATATAAACGTCTGGGAACCAAACCCTGGTCTCCTGTGTAGCAGACAGTAGGGCTGTGCAAAATGGCACCATTCAATTTTGACTTGCATTTCAATGGAACAGTGTTTCGTTTCAAGTTTGGATTTGAAACTGCTGTTCCGTTTTGTTTTATTGAAAGTTTCGCTGTTTCAACGTTTCGCCCACAGGCTATAATGGGGAAACGCAAAACAGCCTATAACTTTGTAATTTATGGCCTGATTTGGATGAAACTTGTAGGAATGGTAGCCTTTTCTGAGGGCACGAAGCCTGCCAAATTTCAAGGAGATGCATACAGGGGTTTCAGGAAACTGCACCTCAAATTTTTGAAAGCAAAAAAACTCGTGTCGTGTGTGCGTTAAGCCACAGCTGGGTCAAAACCGCAGGCATGCTAGCCCCTGCTGAGGCAACAAAACCTGCCAAGTTTCAAGGAGATAGGTGCAGGGGCTTGAGGGACACTGCACCTCAAACTGCGAACAAGCAAAACTCACGACATGGGTGCATGTGGGGCTGTGTCTGTCTTGGGGCAGAGGGGGATGAAAATTGCAGGCCTGGTAGGCCCTGCTGCAGCCACAAAGCCTGCCAGCTGTCAAGGAGATAGGTGCAGGGGGAGTTTGGGTTCTGGGGCAAAACTCATGACATGGGTGGGTAACTGTGTGTGTGTGGGGGGATAAGGTGCGCCCTCACTCCACTGACTCCAAGGCAGAAAGCAGGGCGGTTTGAACAATGCTGCCTTATATGCAGTTTTTCCCCAGAGCACTGGGATTGGAAGGGACCTCAGGGAAGGATGACAGTCACTGGCCTGCTACACAGTCAATAATGAGAGCATTCCACCCACCCCTTCCCCCTCCCTCTCCTTAGTTTAGTTTCTGTTTCCTCGCAGGCAAGCCCAGCTTGAGGTTTGAAACTTGAAATGTTTTTAAAATCTCAAAACGTTTCGACTTGCCTTGTTTTGTTTTGAGGCTGTTTCAAAGCTCTGTTTCATTTCGATTTTGCTGTTTCAAGCTTGAAATGAGTCAAACAAGTGTTGAAACAAAATTGCTGGTGAAATTTCGCACAGCCCTAGCAGATGGATTCTGCCACTGAACCACAGGGGACTTCATGCATATTTAAGCAAGTCACTGGGGTTTTTTTTCATTATTATTAATTTAATCCCTTTTTTTAAAGCCCCTAGCAATAATAAAAAAGTGAGTCTGGCTACAAATCTGAGGTAAAATCCAGCTTTCACTTATCTCTGTTTGTAATAGGATTGAGCTTGTCTAGTTAGCCCTGAATAATTTTGACATAAATGTCTGTAGACACTGTATAATACAATTTTCTCCTCTTCCAAAAAGGAGTAGTATAAACCTGCATAAGCATGTATATGACAGTCCCCAGGATGAGGGCATCTCACTTGAATTTTACTAGACGTGCACTGGTACATCAGTCCGATATCGGATCAGTACCGACATAAAGAAAAATGTCTCTTTCGGATATCGGCCCGATGGGGCTGATAATTTGGCCAGTAAATGCCCGTGCTGTGCACAGCCATGGCGCAGCACTTGGGCAGCAAGGAGCACAGCCCGTAACATGGAGAGCTGCCTCCAAACTGGTAGGTCTGTTGTGGTGGGAGGGAAGAGGGGTGGGGGGGCGCAGAACAATGCCCCCTGCAGAGAAGGGGGAAGGGGCGAGGGCAGGCGGCTCCTCCCACTGCTTGTGCCCCAAGATCTGTGTGGGGCGGGCTGCAGCCGAGGCTCTTCTCAATGGAGGCTGGGCTTGGACTGGGTGCTAGTGGCACTGGTAGGATGCTGCATCCACCCCAGATTTTGCTGCCACTCTACTCCCAGTGTGACAGCCACCTCCTGCCCGGCATTGCCCCATCTCAACGTCCTACCTCCACCCATGTGGATGGAAGAATTGGAGCAGCGCCAGGCAGCTGGTGGTCATGGCATTGGGAGCGGAGTGGCGGCAAAATTTGGGGTGGATGCAGCATCCCCCCAGCGCTGCCAGCGCCTGCTCCAAGCGCAGTCCCTGCCAAGAGTCCCGCACAGTCCTAGGGGCAGCCTGCCCTACTCCATGCAGATCCAGGGGGCGCACGCTGCTTCTTCCCCCACACTCCCGCCATGTCCTCCTGGGGTGCAAGCAGTGGTGGGAGCCACACCCGCTGCCCCACCTGGGTGGTGCCTGCCCCTGTCCCCTCCCTCACTGCGGGGGACATCAGTCTGTCCCCACCACACCCCTTCCACTCCACCAGACTTGCCAGCTGGAGGCAGCTGCATCGGAAATTGGATCAGTATCGGCTGATATGCCCCCTTAAATATGGGCTATCGGTATCGGCCCCCAAAATCTATCGGTGCACCCATAAATTTTACCCATCTGCTGCAAAGATGAAGTGGGATGTGTGGTCTGAAAAGTGCGTCAGACTTTCTAGTTTCACATGTATCAAATAAACTTTTTTTCCATTTTTTGCAGAAAACTATACAGATTAAATTCTCCAGAAGTTTCAACCTAAAACTTAAACAATTGAGTAATGTGACAACATAACAGGAAACTGTTGCCACTTTACTATATATTCAACATGCAAATTAAAAATGTATATTTGGTGGCGGAGTGTCTCTAGAGAATTCTCAAATGAGTAATTGAGTTAGCAGTTTATCTTTGCTTAATTCTGTAGCATAGAGAATCTGTTGTGTATCTATTGTATGAATAGTTCTGCACGCTCTGTTTTAATGATTAATTGCAGATTTTTTTTTTTAACCAGTGAAGCTTTTTGAACGTGGTTACTATGAAAGCAGCGAACCTGACTTCTTTTCATTTGGTTTTGCATTAATCATTATCACTGACTTCAGTGGAATTGCTCTGGATTTACATCAGGAAAAATATTTAAGAGGAATAAAAATTGTTCACTGATTTACCTAAATTCCAATGGGAATGTATGATTATGGAGTGTGCTTCCCACCCTACCCTGCTCCCCTTTTTTATGTTCACAACACTGCTGAGTCCTGATAGCAAAGTTCTCTGTGATGTATGTTACTGGCATGTGCTCTTTGGAGCAGGAACCTGCAGTGTGGGTTTGTACACTAGCTAGCGCAATTAGCATGGCTATAATGCAAATCAGTAAATTGCTATACTGTAAATGCATTTCTCAAATAATTGTTGACTTAAATTGCCATACCACAAAATTCTAATAGTAATTTTACACTAGGGATAAAATGAGCCTGTCTGTATTCATTTTAACATGTCTCTCTGGTTTCTCTTTGTTGGATATAGGTAAACAGAAGATATAGACAAGATCAGCATTTTTCTGGAGAGGAGGAAGACTGAGGAACATGCTTTAATTTATGAATGTAGATAACGTGTTCTGCCTCAGGAAAATTGACAGTGCACTATGTGGAACAGAGTCTCTGAATGGACACTACCTAGTCTTGTGTCAGCAGGAGATTCTTAGGCCTTAATCCTGCAATAGGATCCATATAGACTGAAGAGTCTGCTCACATATGGAGATCCCATTGTGGGATCAGTGCCTGAAGTAGCACATCTCCAAACTCCTCAATCTCATGTTGTTTTATATAGATCTATATATCTATAGATATATATATAGATATAAATATATAGATATAGATCTATCTATAATTTACAATTAAAATTGAAATTTAATTAAGTTTTCCTGCTTTTTTTTTTTCTTTTTTCACTTTCTTTATATGAACTTATCTGATATTCATGCTGCTTTTGAAGGTGGGGGTGAACCAGAATCTCAAGATCAATTGACATGTTCTTTTTCTGGGAAAAAGTGTAAGTAGTGTGTCTGTAATGCAGTTTTGGCTAACAGATTTACAAATGAAAACAATTACAATGAAGCCTGTGTTTTGTCTTGAGTTCCCCTCCTTTTCATGCAAATCTTCTGCCTCATCAGTGCCAGTGGGAGGTATATAATGAAGCATCTGAGTTCCTTTCTAGTAGATGGATGGGAATGGAGTTGTTTATGTTTGTTCTTGTTTTTGCTTGAATGCACAGCTCAATGAGGATCAGAATTTTGTGTTGGTGGGAACCAGCTATAGAATAACCTGTGACCGTTTCCTTTTTTTTCAGCCGGGCAAAGGGAAGAACTGTAGAACAAAGGGAATGCAAAATCGTTTTCCAAGACTTCTAAATCTGTGCACAATAGATAGCTTTTTCATTATTTGCTGCCACTTACATGAATCATTCCCAGGATAAGATATTCTTTGCAGATCTATAAAATACCAGTAACTTGCAGCATGTAGATTTTGTTAGTGAGGCATAAATACTTGCAAAATAACTCTCACCAAATATGCAAAATATCATGGGCAATACTTAGCATAATTTATCCTCCTCCTGCCTTATTTTCTTAGAATGCTAAGGACATATTGGACCAAAAAATGTTTGATTACCAGTTTGGCATGTTAAATTGAGCAGGAACAATTTGCAATGTATATTGTAGTTTGTTTGGGAATTCAGGCCAAGGATACTTCTTCAGTACGAGCAGAGATCATGTAGTTGCCTGGGCAGAAAAGTATTACAGCAAACTGTTCTGGATATAGTTGTGTGAGCAGCTTCATGTGGATATGGGAAATCTCTGCTGGCTCACTGAATCTATACAGAATGGTTAGCTTTAGCTTAACAATCTTTGATTTTTATCAGGCTGCAAAGAACCATAGTCATGCTTCTTTTGACAGTAAGAGGAAGAAAAAGACAACACAATGTGTTCCTATCTACTTCTTAACACTAACTGTTTTGTTCTGTGCAGACCACTTCAGTACAAATATAGATTTCTGCTTCTCTGGTTCAGGAGAATAGCATCTCGTATGTATGTGGTTTGTTCCCACAGAAAATTATTACCAGTTCAATTAGTCGGAAAAACAGATTTAGCACATATGTCAGATGCCACTGAAAAAGATTTATGGTAAAATCAGCATTGGAAGAATTCAGTGGCTTGGTTGTCTGTAACAGGGGTTCACAACCTTTTACTAACATGGGGCTTGCAACCTGGCTGGTGCCCTGGGCCACCGTGCCCTTCTGACCCGCTCCAGTCAGTGGTAAGCAGGGGTTGCAATGAGGAAGAGCATCTCTCCATGCAGGGTGGAGCACCTGGAGGTAATTGGCAAACTCTTAGGACAACGTGGACCAGATCCAACCTTTCCAGGCTGGATCCAATCTCTTTTCAGGCTGAATGTGACCCATGGGCCTTAGGTTGCCAACCTTAGTCTATAGGATTTATACCAAGCATGGCCATACTTCTTACCCTTCTGTCCATGAACCAAAGTCTTGATGCTACCAATAGCTACAGGATGCAATTTTACGTGTGTCCCAGAATCATGGTGCCTCGGTTCACAGCCTGTCATATTCCAATGAATCTACGAATTCTGCTAAATACTTTGTCAAAGGACATGCAAAAGGAAAGAAAAGTACCCCAGTTCAAATCGTAACTTGTCATTAAATGATGTCTTAAAATAAATAATAGTCAAGAACTGAAGAAAATAATAAAACAAAAAAATGCAGGATTTTCTTTTTATTTAACTACTCTTTCTTCTAGAGCAGGGGTCGTCAGCTGGGGGTACGTGTATCCCCAGAGGTACCTGAGAAGGCCCTAGGGGGTACACGCGGGGACAGAGCACCACCACACACTATCCTACACTGCCACACAGGCATCGCCTGGCCAGCCGGATGCAGGGGGTGGGGGAAGCTCGCATGTGGTGGCTGCTGCTGCTCTGTTTCCAGCTGTGTGTGCCACCCCACCTCCTGCTCGGCATCTGGCTGCACCCCTCCTCCCCCCACTCAACAGCCAGGGGTACACTGCTCCACATCCAGCCACCGGGGATACAATGATTCAAGAAGGCTGAAAACCCCTGTTCTAGAGCAAAATTTAAATTGCCCTGGGGCCTTATGCCGCTTGTGAACCATGGCTTAGTGATCCCAGATCTATAGGATTTATTCTGCCAAACTTTTAGCATTTGCCCATCTGTTCCTTCAACTTTTCAATTATATCCCAGTTTCTGTTTTTTAAGTGTAAGTTAGTGTGCCTTCCATGGCACACTACACATGCATTAATTCACTTTAGTTGAATCTAGTACCTCCATTGTGAAGGACTAGGAAAGTGCTCATTATTCTGTCTTTAATGCTTATTAACTAAAAAAGCACAGTTTTTCAGTGATGCTTTAATGCACATTAAAATAAGCTAATGCACATGAAAGCACATGTAGACATGCCCCCGGGCAGTGGTTCTCAACCTTTTTTTTTTTTTGTACCAGAACCCATTTGTAAACGTCTATGGCCAGTTCTAACCCAGTGCCCTTTACTCCTGACCCATGGCCCCCCCACTCCCAGGTTCCCAGTGTGTGGGGCAGGGGGTGGGTGTATGGAGTACATGGGGGACCCCAAGCAGCCTCTTGCAGCTGGAACTCTGCCAGTTCCCCACGTTTTTCTCCTTTAAAGGAGAATCCATTTCTAAAGTTTGTTGATCCATTTTCAAGGGCTTTTTCATGACAGGTTCATATATTCTTGCCACCTACTTTTGGGTTGCAACCCATGGGTTCAGAAACACTGCCCTAGGGCACCCAAACTTGTAAGACTGGATCATTTTGGCCAACAGTGCTTGTTGTGACTCTAAGGCTCCTCACTTAACCTTTAGTGCATCAAGGACATGCCTCTTCAGTATAATTTTGGTGTTCCAATGGTAGCTAATCCGTGTTCAGACCCTTAAAACTTCTTAATGTTTATAACGGCTTCATCTTTTAAAACTTGGCTTGAATAAGTCTCTGATTTTACTGCGCCTTCCAGCCACAAAGCATTATCCACACAGAGGCCTCAGAAAGACTGAAAGCTCTCAGGCCTTAAAACTTGCCTGTCCTGTGACTAAGAATGGATACAATGTGCGCCTGTTCTACCTGGTTATATCTGTGTTCTGTTTGTATGGAGAATAAGGAGCACACTGGACTTGAAAATAAAGAGATAGGAAGAAACTGAAGTCCCATTTTCTGGAGAAGTCTGAAAATGAGCCTGAAACTTCTGGATCCTATTCCATAGACTCCTGAACCCATTAGTCTTCATAATCCAGTGTTCCTTTGCAAACGAGCAACAGTCAAGAATTCAGCAGAGAAGGTGGCCTAAAGAGAGAGTGTGTATATTTAAAAAAACCTAACTTTGGCAATAGGGCTAACACCAGCCACTGTGGCAAACTCACTAACACTTTTGATGTAAAAAAACTATTTGTCAGAGCAAAGTGCTGAAAGGGATTGTTTGCAACACTTAAGTGGAAACAGAAGAAAATCTGTCATCTTAAAGGTGTAGAAAAACTTCTGGAACCTGGCAGCTGCCATCCAATTGGTGAAATTGAGTCTGCTACTAAGCCATCTGCTTTCTCGGCACCAAGTTGACCAGGGAATAGATATGAACCACATTTGAGCCTTCCTTGATGCTGAAACATCTGTCTGTCACCACTAGTACAGCCCCCAACAATTCTGATGCTCCACACAAAGAACTGTCTGTGGAGAATTCTTCACTGCCACCAAGATGTCTTCTCATTGTTGTTGAGCCAAGACCCACAGTTTATAAGGAAATAAAAGTGGTGCTGCTGTGAGACCTGAGAGACTCTTTAAAGCGTGACCTCCAAATTTGCGTAGCTGCTGACTGGACCGATACCAGCCATGCACATGCATGTGAAGTGTCCTTGTCATCCTGAGGATTAAGGGGTCTGTCTTCTGAGTTTTCAGTGGAGCCAGATTGTAAATGGCCAGGTAAGAAACCATACTTCAGTCTTGCTGTGGGAGCAAGGGTTTGTCTTCAGATTTTTTGTGAGCATAGGGAATACCTTCAGGCTCTCAGGTAGTGGGATGAGTAAAATTGACTGATGTGAGAATTTGCAGAAGGCCCTGACAAAAAGGTCAGAGGCAGCAGCTACTTTCTAATCTATTCACGATGAAAGTAAGATCAGATTATTGTAATATTTCCTTTTATTTGTTTGTTTTTATTTCTCTATCTCAACATATGGGGGGTATTCATGTTTTTATAATCTTTTTTGTTATCTTTTATTAGCAACATCTTTGGTTCATAATGTTAGCATCAGTAAGTGGGATTTTGGAGCATTTGACTACACAGGCAGGCATCTTGTATGGAAGGAGGGGATCTAAAATTTCTGAGCACATGACCAGACAAGGGTATGTTTATTTAAGCTGGCAAACCATCACTGCTAAAAGCTGGCAAGATGTAGATGAGATGGGTAAAGCTGAGGCAGTAATTGGCAGAGAGTTTGAGACTGAAGGATACCCTTGAGGGTATGAGAACACCCTGGGGATGTGCCTTAAAGGTGTACCTGACCAAATTTTGGGTCTGGGCATGTCACAGGTGGTATGATAACCCTTCTCTAGTCTTCTGGGACTTTGCCATCATCCATGAGTTGGCAGGTATCACTGACAGGTAGTTCCTACAGCATTGTGGGGTGAATTGTCAGGCCCTGCTGACTTGTATTCATCCACATTATTCTTAAGTCCTGTGCTATTCACTTATGATCTGCATTCCTTTGCCTTTATGTTGATTTTTACAGTCAGCTGAACATTATTTTCTGCCTTGAAGATGGAAGTAAAGTAGTGTTGAGTAGCTTTTATTTTTGTCTTCTGTGAATAGATCACCACCTTTACTGAGCGGATGACTCATAGTTTCTGTGGGCTGTTGTTGTCTAACATATTTGTAAAACTTCCTCCCTGTCTTTTAACCTCTTTTGGGTGGGGGCAAATTTTTTTTTGCTTGTTTTCCTTATTTTCCCCCCATATGTTTGTTCTGTTCTTCTTGTATACTTCCTTATTACCACATCCTTCCTTCCTTTGCCTCCATGTATCTCGATTTTGTTTCAGATCACTAAGAAGTGCCTTATGCAGCCACATCAGCCTCTTACAGTTCTTATCTTTCCTCCAGTATTCGAATTTCCAGTGTGTTCTCTTTGGACCCCTTTTTCCTTCTGTCTATTCTACTTCACTTGCTATTTGGGGTTGATTTGAAGTCTGCCTTTCTGAAGTCCTGGTGCCTTTGATTTGCAGTTCTCCTGCTTTCCTCACCTTGGAATCATGTGTTTTATCAAAACAATCACTTCATCCTAACAGCTTCTGAGAGAGAGTAACTTAAAACACCAAAATAATGTGTATATGAGTGACAAGCTGCTTAAAATACAATAGTGGGTCTCAAGAAAACTAGTGGCTTGATGAAATGATCCATAGTCAACAGATAGGCGCCTACATTAAACATTTAGCTTTACTTGTAGTTGGGGGAGAATTGCTGTGACAAGGCAAGAGGTGAGGCCTGCCTGAACTGTGCTGTGGTCATTCTGCAGATTTTGATGTTTCTGTAAGACTTGGGGTCCAGTCTCTTTTCTACCATAGGAGGAAGGGAAATAAATGCTTAGAAAGTGAGAGGGTTTTTAGAAAGAAATGCTTAGAATACAAAGGTGAGAGAGTTTTTCTCTTCTAGCAACTTATGGGTAATGCAGGGTCATAAAACTTGGGATACCTATTCTTTAAAGGCTGAAATATGTACAAGATGGTGATTGCAAGCAACATATGGTAGGGACAGTTCATACTGTCCCTAGAAATGTTTGGTGTCTTCTCCCCCACTCCAGCTGTTGGTTTGAGGTTTTATTTGCTTTTGTTTTAAATGAAATTCTGTCATAAACAAATATAGTTAACCTCTTAGTTCAGAGGCCAGGAAAAGTGCAAATAAGGAAAGCCTCATATTTTTGTCTTTTTTCTGTAAATATAGCAAGTGTCGAGCTTGCTTCCTGCTATATAGAAACAAAACCAGTATGGGTGTCATTTCCTGATGACATAGTTGTATGTAACCTGCACCTTCCCATGCAAGCTACGAATCAGAAGGGTAAACTTGGTTCAAGACATTGTTCACAATTTTGTTTTGGCCTCGTAAGCAAAAGATATTTTGTTACTTTACACTGCAGCAGATTTTCTTGAACTGTTTCAGAGTTGTGCCTCCTTAGAGAGAAATTTGGGGGTTTTTTGGTTTGTTTTTTGTTAACCTGGATGGCTTTTTCCTTTAAGAAAAATAATCATTGTTTACAAATTGTGTGACCTAACATTTTCTAATGAGAGCAACAATTGAGCCTGAAACAGCATATTTACTTTCACTTTTCAGTCCTTATACACTTTCTGCAGCCTGCTGTAGTTGTGCAATGGTCACATATAGGCTGGATGAGTCTCTAAGAGTCTGAATGAAATGCCCTGTTTGTGTAACACTCCCATGTCTCAAGTTCAGACAGGTAGATCTATTTCAATGGTCTCTAAAGACAATGAAGAAACCTATTGAGAAGTTATTGAAGAGTTCTGGTCTACTGTTGACTCTGGCAAAGTGCTTATTGTCTGTGTTTGTGCCAGTTTCCTGATGCATGTTTATTCCTTCACTCTTTGAAGGCAAAAAGGTATCAGTTGTTGGTGTCTCAAATAAATAGTTCTGTGCAGCTGCTTGCCCCATCAGCCAAGTTCAAAAGGGCCAATTCATAAACAGTTCCTCGCTGCCTGATTACTCAAGACCTCTTGTATAACACAACCTGGGCAAGGACATATCCCTGAGGCACTAAAAGATGTTGACTGTATGGTTGCTTTTACAAACAACCAATCCTGAGATCTCTAAACTCAGAAACTATTTATACCATGAAGCATTTTCTATAGACAAAATAAAGCAGGGGTGGGAGAGTTTTAGCTATTGGAAAGGCTAGTAAGTCACAGGTGTATCTGAAATTTTCCTTTGTTATTATCACTCCTCTTCTAGACCAGTTTCTTAAAGGTTGAATATATAAAAAAAAACAAAAAAACAAAGGTTATTTTTGGTTTTGGGTTGTTTTTTTTTTTGCATCTAGCCTATGCATCCTTTTCTGAATTGTAATATGGGGAGTGCTTTAGCCTGCCAGTGGGATTGGTTAAAGTATTTTGGGAATCTCAGACATAGGTGCTATAGAAGAGTAAAATACTCTATTATTAACTGAGGTCATAGTCTTAGCTCCTGATCTCTCATTAAAAAGGTACTGAGGCAGGAAGTTTAAGAAAAAAAGATATTAGGCCCCTATTCCAAGGGTATAATAAAATGTACATAATTCTTTCTTATAACAGTAGTCACCTCTTAATATTTCACACTTTGGAATATCTTTCATCTCTAAAAGCTTAAAGGTGCTTCAGGAGGGTTAGTAAATTCAGGGCTTCCCACAGTAATTAGGATTGTGGGATTTACCATTTGCTTATGGGCCTTTGCCTGTTGTTTTTACTTTGAAGAATTGGGGGCATGTAAAGGGTCCTATAAATAGTGACTGCAGCACAAAACGCAAGTGTTTTAGTTTCATTGCAATAACAGTGAGGGTGCATCTTAAAAACCAGCATACTGGTTGGCTTGAAAGACCATTAGACATACCTGAAGGAACTGAAAGCCAGGTTAATGAGGAGTGTGGGAGATTCAGATCTGGTCTTCCAAACGAAAGAGGGACTGGGTCTGCTTAAGGCTAAAGAACAAGAACTCTGCAGAAAGCTTTAAATTAAGCCTCCCCCATCTTTCTTCAGAGTTCTCCTCCTGTAGCCTTTCTCACGTCTGCTCCCCACTTTGGCAATTGCTTGCTGTTTTTATCATGAATCTAGTGGGGTGGAAGAGCAGTTCCAAAATTTGATTGCATAAGACTCGCTACTATTTGTGTATAAGTTTCTAGCCTTTGCTTTTGTAGAGGAAATACTGACTCAATGAATGCTAAAGCTTCAGAAGACCTTAAATTTTACTATTGCAAAAGAGTGATTTTTTTAATAGTAGCAGTGGCTCCTGTCCCTTCTTTCCCAGAGCAGTCATGGAGATTATCTGGAATATGTTCTCTAACTTGACTAGCCCATGGCGAGATTGGTCGTGGGGGACCTCCCCCCTGTCACTGATTGGTCACTGAAGGGGGGGGGCATGTGCCCCCCCCTCGACTAAGGTGGCACTAGTTGCCTATGGCCCAGTAAGCATTATTAGTGTAACCTCCCTATTCCTTCTACCAGGGGCAAATCCACAGAGGTTCACTGGTGTGGATATCCGTCCACTTTCAGTGGACCACACCAGAGGAGCAGCAGCCAGGAACTTTTCTTTGGGGACTTAAAACAAACAAACAAACAAAAAAACCAAAAAAAACCAATCCTGCACCCTGCCCTCCCCCTTCACCCTCTATACTTAGTGACACCTCCCTTCCCCTGCCATTCTCCCCACCCTGCTGTCACTGTCTTCAGCTGTCCAGGGGGTAGGGAGCTTTAGAGCAGGGGTTGGCAATGTGTTTTTGGACAGAGGGCAAAGAATATTTGCAGCCTCGATTTGTAAGATGGTGTGCTAGGGGTGAACGGCAGGGGAGCCATGAGAGGCCTCGTCTTGCTGTGGCACTGCAGCCCTGGCCCCTCCCCAAATTGCAAGTGTCAAGCAAAATACCTTCATGTGCCATGCTCTGGCACACATGCTGGGGGTTGCCTACTCCTGGTCTAAAGCCACACTGGTTGCTTTAGCCAGACTGTGTGGATCTGGGCTGAGCCAGCTACAGTTGTGACAGTGGGCAGGTTCCCTGTGGGCCTGGGAGCAGGAGTGGGGGAAGGGGACACTGCCACAGCTGCCATTGCTATCCCTAACCACGCCTGGCTCCATATATGGCTGGAGAAGGGCAGGAGTGGCTCTGGAGCTCCCCAGCCCCAGGTCAGGTGGGGACAGCACCAGTGGCAGGCAGAGGAGGGAGGGGAACATGCCACTAAGCAAGGAGCGGGTTGTGGGGGAAGGAAGATTTCTACCTGCTTGAGAGTTAAAGTTCCTGCTGCTGCTCCTGTGATGTGGTCTGCCTGCCAAGGTGGGTGGGGGTGTGTGTGTGTGGGGGGGGGGGTGCAGCCACCCCTGCAGCATAAGTTGCTGCTCCCACACCTTCCTAAATCCTGGAGCCACCCAGGTCTTCTACCCACTGCACCAGCCAGAATTGTTTGGCGATGGATTGGTTAGGGGCAGTGACCCAGGCAGTATCTCCTGTGCTTAGTCTTGGAGGGCTCATCGAGTGCTGTGGTTTGGAGTCTTCACATCCCATTCTAGTACTCTGACCAGAGAGATCCTGCATCATATTCCTCCCTGATCTCCCCCTTGCTCTCCATTCACCCAGGAAATACTAGCTTAGTGCTTGGTGTTGATGCCATAAGGGCCCACAGAATAGGAGGAGAGACTGGGTAAGGGGGCCTGTCCCTGCCCTGCGAGGCTCCCAGGCACCCAAAGGACCAAGGACCTATATGGGAAAGGCTTGTGCCCCCAGCCCTGTTAGCTAAAGCCCTACTATCCACCATTGTGTGTGGACTTGGGGCAAGAACCAGGAGAACACTGGTTCTGAAAGCATCATCACTGGAGTCCTTTGCTCCCAGTGATTTCTAAAGTTCAGTTTTCCAACTCTTAAAAGCTTAAAGAAAGCCATTTGGGGTAAACAGAACACCTCCTGGACTGTCCATGAGGAATTGGCTCTTTAGGGTTAAATATTGCTCTTATGAGCAAGAGACTTTATGAATTGGCAGAGGGGAGATCATAGATATGAGTGGGAACAAAAGAAAAACAAATAAAGTGGGAAATGAAAGAGGAAGGAATGCAGAGAGAACAGAACAGAAAAAACTTCAAGTTTAGTTATTTTCTTTTCTTATTTCTCCATTTTGTTGTATCTACATGATCAGGAGCTTTTACCACCTCTCCTCTTCTTCATCCTCTGCTCAGCAGCCCAGTTGCTAAGAGCCACAGACTTCCTTTTAAAGCTGTAGATTGTGCAATGCTGTCTCTCTTGCCTGAAAAAATAAAATCTAGCCTGAAATTTGGCACGTTTAAATATAATAGCAGATATAGGGGGAGGGGAAGTTTCCCCAGAATGTGCATGTAGAGTGGGAAGTGCAGCTGCTTATGCTAGCACTGTGCTCCCACGCTGCAGAGAGTACATCTTATAAAATAATAATAATAATAATAAAAAAAGAGTTAAAGCCTCTAAGGCAGTGGTAACTGGGGCCAGCCTTCCACCGAGATGTGCTATTATTGAGCAAGAGAAGGTTGGACAGGAAACAGTAAAAGAGCACAGTGTTTACATACATTCACCTTCTTCTAGTCCATTCCCTGTGCTTCTTGTGTTGCTCTCTGTTTACAAGGGATGGAGGTTGAGCCTGTTCATAGAGGGAAGATAAATCCTGCCCCCAACACAACAATCTATGGTAGATGCTGTGAAGGAAACTAAACCTAAATAAGTTTTCTCCCCTCCCTATGTGGGCTTTTGTTTTTCCAGGAAGGTGGCAGTCCTCTCCTTAGCATGTTTGTTATAAACATGAGAATTTAATCTAGTGGTAATCTATATTGAGCTAGAACTCAGTTGGATACTTCACATTGAAATTTCTATTGTACATAACAGAATTTGTACAATATAGCACTAATGTATTGTTTTATAGGAAAATTAACTTTTTTCCCCCCACTCTCCATTCCTTGGCACAACCTTTGTGTTGAGCTGTAATTTTTAAACAAAATTAGGTTCTTTCATAATGATTTTATCCCCAAGAAAAGCTGCTTTATTTTCCTTGAACTAGAATGGATGTCATATGCCATAATAAGATATCTTCATTTACACTACTGTGGACAAAGAAGAAAGAGCATTTAACTGGGCCTTGACTATATTATTACTATTATTATCATCATCATATTATGTTTTTATATTATGCTTATGTAATCCATTTCATTTATTCTTTTGGTAGCTTAATAATATTAAACAACTGGGTATGTTACTAATTGCTTAAGTAGACCCACTAATGTGTTTTACTAATGTGGCAGGCAAGCTTCTTTGGGTAAATCTGATATCTTTTATTAGACCAACTCGAATAGTTTTATTAGACCAACCCAAATAAAAGATATCAGATTTACCCAAAGAACCTTGTCTGCCTATGTCCTTAGACCAGCCTGGCTACAACCTATACCCTTTTCCTAATGTGATAACTGCAGCCTGGTGATTCTTTGGAGGAATACCATGTTTTCTGGAAAAGTACTTTCAGATGTTTTATATAGTGCATGTTTGGAGACTGCAACTGAACCTCATAACTTTTTTTGCCAGGCCAGAGCAGTGAGAAGGACTTCCTGTTGAATTAAAAAGTGTTATGACATTACTGTTTCCATTAAGGCTGTGCCAGTGAGTAAGACCTGTGACAGCCCCCTTTGGTAACAGGACAAGCAGGAACAAATAAAAGCTAATGTATTAAAACTTCTGGCTGGATTTTCATGCGTTTTTTTGCTTATTTGTTTGTTTTGGGTTTTTTTTTAGGTGCCTCACATTAATGGCACCTGAACAATGAAGACTCCTTTAAGAAAGTGCTGAAACACCTATTTTCTGAGAATCAGGCTACTTTTTACAGGCATCTCATCATAGGCACCCAAAATTGGAGGCTTCTAGACTTTTTTTTTTAAATTTAACTTGTATCCACGGCCAAATTAGTCAAAATTAATACCAAATCCAAGTGTCCAGAACCATAAGTGGCCCTCTACCCGCACTTGGGGCTTCAGATGTTTCGAAAACCTTTGGCAGGCATCCTACTTGCAGGTCCAAGCCCGGAGGCTTGGGGTTCAGATGACCCCGTATTTTGCTTGCCCTTAGCCATAAGGCCCTTGGAGCAAGCAAGGGATGAGACTCTTATTTCCATAAACTGGGCTTAAAGCCGTTGCACCTCAGCAAGTACTGAACCATGCCAGAAGAGCAGTTCCCCTGGGTGGCACTTCAGAAAAACTGCCTTCTTGGACACAGATGCATGGTATTTCCCCTGCCAGATTAAGAAGCTACTACACTTGTCCTGAGCCTTCAACAGAAAATGGCTAGATCAGTGATTTCTCAAGTAGGGTGCTTATAGCACACCTTGAGATCCTTTCAAGGGGACTCCAGGGTGCTACACAATGAGAGCATTGTTAGGTGTACAAATATGATTCACAAGATAAACCCAGAGATTTAGTATAGGAATCCACAATGTTAAAACCATTCTGACCTGCTGTTGTCTTTCTGAGTTCTTGGCAACAGAAAAGCTACTCTATTAATTGTCTGAAGTGTAAAAAAAAAAAAAAAGAAAAAAAAAAAAAGGAGTAAAACCACCATCTAGGAACTAGACTGCATGAGAGCCTATGTATCAGCTCTGTCATGTGGCCTAAAAGCAGCCTAATAAATACCAGAATGGAGGATTGATTTAATTTCAGATATGCGAGAGAGATGAGAAATACCAGAGAGGCAGACTGAAATGGATAAAAGGGAAGCCCCAAAGACTGTTAGAGAAGTATTTATAGGACAGTTAGGCAGGGAAACTGAAAGAGCACGTGCTTTTCCCTAAGGAATGGGTTGGAAAGAGGTTTAGAACTGAGAGCAAAGAAACAAATCACCTGCTGTTTGATTCCAAGGACACTGAGGGAACCAGGACTTTATGGAGATGCTCTTTGTAAACACAACGGACTGCATCCAAGATTGTTTTCATTAGGAGGTGTAAATACCTGAGACTACCTACAAGTCTTTGAATGTTGAGTAATTCCTTGCATCAAAAGGAGTAACTGCATTTAGATTGAAAAGCTTGATCTTTTCTCTCTAGCCCAGCTTCTATCCTGCCTGCAACAAGCTTCACATTCAATCACTGCCACTGGTGATCTGGAAACACTGCTAATGGGAATGGTTGATTTTATTTTTGTTTTCCCCAGTAAACTTTAATTTGTGTCAGTTCTCCACCCCATTTATATATGCTTTCAGGTCTTCTAGTAGAACAGTTACTGGACTCCTCTGTCATGTCAAACACAGGAGTGCATTCTAATCTGTCAAGCTGAAATGGGATGTAATATATTATTTGGGGAACATAGTTTCCTATACTTCTGAGGCATCAAGTTCAGTGCCAAGGATTTGCAGGCAAACATTAGGTAAAGGAATCCCCAAAATCACCACTTCAGACCCTCGTCCACAGCTCTAAGTAACAATGTCCCAAACAACAAGAGTATACTGAAATACACCCTACATGAAAGTAGAGGAGACTAAAGTATTGCTAATATCCTGCCATTGCAAGAACAGGGAAGTAGGTGGCTAATGTACACTCAGAAGATGAAAGTAGATTGTACTTCCAATGTACAGTGTGTGTATGTTTGTGTATCATAGTGCCTAGGTAGTTGCCATGGAGTTTCCCTAACTGCTGTCAGCTCAGATAATGTCTGTGGAAGAGCTCATGACAATGCTTCACTCCTCAAACAAGTCCCAGGGCTTTCTGAAATGGCCTCCCAGTGCATGTTGTCATAATTCTGGGATTAACTGCACCTCTGAGCCTTTCAGGTATCCCACTTAGGCTTCCAGCCTCTCTAGCACATTTTTGCAGTTCTTTTCCTGCTGGACCAGGGATTTAGGTTGCCATCCCTTCGCACCTTCACTGCTACAATTGCAGAAAGTCTGGATTTGGTTCAGCACCTGCAGATCTGCTCTGCCTTAAGGGCCGTGATGGAACAAATCAGTGACCCGTTAACTCTCATTATGTACTTGAGACAGGCATTGTAAATTAACCATCTAATACAAGAGTTGGCAATGTTTAACCTATGGCCTGGATGCTGCCTGTTGAGCCATTGGATCTAGCCCATGAAGCCCAAGGGCTTTGCCTATGCTTGAGCTTGTGTCAGAGCTGGGACACTTCCAGCTGCACCCACACTGCCACCCTGCTTCTTCCCTCCACCCTCTCCACTACCTGCCTGCTGGTTCTGGCATGGGTACAGCTTCCAGTGATGGGGACCTGCATGGGGACAAGGCAGCTGAAAGCTATATCTACCCTCCTCTCTTCCCCACTCCACATCCCAGCTGCAGCGTAAAAACAGCAGCAGTGTGGACACAACTTCCAGATGCTCAGCTCCAGTGTAGCTCCCCACCACACCCACCTGAGGAGCAGGGGCTGGGAGAAGTGGTGGCAGCCTGGGCACAGTTCCCAGCTGTCTGGTCCCAGAGTGAATGCAGGGACGGCCCCTTCCATTGATATGCTGCCACTTTGCCCATGTTGGATCAGAGTTGGGTTGTTCTAGCCCACAGCTTGAAAAGGTTGCTGGGCACTGACCTAGTAGTACAGCAAGCAGCCTGCATGCATGTCAGGGTTTATTTGTTTTATGTGTAGATGTGTAGCAGATGCTTTACTCAAGTTAGTCAGTTCTTGCTTCAGTGGGTCTATGTGTAAGTTGGAACAGGGCTTTCCCTCTTTGTCTGTTAGATCTTTTCAACCAATACAGAGGAGAATACGTGATTTCTCTCCCCTGTGAAAAAACTTCCACTGACTTGTCACCTGCATTAGTGTTTGCATTATTTACCCCCCTCCCTGTGGTTCTTGTTTCCACAGGAAACCTACTCTTTGAGCTCAAAGCACAAAGATATATAACAATGTTTGCAAGAGTCTTCTTGCATATCCCCTGTGCCATTATGTCTGTCATGCTTCAGTATAACATAAGTTTCCAGAGCATCAAATCTGTCTGACCCTATACTCTAGGTCTTAGTATGGGGCTTTTTGTTTTGTTTTTTTTGTGTGCATATTTCTTTTGTTTTAGCCTGCTCATAGCACAGGGTGCTTCTCCACATTGGTATTGTGATGATGGTTATTATTTTTATTTTTTCATTGCTCAGGCAGGAGCTTAACTTCTATTTTCATTTTTTTCTAGTTGGAGGAAATATCTTACAGGATGTTTAAACCTGAATCTGCATCTATACCGTCACTCTGTGACCAGAATGTCTTGACATTCCTTGAAAATATATGTATGAGGCCCCATTTGCTTATATAAGTGGTTCTTAAACTTTTTTGGCTCAAGGTACCCCTGGATAGACTCAAGACACACCTCAGAAAATGCCAACTCTTAGTTTTCATTCATTTTTTTGATTACAGAAAAAAATAAGCACAGAAAATAAAATACAGGAAAAAAATTCTACTGTTGCAAGAACTTGGAAAAATCCCAGCAGGTCAGAATGTTCTTAGCACTACTTACAAGGGTATAGGTTGTAGCTGTGTTGGTCTAAGGACACAGGTAGACAAGGCTGTTTGGGTGAATCTGATATATTTTATTAGACCAACTAATTAGCTGTACTTGTTTGAGTACAACTAATTAGTTGGTCTAATAAAAGAGATCAGATTCACCCAAAGAACCTTGTTTGCCTTGGCACTATTTGAAATTTCTGGGTTTAACTTGTGACTCATGTTTGCACACCTAGGAGTACTAACATTGTGTGGCACCCTTGAAAGGATCACCAGGCACCCCAGGGTGCTGCAACACCTTGATTAAGAATCACTGGCCGTTACCTTTTTCAGTAGATATGGTTACAGTGGGTGCAGTGGGCATATTCTGTAAGCAATGGTGTGGTTTAAAATACAACTTATTTGTGTTTATTTTCTACCGAGTCTCTCCATGGCAGTCAAATAGTAGAAGGGCACACTCAAAGATGCCTGTTCACAGTGACCTTGAGCAGAGGCATGAAATTCTGATTTAGATAATTTGGCTTATTGGAGTTGGCCCAGTTCAGTACAGGCAGTCCTCAACTTAAGAGGTTTCGAGTTACAATGGACGGCACTTACGACGTTTATAAATTGATGCCCTGTTTCGACTTTTTGATGTCAATTTCGACTTTACGATGCTTGATCCGACACAATGCCAGCGAACAAGTTTGCCATGTCGCCCATCTTCCTGGAGAACATCTGTCCAAACTTCCTTGTCTGCTTTCTTAAAGAAAGTGTCCAAGACTCCAGAAAAACCTACAGCCAAGACTCCTGAGAAGACTCTAGCCAAGAACCCTTCAAAAAGTCCAGCAAAATCACCTCAAAGAAGTCCTTCCAAATCAATACGATTGCTGTTTACAATATAAATACATTAATGTAGCTATATTACTAATCTATACTTGATTGAGTACAAAATTCTGGGTTATTTTTGGTGAAAATAGGGTATTGGGCCTTGGTTCAGGAACCAATCCCCCATTTATAACATTGTTCCTATGGGAAAATCAGTTCCGAGTTGCAACATTTTGACTTAAGACATGGTTTTCAGGAACCAATTCTGGACTACCTGTATAAGGAAATCGGTTAGCAACCTATTCCTTATATGACAAGATGGGGAGCCTGCACAGGTATTGCATGCGTGTGCTGGTTAACTTTATGAAATTGCTGTATTATTGAATGCTTCTATATGTAGCAAGTTGGGCATGGACTGACACATGTATACATATGCAGAAACATGGGCTGATACCCTGTCTGAAGGAAGCTACAGATCAAACAAGTTGTTGATTCAAATGACTGCTCTGGGCACAGGGCAATGGGTATGCTAAGGAAAACCAGTTCAATCAAGTTTATATAACAGGGAGGGGTGTGGAAGGGAGAGTGGAAAATCTCAAGAAAAGGAAGGGACAAAGGTGTCAATATCAGCTTAGAGACAAAAGTAGCTTGGGCAAAAGAGGGATGAAATTGCAGGTTTAGAGGGAGATAGACCAGTCAAAATCGAAGTTACCTGCCTAGAGGGAAGATCTGAAAAAACATTGCTTTGAGTCCAATATGGTGAGGAAACTGAAGCAGGGAAATGTATGGAGGTCTTTTGTTGTTCTGTCAAATTCTGTAACTTTCTTGTGATAAGTGAAGAGTGATTTTTGTTTGGGAACCTTTGGCAGTGTTTGTGTGTCATGTCTTTAACCAAGTAGTAAATGGTAAACCACCATGCCCATGAGTTAGAGCTCTGGGAAAGAGTGTGATCAAGCTACTGAGGTGCTTTAAGGGATCAGCAGTGGTCACAGGTTGGCCTGTAAGAGTTCAATCTGCAGGTCCTGCTTCTATGAAGAGAGAGGAGAGTCTAGGACATGGAAATGTGCCAGAGGCCCAAGAAAAAACCTCATCAGACTTGGGATATATTAAAGTAATTAGTTTTCAGTGTCTTGGGACCCAAATACAGAAGTCTGATGAGCAAGGATCCTGGTTTTCTCTGATGATAAAAAAAAAAAATATATCTCCAATTTCCAGAATAAAAAAAGTAACCCAACATCCATATTTTTTCCATGATTAAAATGAAACACTGCTATATCATTTTTTTTTAGAGGTGTTTCATTTTAATCATGGAAAAAATGTGGATGTTAGATTACTTTTTTTATTCCGGAAACTATATATTTTTTTAATCAGAGAAAACCAGAATCCCTGCTGATGAGTGAATAGGGATCTTAACTAAGGCTGTGGTACCTTAATTCTGTCTATTTTAGCTTGAGATTGGACAGACAAATATATCATAGCTAGTTAAAAAGATAAAGTGAGTGTGCTTACTATGGAAATGGGCTCCTGTGTCCTCTCCTATCCCATAGCTTCCACTATGATTTAGTGGAGTAGGAGTGGACAAATGAAACAGTTATAATTATAACTATTTTTACCTTGATACATTCTGTTCATCCACTCATCCTCCTAATTTGCAAACTGGAACATGTCTCTTCTAAATCAAAATGCAATGGTTAGTTAAAGTAAGTAATTTCTAACTAGATTGGATTTTTTTCAACCATATTAAATCCATATTCTGGAAAAATTAGTCAGCATGTATTTTATTACTCTTTTCCTATCTCCTTTTTTATCTGGTATGTAGAAATTTCAGAGCAGAATCTGAAATGCAAAAGCAGTCTATCAGATGAGAGAAAATTGAACACCCATACCATGCATCCTTGCTTTTTTTTATGTTTCTGAAGATTTATGTTATCAATTTATTTGTTTATTTGGGTATATATTTTAAATTATTAGTTGTAGTACTCGTTGTACTGAACACTGGCTGCCATGTCCCTGAAGTTTTAAGAGCAAGTTTAAACAGGCGCCTGCCTGAGTTGATTTAGTCAGGGATGATTTTGCCTTGAGCTGGGGTTTGAACTAGATGACATTATAAGGTCCTATCCAGCCCTACATTCCTATGATACTATGTGTAAGAGAGAATTCCTGTCCCATGGTACTTCCAGGAGATGCTCAGAAGTCAGAGGAAGGGAGCAACAGAGTGACACCATGATGGGGTGGCTGCCACACTTGGGGGCAGTGGTGGCTTCCAGTTGCTGCTATTGCAATCACAATCAAGTGGGTACAGCAAAAGCCCTGTCACTCCCCCACGCCCATCAGTGCTCAGGTTGGTTGTCCCTGTTGCCCCGTCCTAGTTATGCTACTAGAAGGGAGGTAAAACAGGGACAGGGTCATAACATAGCTTATTCAAAGTCAGACTGTGGGTAGAGGCAGAGTCTAGATCAGAACATATCCCCCGAGCTTCATTCTAGTCTGTCAGCTGCTCTCCAAGATGCCTGTAAAGCTTTTGGTGATCTACCTAAGATGGATGTACATTTTATAAATGTCCATACTGAAGGGAAAAGGAAAATAACATGTTAATAAAAGAAGCTTCATAAAAAAGAAATTAATTATTAAGCAAAGCAGGGTTTGTTGCACTGAATAAAAAGTATGGTGTTTTCTATTCATATCAAGAGACCATCAGTTTATCCAGCAACAGCAGAATTAGACCTTGTGTACATGAAGTTTATGTGTGTAACACATTATATATAGAACACAAGACAATATGGTGTTATGTAACTTTTATTGGCATGAGTTTGCAATGGTTGCATTGCTTAGGAATGGTAAAGTGAATGAGCTGGACACACAACCCCTTTTATGCTGCATCATTTTATGTTTTTCATGCCATATATATGACAGAATACTTCTGTAGCAATTCTTTATAGAGTTTTACTGAGGCTATTTTATAAAGGGTTTGTGGGGTTTATTGCATTGTCTTCCTCTTACAAAACTTAGTTACTTAGGCTTAAAAACGCCAAATCCCTATACTTGCAAAACCCATGAATTCAACTGTGCCAGTAATCAGTGAGAAACTTAAAAAACAAAACAAGAAAAGCACCTTCCAAATATCCTCCCAAAATGACTTTTCAATTCCAGAATGTTAAGTCTGAACCTGTTCACCTTTCTAGGCCAAGCAGCTGTGAATTTCCCATTTCCAACTCTATAAAGTTTCTGTTTCTAGCTTGTCAGTAATGGTTATGATGTGATGACAATTTACCCTAAAGTTCACTGCCCCTTCATCATGTTTACTTGTTCATGTCTTGCCATTGATGGGTAAGATTTAAAACTTTTAGAATTTTAGTGTTTATTTAATGCTTATTGCTTATTATTCAATACAAGTGTGGCTAACTGGCGTGCTAGAAAGAAAAATCAGGCTGTCACAGCCTAGTAGGGGAGCAGCTTTGTGACAAAGCAGTTCTCACACATTCCAGAGTTTTTTGTAGGGAGGAAAATGTCCAACCAGCCTTGAGAAGAGTAGCAGCCCCATCTCCCATGCTTTCAAAAGATAAAAGCACAGCTACAGAAATGAATATGTCCTGGTACTTAGAAGTCCCAATTAGGGATAAAAAGATTCCAACTATATGATTGCATCTTATCAGACACCTGGTGCATGAAACACATGTGGACAGCACCTCCATTGGCAGGACAAGGTATATTGGGCCTGATCACCAGCACCAGGTAGGTACACAATGAATGGGCTAAAGGTATGACACTTGAAGGGAGCAAAGAGAGGGTGTGTTCATTGCTTGGAAACTTGCTTAAGTTTGTGGTGGTCTCACCTGGAGGAAGAGGCCTGCAGAAGACAATTGTGTGCTGGCCAGACATCCATCTTCCTATGCAGCCCCGTGAGCACAGTGTATGGTAAGAGCCTTTGCTTGCTTGCTAATTGTCGTATGCTGCTACTGTGCATCAATAAGGGTCTCCAAGTTATGAACCGGATGTGTTGTGATTGGTCATTTTAGAGATGATGTACTGTGCCCATAAATGAGTTTTGATGGCTGATTCTTAAAATCAGGCCAACAGACATGGGGGCTGAGATTCAAAATCAGATTCCAGTTCTGGAAGGAAGCGTTCAGAGAAATCATTCAGTGAAATACTAAACATGGAATTTTTTTTCCATCTTAGCTGAGCTCACTTATCATTCCAAATTCTGAAAGCCAACCAGCTTTGGTGTGGAAGAGTAGTTGCAGATGCTGACTGCACATGTCTTCACAAGAAATCAGTATAGGGGTATATAAGCCATTGGTAAGCATATTATGCCTTCCTCTTCCGCACACAATTCATTTTGTGAGTCTACGAGTTCTATAGTTCAAGCTGTAAAGATTTATACTTTTACCCTGTCATCTGAGTCAGTCTCTGCTGTGGGTCAAGATGGGTATGCAGAGGCAAGTACTTATTGGAAGTTTGTTTTAACTTTGACAAGTTCATCAAGTACCTTTTTTTCCAGTTCCTCTAGCATCCTGTTTTCCTGACAATACTTCCCTGGCAATTGAATCAAGTGCCCAGATGGGGCTGGAGATGATAGACTGAATTCTAGTCATAGGCCCTCTATATTTTCCCTTTTAATTCTGGCAGTATCAGTGGAAACAAATACAACAATACAAATCCAACTTTGCTGCAAAATCTACTTGTTGGCAAGCTTGGGGTTTTTTCCCCTCCCCAGTACTTTTTGTTACTGGATGACAAAATATAAATTCTTCAAATTGCTGTTTCTAAGCATCTGGAACCATATCTAATGAAGCAGTTAATGGACAGGCTCATGAGAAGGAAATTGCTTGACTTACATTGGGATCTGATGTTGCCAGTAAACATTTCAAAATACCAGATACAGCAATCATAGTTTTTCTCAACTATTATGAAGTTTGTCAGCCTTCATTGTGATGCCAAATCATACCATAGGGGTTTTCATGTTTATAGCCTTATGCTTTTGTAAGCAGAGCAGCTCTCTTGTGAAGAATTAAATGAGATTTTGTCAAGATGGACGCTGGAGTTCAGTAAACAAACCTCTATGCAATCTGTGAAGATACCTAAGCTAAGGGAGCTGACTCAATGGCTGGTAAAAGGATGCTAAGGAGCTAAAGTAAGAGCTCTGGAGAGAGAGAATATATAATCTCTTTCCCCAGAACCCTTACTTTGGATCCTTAGCATCCTTTTAGTGTGTGTGTGTACACTTCAAAGAGATGTAGCCTTTCTAATTACTATAGAGAGGCCAGTGTGCGGGGATATGCCATGACATGACTCCAGGCCTCCTTTTCATTTATTCCTATTTTAGACAATGTCATTATAGTCACCAATTTCTTGATTGAGGATGAGTTCTACCATGGCTCACTGATGGGTCTGGAGGTAACTTGAGAGTCCAATCCTTGAGCCAGAAGTTGCAGGTCTTTCTGCAGGTGAGGGTAGGCCTCAAACCAGGATTCCTCTCCTTTTCCTTCCTTAGCGCTCTCTTCTCTGCTTCAAGAGCAAGATGCTTTACCTTGAAATGGGCAGCTGCTTGGCTGAGGTTGTGGTGCCATTGGAGTTGGTCAACAGCCAGTTCCTCCCAAGTCTCAACATTGACATCTGTTTTCTTGAGGTATGCCTTCAATGTGTCCTTGTAGTGAGATCTCAGGCCATTAGCTAAGCCAGGAGTAGATCACTTATTTTGAGAGTCGAGAGTCAGGCATCCATACATGCTGGCCAGTCCAGCAAAGTTAGTGCTTGAAGATCACCAACTCAGTGCTAGTAACGTTGGCTTCAGCAAGGATGCCGGTATTTATGCGTTGATCTTCCCATTTAATATAGAGAATTTTACAGAGGCCAAGTTGGGGATAACTCTCCAGGGTCTTGAGATGACAGTGGTAGGTCACCCATGTGGAGGAGAGTAGGTCTGATGTTTGCTTTGTAGACCTGGATCTTAGTGTCATTTTGGAGATCGAGATGACATGCCTGAGCAATTTCCTAAAGGAGGCACTTGCACACCTGATCCTGTGTTGGATCTCCTTGTTAATGATCACTGTCTGAGAGAGGTGGCTACCGAAGTAGGGGAAGTGCTTTCCTTCTATGGTAATTTGGGGAGGAGGGGCACATTCATGGTCCATGGCAGGCTGATAGAGCACTTTGGGCCTCTCTCTCAACATTGAGAAGACTAAAGTTTGGTAGGCTTCTCAAAAAAAACCAAGCAAGTCTGGAGATTTCTTCAGTGTGTACAAGGATGGTGCAGTAATAGATCATCTTTTAGACTAGAAGAGCTACATTTTTCAGGTATTTTCTAACAGATAGACAGTAGATTTCCGCAAGTGATTTGAATACATCTTAATTTCACTTCAAATTTTCCTCTGCGTATTTGGAGTATTTAAGACCAGGAAAGGATGTATGGAGTAGGCCAGTGGTTTTCATACTTCCTAAAGTCACAGAACTCTTCCATCTCACTTCTGCTGTAAAACCCCTACCCCTGTCCTCAAGACTGACATGGATCCAGTTGGCCCAGCCTGGCAATGATGGCCCACTGCCTCCAGGCCTGCTCTGCCACTACCCCGTCTCTTTGCAGAACCCCAATGACCTATGGGGGAACCCCAGGGTTCCAGGAAACATTGTCTTAAAACTGCTGGAGCCAGCAGCACTTCCCTCTGCTTAGCTTTTTCTGCTTCCTCTACCTAAGAGCTCATATATAATATTTAGTGTCTTGCATGCCAACCATTCCTTTCACTTACAACATGACTATTTGACTTCTGAGTGGCCACAGGCCATACGCTCCCATGGCTGCTTGCCTAGCCACATCACACTGCATCGGTGCCCTCCCCCTAACTGTACTGTGCCCCTGCCTCCTCCCCCCATACACTGTGCCATGCATCTACCCGGCCATACACACCGTGCCCCGCTATGCCGTGTCAGCACTCTCATACTTTGTGAAGTTGTGGCTCCTAAGTTCTCTGGGTGCAGGCTCCTTCAACTGCCCTATCCTGGCCCATCCCCAGGAATGGAGGGAAGATGCATAAGCTGGAGGAAAAGGGGAATCTCAGAGACTCCAGCAGTGGCAGCAGCAGCTGGAGTGGTGAAGGAAGCAGTGCCCAGACTGGGAGCCTTAGGTCTGCAACATAATCCCTTGGGGGCTGGGTGTTGCCCACAGGCTGCCAGTTGGAGAGCTGTGATTTACAATATGCCTTCTAGTTCTCGGCCCTGTACCTGAAAATGATCCATGCACAATCATTCTCAACAGAATAGCTCTACTTTACCCAAAGCATTTCCATGGAGGGCTTTTTCAGTATGAGGGCTAGGTACAGACAGTCAAAAAACCTGACTGAATTGATTCAGTCTTTGCAGGTTAGTTTAAGCTACACAGTTTAAATTGAAACAGAAGTGAACAGACATTTACCTTTGATTTAAGAAATGCAGCCACATGCTGGCAGTGGCTCAGGCCAGAAGCTGGGGGGTGCTAGAGTATAGCTCTCTGGCTGTGTGTTCACTTCCTCTTTCTGCTGCCCCCGAGGTCTCTGGGATTTGCAGTCCAGACTTACAACAGCAACACTCTGCAAGGTTGCTCATCACTTCCTCTTGTTGCTTCCAGGTGCCTCTGGGATTTGTAGTCCACAGTTGCAGCCAGCAGTAGGGGGTGTTTAACCCTCCTCCCTAGCCCCAGATGAGGTTTGCCTGTGGAGGCAGTCCCCCCCACCACGTTGCAAACTGGGCTGCATCCCCAGCTGGGCTTTCCTCCGCTTCCCCTCCCCGCTTTGCCAGCCAGCCCTCACTGCTCCAGCCAGGGAGCAGAGGGGTGGGGCCAGCCCTGCTCTCTGGAGCAGTTAGCCTAGCCCAGCCTAGGGCTGGAAAGCATGCTGGGATGCTGAGGGACTGTAATTTAACTTCAGCCAGGTCTGGGACAGAAGTTTCATAAAACAGTTTGACCCAAATCAGTTAAGTTTCATATTACATTTAACCAGGTTTACCTTAAGCTAGTTCCAGCCATTTTAAAACTGGTTTATGTGCTCTGAGCTGTTCTATTACAGGTTTAAACCAGTTTCTGATCAGTTAAACCAGTTTATGTGCAACTTCTGTCCCTAGCCTAGGAGTTGCTTATAGTGATGGACAAAACCTATTGAAATGGGTTAAACACCTCACCTAGACCTACCACTTCCCCTGCCCTTATAGCTTACAAGGCCTTCAGTTTTTTTAAAGATATGGAATTGTTGTTCATCTTCAGGCTTCTCAGTCTCCTAATTAAAAGGGACTGGTCTCTGCATGCCTAGAAAAAGGGTGTCGGGGAACTATAGTTCACTAGTTGTTGTTTATAGATAAAGTTACAATTTCCCCAAAATATGTTGGAGAGTAGAAGAGAATTGGTAATGGCTGGCGGTAAGGGCAGGAGGAACCTATTGGAGGGAGGCCTGGCATTTTTTGATGATGATGCAGTTTTTAATGGACGGATGTCACTGCTTTAACAGGAATTAGAGCATGCAGTAGATATGGAGCCCTACAGAACTCATTAGGAGCAGGTTTACACAGCACATGGCAGCAGTGGTGACATGTAAGGAGTGCATGTGCACCCCCTGAGAGCGCTGGTGCACCCTCTGACTGGCCGCGTTTGCTGCTTAGGCAATGGTTGGGGGGAGGGGGGCAGGCAGGAGTGCCGGTGCCCCCCTGCAAGCACCAGCTAGGTAGTGCAGCACTGTTGTGTTCCCAGGAGCAGCCGCAGGCACTCCCATAAGCAGCCACAGCAATCGGCCATGTTGCCATTGGCTGTCTCATGATCGGCTGCGGGGGGACCACCCCCCAGTCTCTGACTGGTCGCTGGGGGGGGAGGGGGCATGTGCCCCCCCCGACTAAAGCAGCACCAGTTGCCCATGAATGGCAGTGCCATGCACAGATGCTGCACACTAACCCTGGGACCACATTAGCCCCCTGCTGACCCAAGTGACCTGTACTGTGCTGAGGCAGCTGTACTGCTTCCAATTCCGGAGCTGACACATGCAAGTACCCCACTTGCCATATAGATGTAGCCTGCCAGGCAGAATCAAAAAGGGACAGATCATTAAGGCCTAAGGCTCTGATCATTAAACAAGCTATGTGCAGATACAAAGCTTGTTGCAGGCTCAGAGCTTTTTCTAACTGACCTGCTATGCACCTGAGCCCCTTCTAATGTTAAACTCGATAGGGCAATTCCTTGCTCTTTGCGTTATGGCCCCTGTGCCAGGGCGGCCGAGGAATTACTTCTAATGTTTTCCATAAATCTTGGACATTTGCTTACTCAAAGGATTTTTGGTTCTGGAAATTTTTAGGCACGCCCACACTTTGCTGTTGGTCGGATCTATGAGCTGTGTGGCACCATGGACTTTGCTTTTGTCAGCCTAGTTGATAGCTTGCCAGCTTTCAAAGAGATGCTGTTACATAAATATGAGCATGTTTCTTTCAACAACATAGAAGTAGCATGTGCTGTAACTACTTCTTACACCTCACAGCACACTCTACTCCTTTGTTGTTGAAAGAAACATGCTCTTGTATAGAACTTGCTTCATATGAGCATAATTTCTCTGAGGCTGGACTCTTTCACTGTCTTTCTCTGGCTATTTTGCCTATTGCTTTCCAGTGACAAATACCTTTTGTTTAAAAAAAAATGTTTTTGTTTTGTTTTGGCTCTTGCTAAGCTTTAGTTAAGATTTATGCAGTCTGCCTGAGGTAAAAATTATTATGAGACAACAATGAATCATAGAATCATAGAAAGTAAGGGCTAGAAGAGACCTTGAGAGATCGAGTCCATCCTCCCTGCTCTGGGCAGGAATCCTGCTGAGACTAAATGATCCCAGCAAGGTTTCTGTCCAGTCCCTTCTTGAAGACTTCCAATGGATCCATAACTTATCAGTGTGAACTCTTTTTTTTTTACTTAAATGATTCCTAATTAAATTTATATTTTCAATTTCCCCTGGGATGTTACATTTTAATGGCTTTCCCTTCTGCCACTGCCACCAGAGGGTCCAGGGCTGGTCCTGGTTGCCTAGCTAAACATTTTGGAGCAGTACAAGGGGCTGGGGAATGTGTTTTGAAACTGAGCCTTACATCTGAGAATGAGGACGTAGGTTCCACTTGCTCTAGCAGCTTTTCAGTTCCTCTTTGTCTGCTGTTAGAGATGGTGTGAGACCCTGACTCTTCCTTTCTCTATCCCCGTGGTGATAGTTCCAGTAGTGTAAATAGTTCATTACTTCAGATAGCAGCTGCTATACTTTCCAGCCCTATAATAAGCTCTGTTTGAGCAATTCCTTTTCTCCTTGTGCAGGCTTACTGAAATCAGTGGAGCTTTGGGTACTGGGCTCTTCTCTGGAGAGTATACTGCAATCTTGAATGTTGATAGATACTTTTTGTCACAGTTCAGATTATCGTTTAATTTAATTGTGCCATTGACTACACTTACTAAGGTTCATCCAATGAAAAATAAACCTAACTGAGCTCCAGATCCTTTTCTTAAAGGTTTAACCTGATCTGCAGAAGCTCCCAAATTGGACAGCTCATTCATTTTGCTTTAGTATAGCAAGATAAGAACAGACCTGAACCTCCTTTTGGTAGTAAGGGAGCATCCCAAACTGAAAAGGATTTTCCTTTTGACCAGGACTCCTCTTAAAAAGCCATGTATAAAATAGGGACTTGGACATTGTTCTAATTTTATATACTTTCACTTTGGTAAATTGCTCCAGTCCAGCAAAGCATTTTACTAACATGCTTAAAATTTAAGAATGTGCTGAAGTCCTTTGTTGGATTGGAACCAAGTCCAAGACATAACATATACGATGATTTTCTTATAAATTGGAATTAACTTCTGACACTTTAATTGGTTGAGAAGTATATTAGAAATGTACAGTAGCACCTGACTTCATAAAACTGATTCCTTAAAAAAACCAGCATCGGTTATGTTTGGCATCTAAAATATTACTTGTTTTTATTTGTTTGAGCTTGTTGAGTGACTTGTGGGGGGGAGGGGCAGGGGGAAGGGGTTAAATACACAAAGTACAAGGTAGTAGTCAATTTCCCTTGACCACATGATATTGGTTTCCAACATAAACAAGCCTAGATATGCATATGCGATTGTGTAAGATCACACATGTGCATGCATGCAAAATCAAGGAATCAAAACTTGTGGAAGAGGTGATATCTTTTATTAGACCAACTAGATATTTGCAAACAAATTATTATATCTATTTGCAAGCTTTTGGGTGCACATACCCTTCATCAGGCATACGAGAGAGAAGAGATTGTAGAAGTTCTCCTAGGTAGAAATGAAAATTAATATTTCTCTGGAGAGCTGAAGGTGTGGTAAAATCTCCTGTTTGGAATAGTTAAGTTTGTCCAGGTTAGGCACAGAAATGTTGAAAAAGTCTTTTTACGTCAAAGTTGTCTGGTGGCAGGCAGGATCTAGAAGCATATTTCCTTGTGAGTGTACCCAAAAACTTTCAAATAAATAACATAATTTGTTTGTAAATATCTAGTTGGTCTAATAAAAATTATTTCCTTTTCCATGAGTTTTGATTCCTTTTGCCTCTACACCAATATGGCTACAACCTGGATACCTGCAAAATCAAGTGCTTTTGGAATGAGTTTGAAAAATAAATGGATCGGGAGAATGTCAAATTACATTCTTAAGATAAAAACAAAAACCTTTAAAAAGTCTTGCATAACAGAAGAAATGTCTGGCTTTTATGTATGAGTATAGCCATTAAGGATGATATTTTTCAAAAGCCATAGTCAGGCCTATCCAATGAGATTATGGTATCTATTTTAGGCTCCTTTGAAAATCTCATCCTAAATTTTTACCTTATCTTTTTTTCTGTACCAGCTGTTACCCTAGAAAATCTGAGCTGTAGTATTTGTACTGTGGAACTGCAAAACTTGAATATTTGATGTATATGAACATCAGCAATCCTTTGTAATGATGTTTTAATTTTCATGAATTGTCTAGAACAAAAAAAAATCAAGGTAATCATGCAGAGCTTTGGTGTGAAATGAACGTGCCAAAGCCTTCGTGGGAATTGATTAAAGTGTTTTTGAGCCTATACTGCCTATCTTCTGGAGGCCAGTTTGTGCAAAGATCAGTTTGCTCTAGATTGTTCCTGTTACAATGATGTAACAAGTTTACTTGTAAGAACCACAGTAAGGTTTCATCCTTTCTTGCAAGTTTTCTTCTTTCAAGTTTAAAGAAAATGAAACGTAAATAATGTACTTGCATAGCCGCTAAGGCAGTTTAATGTTCTGCTGTATAACATTAAACATGTACTTGCATAGCCACTAAGACATAGTTAATGTTCTGCTGCATAACATTAAATTGTGCAATTACTTCCCATATGTCTGTTCTAGGCATGGTTGGCATTCTCTTTCTATCCCTGTGAACTACAGCTAAACATTTATCTGGTGGGGTTCCAACATGGCAGATCTCCCAGGAACACAATACTGTGCACGGGAATTACAGTAAACACAAGTCTACTTTTTCAGCAAGGCTTTAATTGTATTTTACATTTTGAAAATTGAAAGCAAGGGCTTTGAAATAATGAGAGTTACTTCCTCAATATGTCATGTTTTAAGTGAAATTACTTAAAGTCTTCCTAAGGGTTGCACCCATAGTAACAATCTAGAGCATTGTGGGCGAGCACTAAAGATTGGAAAACCAAGAAAGGGTGATATTATGATTAGTTTCTTTACATGCTTATGTGTCTTTGTTTAAGTTAAACATCATGTTGTTGCAGTTTGCCTTGTGTCACCCTTTCATTTGTACTTATGGGAACATGAGAGACGAGCATAACAGAGCCTGTCCCTCTTCATATGATTGGTAGAACTGCAGTCAAAAGTAAATATTACCTTTGCCTTTCCTCATAAACTGTACCAGTTCAATGTCATATTGTTAGTTCTTCTAGCCCTTTTGGAAAAGAGAATTATAGTTGGTTATATTCAGATCCCACAAGTTTAAATTTAATTTTGCATTTTTTGCACTGTCTAGGAGTTTTCTATCACGTTCCTCCTACAACATTGTGGATTACAGGTGAATTGCTGGGATTGACATTACTAACATCAAGGATGTGATATATGAACAATTGAGAGAGGATGACTTTTATCAGACCTTTTGAAACATTTAGCTTTTGTTAACAGTTGTTTAAACCCAGGCTTTTCAGTTGGGGTCAGAAAGGTTCTACCCCAGTTTTTGGTGTGCTTTCTGGAGACTGCCCCCCTCCCTGAAAAAAGTACGAGGCAGGGTTGATAGACAGGTCAGATAAGGCAAAGTAAAGAAAAACAACCACATTTTGGGGGCTTTTTCATATATGATGGAAAAAGCTCATGAAAGACATGCAACTCCTTTCCAGGTCACCTTTAACAAGGCAGATAAAGAAGGTAGCATGAGGATAAGCAGTATAAAAGTATGAGTGTGTCATACTTTAGTTTGCAGAGTTGAATGGTCGTTTTTTGGCACGTTTATACTTCCTTGTGGGGCTGTGGTAACACTGTGCAATGCTATTTAGGTCCCTGGCAGCCTTCAGCTTCTTTTGAAAATCCCAAACCAAACAAACATCTGTTTAGTAGACCTGAATATGTATTTCCTCTTGCAAAATGTCTGCTTTAGATCAGTTACCACCTGCAGGCACAACACGCACTGAGATGGGTACTTTGCTGAGCGTTATTGCTTTTAAAATGGTTGTTTGTTAATTTTTTTGTGTTCAGTGTCTAAAACTTTCTTTTTTTTCAACCTACATCTCCTAGTGCCTATATAAGTTATTTTGTAAAGTTATGGCTATCTTTAAAGGATCTATGTTTTTCCAAACTGCTGCTTCATTTTTATAAAGAAAATAATTGCAGTACAAGAAGAGGGTTCTTCTCTCTAAATAGAGAAGAAAAGAACTGTTGTATCAAAGGAACTCTCAACCTGGAAATAGCCTTTGCATATATGTTATGCAAAGAGTAATCACTGAATAAAATTTATATACTGCTTAGGAGTACAGTGACATTTCACTGATACTGTCATACTAGTGCAAGTTCCAGTGTGTACACAGTTACATTGGTATTTTTTTATGGATGTACAGGAAGGGGAATAAGATACGTTAGTATAAAGCACCTTTATATAACTATACCCTCAGCCTAGGGTTGTACTGCTTCAATTATATTGGTACAAATTCCTAATGTCAAGTGACCCTAGTAATGAAATTACTTTTTTTCCTTATGCTTTGGTCAGTCGATGTAATGTTTATGCATAAGCATAGCAAGTTGAAAATCCTTAATCATGACTTTTGGTTATGGTTAAGTTTTCAATTCATTTGTCTCCTGAGCTGATTCTACAAGTTGTATGAAAATCATACAAGAAGAGGCCTCTGTATTGACCTTAATTTGTTTTTACCGCAGAGTAGCTCTTCTGCTGCAATAACCCTCTTTGAATATTTGCTGCTCAGAATTCTGAGACAGCTTTTCAGCTGTTTGGGTATTTTTGAGCAACCCCTAACTAATGAGATGGCAGGCATAATCACACATCTGAAAGTTATTTGCTTTCAGCTGTTTGTCTGAAATTATAGTCAGCCAAAGAATATGCTGCTTGATTAATTTTCTGCTGTGTAGCGAAGGGAATCTTTGTGCTGCAGCAAAAAAATGTGGTTGTGAATACTGGCAGAGGAAAATGCGTAGAGTAATTTCTGTAAACTTCCCTGTAGTTCCAAATAATCAGGCAGCAATGTCATTTTTCTCCAATTCCAGGAGTCAGTTATGAGAGTGGTTCAGGAGTACTTGTGTGGTTGTATCCTAACTAGCTAATGAATTAATTTGAGAACAAACATGTCCTTACACTGGTTTTATGAGGACGGACACTAGTTTTAATCTTCTGACCTCACCTATATTACTAGATACAGCTTTAATGCCAATGTAGAGCTGCTGCAAACCACAGAAGGATGTAGAGACAGTAATATTCAGTATTGCAGCACTTTTGTGTCTTGAGCAGCAGCATGTGGTGGCTTTCTGTGGTGGGGGTGATTGGCACACAATGAGTGTGGGCCAGAACAGAGACCCCCCCCCCCCCCCCCCTCAGGTAGTCTACACTACCCTACTGCAGCTGCTATTTTTTGTGCTACTGTCCATTGTCCGTTGCCACTGGAATCAGTGGCATTCACCATGGGGGTGAGTCTTGGCAGTGGTTGCAGTATGAAGGTGTGAGAGAGCCCACCAGGTTTGGGAAGCACTGGCCTAGGGTGAATTAAGTGGCACGCAGTGACAGTGGGGTGGCCAGGTCACAGTGACTGGCCTTAGGGCTGAGCTATATTACTTTGACCTGCCCTTTGCAAAAGACTCAGTTGAGCCATTTTTTTTCCTCCCTGGCCTACTAAATATTTAAGCAATTTGTACAGTGTAATGTTTTCAACAGAAGGAACTGAGTGTTGCCTTCCTCCCAAAAGCTTAGCTTAAGGTAATATAATTTTGAATAACCTCATGCAGAGAGGAATTTTACCTACTTCCAGAGTGAGTGCTCTAACCAGTTATTTATTAGGACAGGGGCATCAAGCTGATTCAGTCCCTGGGTCAGATCCGGACCATAGTGCTCCTTACGAGCCAGCTCCAGACCCAGCTCTGGTGGCACAACAGATGACATAAGGATGCTACAGAGGTTAACAGTTATTGGTCGTTCAGCTGCCACTGAAACAGCGTAATTAGTGGTGGGTAATTGGTAATTAGTCATGGGCTCTGCCCCTACTTGTGCTAGCCCCTCCAGAGCCACAGATTGAATGACACCTGTATGTTACATTAAGGGGTGGGGCAATCTCCTCCTGGAGCTGTTTTTAAGTGAAACTTGATCTGTTTAATAGTCTTGGAGTGCTCACCCGACATCACCCAGGAAGTATAAAGGCAAAAGAGTCCTTTGTTTGCAGATCCTGACAGAGCATAGGTGTCATCTAATCACCTAGCTGCTGACCACTACTCAGGCTAATGTACTTCTGGTTACACCCAGAAACAGAACTTTGGACACTATAGTTAAGCAGCAACTGAGAGAGGTTTTGAGAATCACGCTGTTGGTCTTCTGCACTTGAGTCTTTCTGTAGATCTAGTCCCAAATTCATCTGTACACACTTTAACACCAACTAGGGTTAAGGTTTGTTCATAAGGAATCTACTGGAAATCTGACTTCTGTTGATTTGCATCCAGAGGTTGGCTGTCATGTAGAAATAGATTTTAGTTAAACCAATGTACATTACAATTTCAAGTCTTCCTCACAAGTGATTAAATTACTAGGCCTGAGTGTTGCATTCAATCCCCCACCAATTTTTTTTGTGCAAAATGAAGAAGTTAATCATGAAATGTTGAGAGCTTCCCCCAACAATAACAGGGATTAGAGCTGATACTTCTCAGGCAAAGTTAAGTGAACTCAGATCTCTCCGTTGTTGAGGGATAGAGGACTGCACCACCTGTATTCCTCTATCCTCAATTTACAAGCTGTTAGATACATTCTCTGCTTCTCTATCACATTTGGTCTTGCACCTAAGGTAAGTGGAACACCTGAATTGTATATCCTCCTAAGCAGTAGGGATTTGGTACAAGGTCTGAAGGTCTGATAGTATAGAAAGAGAGACTGGAGAGTTGGTCCTTTTTGGGGTAGGTAGGATTTTGATCGGGGTGGGCAATTATTTCAAGCAGAGGGCCACTTACTGAGTTTTGGCAAGCCATTGAGGGACGCATGACAGGCAGCCAGGGGCAGATAAGTACTAATTTTCTAAACTTTTTAGGAGCCTTACGGGCCAGATAGAATGGCATGGTGGGCTGCATCTGGCCCACCTGATTTAGGTAGATGGATGTTTTGAGGATCAGGGATGTATTTGGTACCTGTGTTGGCCTGAGACAAAAAGAAATGCAGAACTCTTGGACTTCCAGAGTTTTGCATTTCTGTTTCGAAGATCTACTTTTGAATTCTGATTTAAAAACCCTAACACCAGCCAAGCATAGTGAAGAAAACTACTTTATTTTTACACACACAAAATGAACATGAAAATACTATATTCTTATAAAATGAAGCTGAAACAAACCCTACCCGTGTGTACATTGTACACATTTGCATTACACTTACAAGAATGAAGTTTTATTCAATATATATTTAAAGATCACAAGCCCACACTAGTGAAAGATGTATACAAGCAAAAAAACTGGACTTCACAGCTGTCAACTCTGGGGTACAGTAGCTATAGTACTACTCTCAGCACTGGTAAAGCTCTTGAACATCTGTGCTATTTATTTCACTACAGACTGTACACAAAGCAAGAATAAGGCAAGAATTTATTCAAAGTATAATTCGCGGATAGGATTTGTCATGTGCTGGAACAATTTCACTCTTCAGTTGCCATTTTCAATAAGTATTCTTTGTCAATTCTGAAGAGTCTCCACCCTTCCTCAGTCGACAGATCCAAGGCACCCCTTCTCTTATAGAACCTAATGGAAGGTTCATTCCATTCTGCCACCAGGAAGTGCATACTGCTGCAGCGACTTTTAACAGCAACCTATGGAAATATTACAGAGTAGACTAAAAGACAGAGCAATCTCATTTGCTGTATACATGAACTTGGCTATCCTTCCACTAATAGGCTAATAAATTGCAGCTTGAATCAGAGCTGAAATGGATGCCACTAAACAGTGGTTGCAGTGTTAAGTGTGGCTGGTTTCCTTTACCCTATCCTCTGGGATTTGTCCACTTTCTGTTGTGCTTGTCAGAATTAGGATTAGTAGAAACAGTTTATAGGATGTATTTTTCTTTCACTAATGCCACTAAATCCCTTATTTCCAAGTAGTGTTTGAAGGCAGTAGTTTGTACAACCAATAAACAGCATTGATTACATATTACTTGTTTGGTGCTTAAAAAAAAGTCTAATGGAAGAATGAAAAAGCCACAACATACCTGACTCAGCTTCTTCAAAATTTCTGAACCAATGCCAAGCCCTAAAAAGCAAAAAAACCCCAAGCTATTCCAGTAGTACACCATTTAGAAAAATATAAATTTTCCAATCTACTACTATAGATTAGAACATACCTCTGTAGTCAGACATCACATAGAAGTCTTCAAGATACAGCAGTTTTCCAATCCATGGGTCATAAGTGAAGTAATACATGGCAAAACCCACAACACAATGTTCTGAAACAAAAAGTTTTATTACTTTAGTAAAAACTTAAAATGTTGTTGCCTTCAAAAAAAAAAAAAAAAAAAAAGAAATTAGTCTCACATGCATGTCTTAATGCCTAGGCCATTTCTGTAACATGCAACTATTAAATTTGCAACTATCATAGGCTGGGTTTAGGAATAGAAGTTTACAATAAGCGCAGTAAGTTACAGTTAAGACAAATTCCTGCAACCTGAATCAGTCTTAGAAAATGAGAACTTATCCTTCTGATACCCTGCATCTTCAAAGCCAGTGTTACAGTTAAGAATAAGCACCAAACAACCAAGGTTTTCTGGTACAGATACATACATACCCTAATGATTTATCAGTATGTCCACTTTGGAATACAAATCAGACTAAGTTTGACACGGCAGTTCAGAATCTGGTGACAGTGAGCTCAACTTTGCTTCCTTAGAATCTGAGCATAAAGCTAATAATGAATGTAATCTAAAAAGCACTACTTCATCTTCCAATTACTCAAAAATTGCTCTGTGGGAAGCCAGGAGTGCTCTCTCACAGCCATTAGCTGCTGTAATGGCATCTCCAACACTGCTTCCTCTGTGCTCCCACTGATAGCATTAGTCTCTCTCTACCCTCAGCAACAGGAAGCTATTATCTACTTTGACCAACAACAATTCCATAGCTCAGCCTGGAAGAGGAGCCAACTCTTCCCACATCATTCCATTCAATCCTAAAACTTGAAAAATTGAAATCACATTTTTACCATAGTGCTTCGCACATGCTCATAGGAAGACAGTGCATACAGGATTTCTGATCTACCGTGTTTTTTTGGTAAAGGTTTGGGAATAGTACTTGTCCCTGTAGACCTTACCTCATATCATGATCATCTACTTTATTGTGTAACGGATCTTTTAGTTACCTCCCCGCCCATCCATGTACACGGAAGGGCCATGTACATGGCGAAGCTAGAGACTGTAACCTGAAGATTGGGGACAAATTAAAAAAAAAATGTGATTCAACAGGATTACATAAGAGGTAAATTAGGGTCAAACAAGAAAACCATTTAATGAAATGGAATTAAAGCACATTATATTTATTATACCTGGTCTCCCATGCTCTTCAGGCTGGCAGATTACTTAGAAAGCTACTGCAATCTGCACAGTTGCATCTCAACACTTAAACCTTTTCCTCTTACCGCGTTTTAACAGCGGAAGCCTTATGTACAATCAGCAGCATTACCCCAGGCTGCGTGCGGCCTGTGGGTTTCTCGTGTTAAGACCAGCAGCAGCAGCAAGTCTCACCTTCTGGTGTCCACGCTTCCTTGGGCACTTCTGCCACTAGGCAGTGGTAGAACGGGTGCTCCCCGAAGCCATCCTCCAGCAGATCTGAAAGAGGGCAGACATTAGAGCCAGGCACCAACAAGGAATGGCAACCGAGGGGAGCTGCTGACCATGCCAATGAGCACCTTACCTTTCTCAGTCAGTATGACTTGGTCCTCCATGTCCTCGTACTTGGCTAGTTCCTAGAAGGGACCAGAGAAGCTGTCAACACTCGCAAGGATGTGCGCATGCGCAAGCCCCACCCCTTTCCTTACACGTGCAGACAGAGGCCCCAATATTCCCTTGCCTGTTATGTAATCGTTGGCTTCTGCCCACGCTAGTGCGCAGGCGCGTTCGACTCCCAGGCAAGAACGCCGCAGAAGTGTTCCACCCCCCCCCTTACTCGCGCATGCGCAAGCCTCCCTCCTCCTCCGAATGGACTCCCTCTCTAGGCAAAAAGGGCGGGGGGAGGGGGAGATGCCCAGCTCACACTGCGCACGCGCGAGTCCCCACCCCTCCGCCCGCACCTTGATAAGGCGCAGCAGGTCAGAACAGTCCTCCGGGCGTGCGGCACGGATATGGAACGAGGCCATTTTCGGCGGCGTTTTCCCCTGCGGCCCCCTCGGCTGACAAGTCCCCGGTGAGTGAACAGGAGGAGCAGCTGCTTCTTCATTCGTGTCCCGGGCGCCTAGTCAGGCTCCGAGCATGACCCGATGCGGCGGTGTACAGCAAGTCCTAAAACGCCCAACTAGAACGGTAGCGTAGCGGCGTTTAGCCCGAAGGAGCCGCGCCGGCCCCTATTTATAGCTTAGCAGGCTCCGCCTCGCCAGCCAATGAGCGCGCCCGCACCAGCGTTCTCAGCCAACCGCCGCGCGCCCGCCGCCGGATTACCTCACTCTGCTAGTAACAGCCGGCGTCTCGTGACTCGCCGTTGGAGACAGGGGCAAGGGCGCCCCTTAGTGGGGTGCGGGCGCCTCGCTCCCACGCAGCGCCCCGCCCCCCTTAATGAAGGGGGAAGCCTTGTGGCCCGTCTGCTACTGTCTCCAGAGCAGGGAGTGTGCACTCTGTGGTTGTGTGCCCTTCCTGGGGGCAGGGGTTGTACTCCTCTGCGTGCCAGGCATCCTCCACCACAGTAAACCAGCTCCACCACCTTGACTAATCCGAGGCCACCAGCACGCTTCTCTGGTCCTTGCTTGGCTTGGCTGCGCTCCTCTGGCTCCTAAAGCACAAGCCCTTGTACTGTTTTTCCAGCCAGGCTGAAGGGGCCTGACCTCAGCGCTGCCAGAGCTGCTGCGGCTGGCGTAAAGCGGTGCTTGTCTTGCAGTTGCACAACATGTCCCTCATGTGGGGTGGTAGCGCAGGAGTGATGTACCTGTGATGGTTTGCAAAAGAAAAATCTCTGCCTCTTCTCCCACTGGTGCTCTGGTTCTTTGGGTATGTGTGCTATTTTTTTTAGATCAACTAAATAATTGGAAAACTTTGTTCTTTGTAAGTTTTTGGGCACAAATGCCCTTCAGGCATAAAGAGAAGCTGCTGGTTGTTTTCAGGCATAGGAAAAGTCCAGCAGACTCTCTATGGCTGAAGAAGGGTGTTTGTGCCTGACCGCTTGCAAAGAACAATTTGTCCAATTTTCAGTTGGTCTAATAAAAGGTATCACCTCTACCCAAAGAACCTTGCCTGCCTGTGTCTTTAGACCAACCTGGCTACAACCAACAACCCTTAAAAAGCCCTGTGTACCCATTGTTTCTGCCACAGGGCCTAGGCAAACGCTTTGGTGCTGGTGGTGGGAAGAAGTTCTGTGGGAAGATCCCAGCCGGTTGCACTCTCTAATCAAGTGCCACAGGAATTTCTAGTAAGGTCGGTATAAGACCTGGGGGATTGTGAGGTGTTGTTTAAAGAAATGTATTCATGAAAACTTTATGACGTTCCAGAAATCCTGTGCATGAGGAACACAATACAAAAACAACTTCAGTGTTCACAAGTCCTCAGCTTTTTTTTTTCTTCTTTTCATTTGTCATACAGGAAACCACACTGTCAGGAAACTGCAATTGAGTAATGTAGAGAAGTACTTAGTTTCTTTTTTCTCAGTCTCATGACTTCAGAAACTAAAATCTGATTAGACTTCTCCCCCACCCTAGCTTCAGCATTTTAAGAGAATTTAGCTTTGCACCCACTTCTCCAGTTGCACCAAAATGTGGTGACTCTGCATTATCCCAGCAAACATGGCTCATTTGGGTTTGTTTTCATATGTATGCTGGAGGGAAAAAATATTGAAAAATCAGAAAGCATTCTGTGGGCCACTGCAGGATATGGTATGCAGATGAGAGAAAAACTAAAAGAAAGATTCTGCTAGATAAATTATTAGTTGGTCTAATAAAAGGTATCATGTCTGAACCAAGAGTTCTTGATTTTTTTTTTTTTTTTTTCTCCCCAGGTAACTCAAATAGTCACACCTCAAAGCCTCCATATAACAGTAATTCATGTTTTATGATGCTAATTGACTTGCTAGTGCAATCAGTTAATTGATAACTGCTGAGTTCAGCAGAGGTTTCAAACCGTCTCATTTTTCCCTATAAATTGGGCAGAAGGAGCCTAGGCTTTGGCTATTTGTTGTCGAGATGATAGCATGCCTTAGTGGTGAGAAGCCTGCATTAAATTGAGAATGGTCAAGGTGTAGATAGTTTACTAATATAAAAATCCAACAAAGACGCTGCTTGAATGATTCTTGTGTAATCCTCATTGTTAGGCATGTTACCCACATTATCAACTGATCTTTTAAAATGTGAGATCTGTGGAATTGATGGAATTCATTTTATCATCCAGCAAAAGGAACAGAGCTTTTTAGCATCAGAATTGCAAAAACCTTGGAAGTGAAACTAATGGCAAATAGGGCATGCATTTTCCCTTGACCTCCAGTTAACCTTCCCTCTGAATCACAGAACTCATCTTATTGATGAGTAGGTAGTCAGCCAGCTCTAAACACAGAATAATTTGAATTAACCTCTCAAAATAGTTTTAAGAATTAGCAGCAGTCTCAGTGTTTATTTTAATTGTTTGTTTCCCAAGACAAGGGGTTATAAAGGTTAAGGCTTCAACAGCACTATTCACCTGCTTGAAGTTAACCACAGGATTTAGTAATTGCTAAATGAAGGACATAATGCCCAGCCGCTTGTAAGATCAAGCTCTCTGTTACTACTGCTTATATGGGGTGTTGTGTTACATGTGCATAGTGAAGTATAAAAAGGTTCAGATGTAATGCATCTTTTTTTTTGGTTCAGGACTTAGATCTGTTTTTTGCCAAAACAAGGCACTTTTCTAGTGAAAATTTTATATTGCAGAAAAGACATACAAAAATCTAAAACTCTTGGTTCCAAAATGATACCTTTTATTAGACCAACTGGAAAATGGCGAGAAAAGTGTCCTTTTCTGCAAGCTTTTGGGATCAAAGTCCCTTTGTCGGGCTTTGGGGAAAAGTGTAGATGGTACAAGATGGTAAAAAGTCCCCATAGGTAGGAAATAAACTTCATTTTTACACAGAGGGAGCTGAAGATGGGAGTCTGTCCCTCAGGGTCCATGTGCATGTCTTTGTGAACTGTGTTGAGTAGCTCTTTGATGTGTTGATCAGGTGTACTCCTCCAGGGAAGGAATTCTACCCCTGAAACACGGAAGATGCCGAATTTTAGTCAATTTTGGATTTTAAACTTCATTGCAGAACAACAAAGAAGTTTTTTATGTCAGATGGCAGACAGGGAGGCCCCTCCAGGGAAGGAATTCTACCTGATCAACACATCAAAGAGCTACTCAACATAGCTCACAAAGATACCTTTTATTAGACCATACTATGAGAGTATCATTTTGGAACCAAGAGTTCTAGTTTTTTGTATGTCTTTTTGTCTCAGACCAACACGGCTACCAAGTACACCCGTATTGCAGAAAATGTTTCTACCAACGAAAAGCGCTTGGATACTGTGGTGAAGAGCCTGATGTAAATGCAAAGATTAATGATATCTCCTGGGTTAAAATCAGATGTGTTGCAAGTAGATGTAGCTTCACCGACTTGCATACACTAAGTCTCAATCTGGATCCTATTTATGTTTGTAAATGTTAAAACTTTTGTTCATTCCTTCCTGTTGCAGCTATTTTGAAGGGTCAGGACTGACTCTTCATAGTGGTCCTATGCTGAATGATTAACTTCTTCAAATTGCTACTGCATATCGCAGTAACTAACTTCTGCCATTATGTCTTTGAGGGCCCTGTCTGAACCATCTAACTAACTGTCCTAACTAAACGGAGATCTCTTGACTTTGTTCCTTCCTAGTTCCTCCTGTGAATCACCACCTTGTCCATCCTGCAGTGGTTTATGTGGGGCTTGTATATTTGAGCACCAGCCCTAAGTTTGAAGACAAGACCAGAATGAGCAGAATTTATGCTAGGGATATGTAGAGTTTGCAGGGATGAAAGTCTTCCCACCAGCTCATGAGGAAGGTATAGAGTGACTGTTGTTATACCAACAGAGCTGTAGTGATATGTGGAATCATGGGGACTTAACATTTGGCTGTATCTTTGAATTTTAATATCTGATTACCATCTTCCAGGATTGCATGTTTTCATTTCTTTTCTTATTTTAATGCAAAGTTTTAGATAAAAAAGTCCACCTCTTTAACCCTCATTTGTGGAAGGCATCCCTTTCATATTAGCAGCACTCTTCATGCCTCCATATATTTGTTCTAGAAAAGAAACATAAAATGACATTGAACTATATCTGTCAAAGTAGTTTTTTCCCAAGTGTACTATACTCCCTTCTTAATAGTTCAAGAGCTGCATTTTCCTTTCCTGACTCTGTTTTTGCTGCCCAGACACAATATCTATAAAGTTGTTGTTTTCACAAGTGAAGAACAGTTATCTTCAAATTGTAACAGACTAATGGCACATTTTCCAGTTATGTAAGCTAGTCTCATTATTTATCTTTTGGCATGTTTTATAGAGGGTCTCATAATTGGGAAATCACATTATGGCAGCAGTTTTGTAACTTGTGCAGTTTCTACTTCCTAGAACTGATGCAGCCACCTTGCATGTAACCCCCTCTCCCTATCACATGGTCTGCTTAGCTTGGAATACTTAGAAATCTGGTCTCTGCTTTCCTCTGTTGGATCATAAATATTCTGCATAAAATTTCACTGCTGTCCATATTAAAGAAAGAACCACTTGTTCCTTATTAATGGCAAGCACTAAAAACAAACTTAATAATAACACGTGTATCCTAACAAGGCAAGTTTTCTCCCTATGTCCTTTCTCCAGAGATAATGACATTATTCCTTTATGAGGTATAAGGAAATATACTGGAAAGGCCCAAAGACTCATTCATATTGATGGTCCAGAATTAATTTGATTTAGAGAGTTCAAGAGGGATCACATGGTTTTGTTTGCTGGGATTCTCTGTCCTGACCTGCATGCACATTTCTGAATTTTCTCTAAGTTTGGGAAGGGAGAGATGGGCTCTATCTTGTGGGCAGGGTGGGAGGCTCAGCTGTAGGAGTCAGTTACAGAAAGTTCATTCTTTCATCTTTCCTATGGAAGATTTCAGGGACCTCCAAATGAAATCCCATGCGATAGAAACAGGGTTTTGCAAATATCACTGATAAAAGGGGGGAAAAAAACAGGTGGTGTTTTTAAGTTCCATGTCCCTTCCTGAACTGCTGTGAAGGTAAATAAACAGCAGTGTCTTATGGTTTTATAGCATTTGAATATAAGGTGTCTCTCTTCTCAAATCTTTTAAGATTAGTATACAGGACATTCTTTGAACTACATCAGTGGTTGTCAACTGGGGGTACGCTTACCCCTAGGGGGTACTTAAAGAGGTCATAGAGGGTATGCAGAATGAATGAAAAAAATTACTGTTTTAAAATTATTAACTTTATTGTATTTATTTATTCAGCAATATCTATTTGGAGTTCAGTTTTACATATGCGAGTCCCAAAGATAAATCCAAACAAAAATGTTATTTGTTTGGAGGAACTCCAATGAGTGTATGAAGCCATCTTTATTAAAAAGACACTTGGAAACAAAGCACACCAGCTTGGTTGGAAAATGGATTGAATCCTTTGAACGGCAGCTTGAAAGTTTCAAATGTCAGAAGGAGGTGTTTACTCATAGCATTAAAGACAGTGAAAGTGCTCTGAAGGCCTCATATATCTGATATCTCTCAGAATTGCAAAATGCAATAAAGCACATACAATTGGAGAATCTTTGATTATACATGCAGTAGCGAATATTTGTAAAGTACTGTTAGGCAACAAGCAAGTGGATAAAGTTAAAAAGATGCCTGTTTTGGACAATACTGTTTCTCGAAGAATTAGAGAAATGGCAGAGGATGTGGAGGTGCAACTGCTTGAGAGATTGAAAACAGTCTCTGCATATGCTCTTCAGGTTGATGAATCTACAGACATAGGAAATCGGACTGAGCTGTTACTATTTGTTTGCTATATATGGGAAAGGAAGTTTGGTTGAAAGCTTTTTTTTGTTGTCTTGAACTGCCAACATGAACAACAAGAGAGGATATTTTTTTTAAGTCCTTAATCAGTACATAAGTACAAATGGCCTTTCATGGGACATCTATGTCAGTATTTGCACAGATGTTGCAAGGGCTATAACTGGCAGTAGAAATGGTCTGATAGTGAGAATACAACAGGTAGCACCAAATGTTGTTTCAACTCACTGTATCTTGCACAGAGAAGCACTAGCATTGAAAAAACTGGGCCCTGACCTGAATGATGTTTCACTTGCTGTTGTAAAAATCATGAATTTAATTAAAGCCAGACCTCTGAACTTGTGAGTTTTTGCTGCTCTGTGTAATGAAATGGGTGCTGAATACCACAGCCTCCTTATACATTCTGAAGTTTGCTGGCTTTCCCATGGATCTGTATTGAGGAGAGTGTTTGATCTGCGAGCGGAGTTGACTCTATTTTTGTCGGAGCAGAATTCTTCATTTGTTGATTATTTCAAAGACCCCAAATGGAATGTTAAGCTAGCTTACTTGGCAGACTTATTTGATGAACTAAACAGGCTCAACAGAAGCATGCAGGAACCAAACACTAATGTAATAGATCTCTTTGAGAAAATCAAAGGATTCATAGCAAAAGCACAACGGTGGAATGAACGAGTGGAAATGGGAATAACGACAGTGTTCCTCTGCCTAACAGACTTAAATGATGGAGCATCAGAAGCCACTGACATTTCAGAGGTAATCTGTAGCCATCTAAGAGGGCTTGTTGCTCAGTTTAACAGGTATTTTGGTGAAATGGAAAAGTCACTACAAATCGACCGGGACTGGATCAGGGATCCATTTTCAAGTGATACCAACAAAGAAATGCTTCACAGTCTGAATGTTCATGAAGACAAACTGATCGAACTGAGCAAAGACAGCTTTCTACGTCAGAAGTATCAGGGTTGTGAACAAAACATCTCAAGTTTTTGGTTGGAAATTGAAACTGAATATCCAGAGCTTACTGGGAAAGCAGTGAAAGTTGTGCTGCCATTTGCACATACCTATTTATGCTAGTCAGGATTTTCTGCACTGGCTGCTATTAAAACAAAACGCAGAGCAAAATTGGACATGAAGGACAAGATGAGTTTCTTTCTGATATTGCTCCAAGGATAGATGAGATGTGCAAGACCCACCAGGCCCAAGTGTCCCACTGAAATTACTTTTGGCTTATTTTTGGATATTTTGGATATTTTTCATTGAATTTTTATTTTTAAAGTTTTTAGTTTTAAGATAATTATTATTTTAATGATGAAGGTTTTAAGTTACAAATACTGATAGAGACTTTTGGGGGCTGATACCGATCTGATATCCAATACAGCTGCCATCAGGTGGTAAGTCTAGTGTGGTGGAAGGGGTGATGGTGGGTAGTGGTGTGGGGGGGGAGGGAGGGGGGGGGACAGATTGCCCCCTGGGAGGGGGCAGAGGCAGGTGCTGCCCAGCAGGGGGGTGGAGAAGGTGCAGGATGGAGGCTTGTCTGGTGGGGTGGAGGCAGCTCCTGCCACTGCTTGCACCCTGGGAGGGGAGGGGTGGGAGGGTGTGTGCCCCTGGATCTGCATGGCACACAGTGGGCTGCAGCCAGGGCTGCGTGGGGTCTTCTTGGATGGGGCTGGGCTTGGAGCAGGGTTCCAGCAGTGCTGGGAGGAGGATGCAGTCACCCCAAACTTCGGCTCCCAGCCCCGCAGCCCTGGGTGAATGCCCCACCTCCACCTAAGCACTGGGAAAAGCCAAAGCTGTGGTGGGTGGTGGTGCGGGACTGGGAGTAGAGCTGTGGTGAATTTGGGGTGGCTGCAGCCTCCTCCCAGTGCTGCCGAGCCTGCTCCAAATCCAGCCTCCAGCAAGTAAAGCCCCATGCAGCTCCGGCTCTACCCCACAGCCGCTGCCCACCCCATGGTGCACAGATCTGGGGGCACATGCACCCCCGACCCTGTCCTCCCAGGGTGCAAGCAGTGGCAGGAGCTGCTCCCACCCCATGAGTCACACCTCTGTCCTGTGCCGCCGCCGCCCCCCCCCCCCCCCCCCCGCTGGCTTGGCTGGGCAGTGCCTGTTCCTGCCCCCTCCCTCACCGTGGGGGGGGGTGTTAATCTGCGCCCCCCCCCCCCCCCCCCCCCCGGCCTTTCTCTCCTCCCTCCCCTTCTGACTTACCAGGTGGAGGCAGCTCTTCACAGTGCCTGCTTGGCTCCCTGCTGTGCTGCGATATAATTATTAATAATAATAATAATAGTAGAAAAAAATTGTGGCCAAATTATTGGTCCCCTCAGGCTGATATCCAATATAGACAATTTTCTTTGTATTGGTTCTGATCTGATATCGAACTGATGTATCAGTGTACCTCTATTTTAAAGGACAATCGTAATAACTTTGTTATACAGAAATGAGTTTATGCAAACACTTCATTAAGAGTTGCAGTATTGTTTCCTATTATGTACTAATCTAGTAGCATACCAGGCCCAAACTCTTGTGTCATAACTATGAGATAGATAGATAGATAATATTTAATGCATATATTAATAATGTAATTAATGTTAATTAGTGTAGCCTTCCTTGTATCACGTAATTGGTAACATTAAAAACAAGAAAATAATATTAAGGTGTATACATGAGCTGAAACTTAAAGGGGTACATTTGTTAAAAAGGTTGAAAACCCCATGAACTATATGAAAAGTCTTGAATTTATAGCCAATACTGACCTCTTTGGTTTTTCACACATCACTACACTTTGGACAGCATTCAGGACTTTGTTAGTATCATTAACTAAATAATTTTTCCCTTTTATTTGAATCAGTTGTCTTACTTATGAACCTACAGCAGTTGTTCTCAGTCTTTTAGACTTAAGGCACCCCTGGGAAAATCCCAGCTCTTAGCTTTCACTTGTTTTTTTGACTATGGTAAAGTAATAGAGATATTGCTTTTGACACTATGGATTCCTGTTTGAAATCTCTGGGTTTATCTTGTGAATTATGTGTTTGCCCACCTAAAAGTATTAATATTGTGCTCCACTCCACAACACCTTTAGAAGGATCTCCTGATTACCCCAGGGTGGCATGGTATCCTGGTTGAGAATTGTTGTTCTATTGCCTCTCTGCCATAAATTTTGCAAGCAATTTATAGCCACAGTGAATTGGTGAGACAGGACTGTAAATCTCAGAGTATAGATTCTACCAGGATTTTAAATTCATATTGCATTCAAATACTGTTTAAATTGATATTGCAGAGGCACTGTGTACTGTTTGTGGACAGTTCTTTGATATGAAAATAACAATTAAGCATGTTGTACAATAGAATGATCTACTCTTTCCTAAATTGGAGATGAAAAGACCAGCTCCTGGGTCTTAACTTTTTTCATACTCACAATTTAGGACTTCAACTCTGCAAATTGCTTCTTGTGGGAAGACAGGTACATCCACTTGTGATCTGGGCATTTGGATTCTACACTCCTGATTTCTCCTATAAATCACCACCCTATGATGTGAATAACTGGTATAAAAACAGATTGAAAATGTATCTTGGAATCTGAACTAAGCTCTTGATTTTTATACCTTTATTTTTTAAGGCACAGAAAATGGACCTTTTGGTCCAACACCCATTTCAATCGGAGGGAATTGTTTGGGCCAAACTCTTCACAGACTTGGGTCCTCAGTCATCTACATACTCTATCTGTCAACATAAACAGATTCTAGGGGTCAGACTCAGTAAGGGACTTAAGCTCCTTCAAATTAACTGTGCTCATGAATCTTCCTGTCTCTGCATGTAAAGAGTGAGCAAAAAGGAACATGGCTGAATGACTCCATGGTTAGGGCACTGACCCAGAAGAGGGCAGTTAGTTTCTGGTTTCTGCTTCCTTGACTGTTTTCTTCTGAGTAAACAGTTATTGGATGAAAAACAGGAATAATCCTGAGAACTCCAGACTGTCCTGTTTCCAGCTGCATGAGAGTTGTAACCATAAGGCTACTATATAGCACATCCCAACCACCTTCCTTCTCAAAGAAGGAAGCATGTCTTGTGCTGAATAAAAGTCCTTTGTGATTCTCACTGCGAGATTCTTTGAAGGGTGACCTGAAGTGTGAGGATATAAGCAGCCAAGTTAAGTAGATAAATGCAGGTTCAAGCTTTTGCATGCCTGAACAATATCTTGACTCCAAAGCCCAGCCCCTCTGTAAGGATGTATGTTCTGTAATATATAAATTTGTTTTTGAAATTGGGTACCACTCAATTCACAACAGTTATGGATGCCTTGAATCCATTGAGGGCGTCTCAAGTCCAGAAAGGTTGAGAACCATTGGATTAGGTACTTCAAGATTTAGGTGCCACTCTCATTTCTAGATTGCAATGAGGCTTAGTCAGGAGTTTGGTTACAAGCTGCTCAGACTAGGACAGTTCCCTACATGCCTGCCACCCGGAACTTTTAGCCCAAATATGGAGGCACTTTTTTTTTTTTTTTTAATTAAAAAAAAAAAAAAATGGATTGAAGAATCTTAAGTCCTGTTTAAGGACCTACATCTTTTTTGGATTTTTCCAGTGGTTTCTCAGTAGTTTAAGCTTTGTCTGCCCATTAATTGGTGTTTTGGTGTTACTGGTTGCAAATTGCCAGGCCAACTTTTATGGTGTACTGAAATGAATCATTTGCTTGCTTTCCCATAGGCTCTGATTTAATCCTAATGACTTCCTTTTTAATATACTAAATAACATTTAGACGGAATATTTTAACAGCTTACTCAATCGCTAATTTGTCCCTCCCACAAAAACTACAAGATTTCACAATGATTTATATAACCAGTAAAAATAATGGAATTTATGGCTGTCATGAGAGCCACTGTTAACATCTATCCTTATTTCTGGTATGCAGGTTTTACAGGCCTATATAGTTATGCTGGCTTTGTTTTCTGTGCACTGTATGTATGAATGTTTTTGACAGTCTACCTGACCCTAGAGATCAGCAGCCCCTTTGTTTTTGAACACAGCACAAACTCTTATGTCACTCTCTGTGCTCTCCCCTGAATCTGCCTTTTTTGTTTTTTGTTTTGCTGTTTTTCAATAAAAAGCTAAAATAATTCTGATTTAATGTGCTTGTTTGCGGTTTGTTTATGGAAAAGCCTAGGGTTCATATTGAGTTTATTTAGCAAAGCAATATTTCATGAATTTACCTAAAACATAGGATTTGGGGGTTTTATGGATTAAATATTTTCTGACAAATTTAAATACTCGTATTTGGTTCAGCAGTGATACCACCAAGTGGTAAACTACCAGAGGTAGTGGTACCACAGAGGGAAAACTGTATGACAATCCCAGCATGTTTCAGTTATACAATAATTAATCTTTTCTAAATGGCCAATGTGGGAACAAATATGTTTCTTTTTTCCAGGTGGAATGAGGAGAACTGATGCACCCTTTATTGTGTATGAAATGTCAAACTTCTGTTAGATATACATGTGCATATAACCTATTTTTTTTTTTTTTTTTCCTTTTCAGAGCTTTTTGGAATTAAGATCTGATTCAGAGGTGGTGCTGCTAACTGATGTGTTCAAGAGCTACACATTTCCTCCAAGGATTTCTCCAGTATCTATTTAAATCTGGCTAAACTATCAGTTTCCTGTGGGGGAATGAGTTTGTCACTTTGAGAAAGAAAGTTGCCTTCTCTTAGTTTTCATTTGACTAGTTTCATTTTATGACGTTAGTTCTTGTAATGGAATTAAACACAAATGCTTAAAACTTCAAATCTAAAAAGTCATAGAGAAGTAGGCTAGAAGGGACCTCCAGAGGTCATCTAGTCCAATCCCCTGCCTGAGGCAGGGTCATCCCTATACAAACCATAGTCTAAACTCTGCATAAGACTACCCTTCACCCTGAGACAACATAGACCCTAATACCCTACCTGCAACAGCTAAAGCAGGGGAACCATGGCAGCTAATGTCCTCCTTCTATAAAATGTTGTCAGTGTACACTTAACAGGGCCATGCTTCCTCTACAGAGGAAGGTAAAACCCAACATAGTCCATCTCAATCTGATCATGGGGTAAAATTCCTCCCTTACCCCAAATATGGCAATCAGTCTGACCTTGAGTGGTGGAGTAAGACCCTCCAGTCAGGAACCTCCAGACTTTGGGCCTAGTAGGAGCATTGGCACACCCCAATCAGAGTCCCCAGCCTGGGGTGTAGCCAACACCCAATTCCCTGGGGAGGCTTAAAACCCTGACAAATGTTGCAGAAGGGCAGAGAGGGGTGGGGGAACCAGCAAAGCCCAGAAACTTGGGAAATACCCGAGAGAGAACCTGGGCATAGCTATGTCTAGATCAGGGGATGGCAAGGTTTCTGGGCAGAGTGCCCAAAACACCCATGACTTCAACTTGTAAGACGTTGGAGTGCCAGGGGAGGATGGTGGGGGGAATTGCGAGGGGCCCAATCCTTGTTGTGGTAGTATAGCCCCGGTCCCTTCCCTGCAGTCTACCTGCGGTGTGTGCCCCAAGCAAAATGCCTTTGTGTGCTAACTGGCACCTGTGCCAGGGGTTGCTTACTCCTGGCCTAGATCATCTCCAACCAGTGGCTGTCCGACCTCTTCTTGAACACCTCCAGTGATGGAGAGTCTACAACTCCCATAGACAGTCTATTCCACTGCCTCACTATTCTAACAGTGAAGTTGTTTTTCAGCTATCCAATCTAAACTTACTTTGCTGCAACTTCAAGCCACTGGTCTGAATCCTCCTTTCTGCAGCAAGGTAGAAAAGGTGCTTTCCCTTTTACGGGAGCCCTTCAGGTATTTGAAGGCTGCTATCATGTTCCCTCTAAAGCACGCTTTCTATAAGCTGAACATGCCTAACTCCTTTAGCCTCTCCTCATATGGTTTGCCTTCCAAGCCCTCGACTATCTTTTTTTGCCTGCTTCTGGACCCTCTAAACTTTTCTGCATCCTTTTAAAAAGCCCAGAACTGCACACGGTACTCCAGATAAGGCCTAACCAGTACCAGGAAGAGAGATGGTGTTTGAATTATGGCAGAGCTCTGGGAGGAGGGGGAGCTGAGCCCCCTACTAAGAAATGAAAGCCCTGCCCCAGCCCACCCTGTGTCTCAGGCAGCGGTGGTGGCAGTGGCTCCTTTTGGCTTCTGGCTGCTGCTACTGCAGACTGCCCCCAAGAGTCGGAGTGTAATTTGAACCCTGAAGAGAGACACTATCACCCCCCCATATCTTGCACCTAAATCACTGATACGTACAAAAAAAAACCCCTTGAATACTACTGAATCCATGATTTTCACAGTAGGTGTGATAAAAACTTGCCTGGAATGACCCACAGAGGCCTGTTCTCTTCAGCTCATCTTATGTCAACTGTGGCCTGGTTGCAACACCACTCAGCATCCAGCCCAAACTCAGCTCCTTATCTGGGGCAACGTACGTTGCGCATAGGTCTGTGGGGCTGGCAGGCTGGCATATGAAAACTGAGCCTGGGGTCGGGCACTGCCCTACCCAGCTTTCTTCACAAGAATCCTCTGGTGGTGGAGATGTGTGGTATGGGGTGACCTTAAAAGGATTTTGCCCCATCACCTCAGTCTAACCTCAGCTCCTTATTCAGGGCTATGTACCTGATGTGTGATATTATTTTCCCTTTTTATTAGTAAACATGTGCTTTTGATGAAATTCTAACCCTTTTTAATACATCAAATTCATTGCTAACAACTTCTAATTGTGTAAAGACTAGCTTTGAATAAGGAACTGGGAATAAGGACCCACCTTCAGCCTCAGGCATCCGGACATTTCAGAAAACAGCCTGTAGACCTTCAGAAGACCTTTGTCTCCTGTATAGGGAAGGTGGGAACCTGGTACCAGCGTTACTTGGCTGGGGGTGGGGGTTGGGTCTGCACTGGTGCACCTGTGTACCACACAATACACAACTGAGTGCATGTGTGGCCCCTCTTCCTGTGCCCAGCCCACTACTTATGGTGCAATAAATGTAACATAGGCCAGGAGGAACGGGGCAGGATGGAGCTGTCTGACCCAGTCAGACCAAGAAGAAATGAAAGGGAGGCCAGGCGAGTGATGAGCAAGGCAGGCTGGGGCTTCTTTCAGTTGTGGGCACTGGGCTGCAGCTTTGGGGGTAGCCTCCAGGTCCCCGAAGCCTAGTGTCCTGTCTCCCTGAGCTGGACTGGAACCTAGAGTTGCTGCCCCTGTAGGTGCTCCTACCTGGCTATGTCCTGCCACGGCTGCCCTGGGCAGGTGATGTTCTTGTACACCGTGGGGGACGGGGGCACGTGGCTGATGGGCGCACACAGGTGGAAGGAACCACAGCCACTGTGGGAGGGGGACAGAATCAGATGGGCGCAACCACAGCGCTGGGACAAGGCGGGAAGAGTGTGTATGGGGCGAGGTGGAAGGAACCGCAACCCCGGGGCCGGGGCGAAGTGGAATGAACCACCGCCACTAGGCTGGGGGGGGTGGGCAGTGACAGGATCGGACGGGAGCCACCACATGGTTGGGACCAGAGAGGGGAAGCATAGAGCGGCCGGGCGACGCTCTGGGCTGCCGGAGCCGGGAGTCTATGGTGGTGGAGGACTGAGTGCCTGGCACGGGCGTGGTCCCCGGGCACCGCCCGCGAGGCGGCTCGAGCCGGGCCTGGGGCAGTGCAGTGCCGCGCGGGGTTGGAGAATGCTGGCCCTCAGGTGCGTGCTGCAGGGCCGGGGCCGGGCCGGGCCGGGGCGTGCAGCGGGCTCCCCCCGGGGGTGCTGCTTTCCCGCGGGACGGGCCAGACCCAGTTCCACCCTGCGCCGTCCCCTGTTACATATATTAAGAGGTTCGTGGCGCCATAAGCAATGGGCTGGGCACAGGCAGAGGGGCCACGCAGGTGCGCAGTCGTGTGTGGCGCAGTTCATGGGTGCCGCCGTACAGACCCGTGCCAAGTAATGCAGGCGCCATAAACGGATGGGCTGAGAAAGAGACGGGAGGGAGGTGGGTAATAACCCTCCAGAGATGGTTTCTGCCCAGCTTTGAACTGAAGGGCAGTCTCCCTCCTTAAGGGAGGCTGGAAGTTGTCCCAGTGGGTGTAAGGCACCTGGGGCCTGTGGTACAACGGACAGGCCGGTGTCCTGTGGAGGCTGAATGGGAGAGTGAGCTGGGTCTGGCCAGGGTTTCCCCCTCTTTTCCCCCTTCCTGTCCCACTTGCAACCTCCAGCATTTAAGGTCCAGGAAGATCTGGTTCAGAGGTGGTGCCACTAACTCCTGTGCTTAAGAGCTATGTTTCCTCGAAGGATTTGTCCGGTCTCTGTTTGAATCCGGCTAAATTGTCATCTCCACCACCTCTGGGGGCAACAAGTTTGCCACTTTAAGAGAAGGCAGCTCTTTTTCTCAGTTTTCATCTGACTAGTTTCATTTTATGACCTCTAGTTCTTGTCATGGGAGAGATGATAGGTAATAAATCCACAGGCCTGATCTTGAATACTGGTTTGCACCACTTTGCACTGGGTTAACTAACCCCACTGGGTGTGAGGCATTTGTTTTAAAACCTGTCGTATGTTAAATGATTAAAATTAGAAAAAAAATGTGTTTTGTTCACCATTAACACTGGTATTTACTCTTTTTTTTTTTTTTTTTATTTCACTCAGTTCAGGTCATGAAAATTGAATAGTTGGATTCTTTAATTTTTAGTATTTAACTTCATTTTCTGATCCTGAACAAAGCACAAAGCTGAATTATTAAGGTTGAGACAAGGATTTTTGTGGGCAGTGTCTTTTACTGAACCAATGACATGTCAGGGCTGAAGTCAGACAAGCTTGTGAAGGCAAGGCCTTCTTCTTCAGGTCTGCTGAAGGTGTCAGCTTCACAGCTGTTCCTGCTTCTTCCCTTAGATCTGATGAAGAAGGACTTGCATTTGAAAACTTGCCTAGCTTTAGCCCAGCAAGGCAGTTGGTCAAATAAAAGAGATCACCCCTGCAAATTTTTCTTCTTGCATAATTCTTGGACCATCACAGCTACATTATTGTTCCAGTGCTACTAAGAATGTGTGTGCATGGGGGTGATGGGAGGGGGCAATTTTTTTATAAATCATGCCCTAATATATATCCTGTGCAGCTCAGGTGATGTTGTTGCTTGTAGAGGCCTCACAGGGACCAGAATCTGATTGAGGATGCAGTGATTTTTTTTTTTTTTTTTATTACAACATTTAAAATACTCTTACTTCCCATTTTAAGATTTGAGAATAATGTAGATTGGGTTAAGAAGAGACCACCGGGTCCAAGAGATGTTTGGTGGGTTCAATGAATATAGCTACAGTAGAAAATATTTAATTTCCGTACAACTCCTGCCATGTGACTCCTAGTGTGAATGAGATGCTTTTGATTTCTGGTGATCTTTCTTCCTGTTAGTTAGGCTAGGAGCCGCAGGTGATGTAGAGAGAGACGTTCATAGATTCATAGATGCTGGGGTCGAAAGGGACCTCAACAGATCATTGAGTCCAACCCCCTGCATAGGCAGGAAAGAGTGTGAGGGTTAGATGACCCCAGCCAGATGCTTATCCAGCCTTCTCTTAAAGACACCCAAGGCAGGGGAGAGCACCACCTCCCTTGAAAGCCTATTCCAGATTTTGGCCACACTTACCGTGAAGAAGTTTTTCCTGATATCTAGCCTAAATCTGTTCTCTGTCAGTTTGTGACCATTGTTCCTTGTTACCCCAAGAGGTGCCCTGAGCATCTCCGATCCCTTGCTGCGTCCCCCTAATGAATTTGTAGGTGCCCACAAGATCACCTCTCAGCCTTATCTTGCGGAGGCTGAAGAGGTCCAGGTCCCTCAGTCTCTCCTCATAGGGCTTGTCCTGTAAGCCCCTGACCATATGAGTAGCTCTCCTCTGGACCCTCTCGAGTTTATCAACATCCTTGTTGAAGTGTGGCACCCAAAACTGGACGTGGTACTCCAGCTGTGGTCTGACCAATGCTGCATAGAGGGGAAGTATCACCTCCTTGGCTCTATTTGTCATGCACTTTCATGGTAAAGTGCGGTTAGCTTTGCTGATGATTTGGTCACACTGACGATTCATGTTCATCATAGAGTCCACTATGACTCTGAGATCCTTTTCCACTTCTGTGCTGCTGAGAGGGTCACTTCCCAGCCAATAGGTTTGCTGGATATTTTTGTGTCTTAGGTGCAGCACTCTGCACTTGTCCTTGTTGTACTGCATCCTTGTGTACTGCCCTCTTTTCTAACCTATCCAGGTCTGCCTGCAATCATTCCCTACCCTCTGTAGTGTGCACTTCACCCCACAATTTAGTATCATCCGCAAACTTGGACAGAGTACACTTCACACCCACATCCAAGTCACTGATGAAGATATTGAAGAGTACAGGTCCAAGGACCGAACCCTGTGTGACCCCACTACCCACCTTGTTCCAGGTTGATACTGACCCATCTACTACCACTCTCTGGGTGCGACTGCTAAGCCAATTTGCCACCCACTGGACAGTGTAAACATGTACGTCACAGCCTCTTAATTTATTTATGAGAATGGGATGAGATGCTACATAAGTGTGTGGTACTTCCTGTGTGCAGGTTGCTGGAAGATCAGGATTGCTGGGATGCCTTCAAACACAAATAAGTAAGAGAAGACAGGGCAGGTTGGCACACTTGTCTTCTGCTTAACTTCAGACTAACATAGCTAATTCGATCTCTACAAATAAATAATAAAGTATCAATTTACTAAAAAAACATTTTGTTGCTTTGTGATCAAAGCATGGAACTCCAGACCAGGATTTGAAAGATTTACAACAACTTTGATACTGATTTACTGGAGAAGGACTACTTAGTGCTAGATCCTTTTTTACTTTACCCGCTTAAATGGCAATTAACCAGCCATGAAACTTCCTGATTGTCTTCCATCCATTTAATTCAATGCATAGTAAATGCAAGGTGCCATGACAGCTTTTAAGTAATTTGGTTTTTGCTACATAGTTATTCAAACAGATTCCAATGTCATTTTACATTTTAGCTGACTCGGTGTTAAAGTATTTGTATGGCTTTTGAAGAAAAATAATGTGAACTTTTGTGGAATTCTTATTTATTTTTCTCTGCAATAATCTGAATTCTATTCTGTGTTGGCAGATTATGTACAGTAAAGAAGACCACTTCTGTTCTGGTGAGGGCATTGACTTCCCAGAGCAATGGTTCCAAGTCTCTTCCAGATATGTCTGAAGGTAATGTAACTGGTTGCATTTTAGAAAGATCATGTCACAAAGGGGGATTATTCTCTCCTTAATATATACACACTGCTCCTTTGATGTATGGCAAGGAAGATATTGTTCTTTAGTTTCATTTATATTGTAGATATCGAAGAATTAGCTGCAGAAAATGTCTTTGTTTAAAATATTTTCATTTATATTTAATGAGTGGCAAAATTGAATCAATTTAGCATGGAAATATGCATTCAGGGGATCTGTTTGGTCCTTGATATTTGGAAAAGCACTTTTAAAAAAAAAATTTTTAGAAGAACATTTTTCCCTTTCTGTATTGATGTGGTCTAAAGGAACTGTGTCTGTAGCATGGGCATGTGTGGAAGGAAAGTATCTTAAATAGCAACTCATTTATGCTAATGGATGGCTGTGACATTGCATGTTCTGGATTTGCATTATTAAATGAACACTAATTTGAGGAGGCAATTAAAGGAGAGAAATAAGGATAGTTCATGTTCAGTTAAGTGCAACTGCATTTCTCATTTTGATTTGTAGTTTAAATTTAGCTATAACAGTAGTAACTAGTAAAGTAGCACACTTGTAAAAGTACTAGAGCACTCTGCTACTGATTACTTGCTAAGGAATAGGGAGTCATAGATGTTATTGTATGATAACATTTGCAGATTGATGGGGTCCTGTTCCAGACCTGCAATTCTATTTGCCTGTAAAAAGTACCACGTGGATTTGAGGCCTGAGGCGCTGACTTCTTTTTTTGCTGGGGTTGGGAGGGGAGGAGGTGATGAACACATGGAAAGCTTTACTCATTTCAGGTGACAGCCCTCTTCCCAAGGGTGGCCAGGGCCCTTGGGGTCCCCAAGTATTCGGCACCTCTGTAGGAGGCTCTGAATAAGTAGTTCCATCTTCTTTTGCAGGTACAGGGTGTCTCTTTCTATCACTTCTGCTAGATATGTTCGGTCACACTAGTTTCTTTTCACACTGCCCTCCTTCATTCAAATGTTTTTCTGTAAGAAAGTTTACTTCTTGCAGGGTTATCACAAGAGGTAAACCAACTAACTGTAAAAACTCTTTCATCCTGAAAAAATATTCCATGTTCCTACCCTCTGAGCCATTTAGTCCATCTCATCTTCCCTATTTGTATCTGTTGAGGTCTTGATCCATATAAATATTCATGTGCATAAAGATGAACACATGCGCAGTGTCTGATGGAGTGACAGTTGTCATTATTGCGGCTTAACTGTTACATTGTTGGTGTTTGCCAGCAGCCTGGTCTTTCACTAGCAATGTGACTGAAAAAAACCCAAAACACGCAGTGGAAGTATTGCACACATGATTTTAGTAGGCAAATGAACAGTATAGCTCTATTTTTACCACAGAAGGAATTGATTATTCAGCTGAGTTTGACAAATATGTTACCTGTCAACCATGAAAATGAATGAAGACAGGTTGTCTACAGTTGCACGCTAATGCACATACTATGAAGTGGAAGCTGAATGGGTAAAATAACCAGGCAACTTAGTGATTAGATGTTGTTATTGTTGCTATTATTATTATTGGCACTAATAATCTAATTTGTTTTTCTATTCCACAGGGCACTTACCTATTCATGTGAATAATGGTGTGTTGTGGTAATCAGCATGCATTTTAGTATTTACATTATAAAATTCAACCTGTCTGGCTACTGTCTCACCTTGCTAGGGTGTTTGTGCAAAAAAGAAACTAATATTCTTCTTTGTCAACTTTCATAAGTCCTCCCAGCTTTCGTTAAAAAATATTAACTGTACTAATGGTGGCATATATTGATTGGCATACCGCATATAGAGGTAACTTGCATTTTAAAACTCTTTGGATCAAAAAGAACAATTTTATAGCAAGCACAAAATCCTGCAGTGCTCAACTATGTGCACTTTTTATAAGTAAGGACTACACGATTTGTTCTTTCAAGTATGCTCAGGAAAACACCTAAACCATGTTTTTTCCAATCCGGATTCCTGAAACAAATTACATTATCCTTATTCAGGAATTTATTAGAGCAGCCAGATTTTTTTAAAAGCTTTGATCGTGCAAAAATTCTGATGAACCTAACACTATTGAAAAGTTTGGCTGTTTGTTTATGTGTTTTGAAACCAAATTTTAGACCAGGTTGGGCAATTATTTCAGGCGGAAGGCTGCTTACTGAGTTTTGGCAAGCCATTGAGGGCCGCTTGACAGGCAGCCAGGGGCAGATAAATATTAATTTATTAATTAAGAAATATTAATTTTCTTAATTTTGGGGGGGCCCCACGGGCCAGATAGAATGGCTTGGCAGGCTGCATCCAGCTCCCGGGCCACATTTTGCCCACCCCTGTTTTAGACTCTGTGGTCTGAATATTCTGGCCTTGATATATGCAGGTGTATCAATCATTTAAAGAGACCACATACCAAGTAACCATTGTCTCTTTGAAAGGTCTAACCCAGGGATGCTTATCCTCTGGCCTACAGAGCCATGGCATCTGGCCCACAGGGATCCCTGTGGTTTGAAAACTTTGGCAGTGAGGAAATGCGACTGGATGCAGCCCTGCCTGAGCCACTGCTGTGCAGCAGGGATCAGCACTGAGCCTGCCTCCCACACATCAGGATCAGGCCAGGCTGCTCCCTGTCCCTGCCTCCCCTGCAGTTCCCCCACCCAACATGTCCGGATCAGGGTTGGGCTGTGCAATACCCTCCACCTTCCCCCCCCAGATGGATTGGCCTGTGCTGTGCCAGCCCAGCATACTGGAATAAAGCTGCTGGCTGGATCTGGCTCATGGATCTAGTACTGCCCATCCAGCCTGTGGGGCAAAGAGGTTGGGCACCACCAAACTAAACTTTTCAAACTGGCTGCCTAAAATTAGAGTCTCAAAGTCATCATTTAGAACCTTAAACATAGATTTTTTTTAGAAATGCAAAGTACGTACAGCTTCCACTGAAGCTAGTGGACAGCTCTGTTTAAACAAGGAACAACACTGATTTTGTTTGGGGCGGAGATTGTATTATAATTTAGGCATGTGTAGGCTTGTCTTTACTTGATACTGGCCACATGTACACGAAATGCTCACTGTGCAGTAGCCCAATACTACTGCGCAGTAGCATCGTGTGGCAACAACTGTGACATGATGCTATTGCGCAGTAGTGTCACAAAAAAGGCATTTGTTGGCACTACTGCAGAGTAACTTGGGTTACTGTGCAGTCATTTAGTACTTGTTTATACTTTGCAGTTCTAAATGATAGGGCTATGCGAAATGGCTATGTTTCGTTTCCATTTCGGATTTGGCTGTTTTGGAGGGACAGTGATTCATTTTGGTGTTTCAGATCACTGTTCTGTTTTGATTCGTCCAAATCTGTTTTGGAGTTTCAGTGCTGTTTCAACGCTGATTCGGACATTTGGATCAATCAGGGAGAGCCAGGCACAGCCGGGCGGCTGCAGGTTCTCCTGTGGCTCTTCTGGCTGTGCCTGTCTCTCCCCAGGTGGGGGGAATCGCAGGAAAAGTCCCCATGGTTGCCCTGCCCGGACCCATCTCCTGCCCAGCCCCAGCCTCCTGGCACTTAAAAAAAAAAAAAAGAAAAAAGAAAAAGCCCTGCACTCACCAGCTGTAGCAGTGGTGATCATGGCCTCTGAGGGCTTCTGGCAGAGATCCCCCATGCAGTGGGGGACAGTGGGGATTGCCCCCCCCCCTTGGCACCTGCGCGGCAGCTGCCCCATGGTGCGGGTGCAGCATGGCTCAGCAGGGCACCACGCGCTGCCTGGGAGCTGGGGCCATGGGGGCTGAGCGGTGCCGGACTCTAGATGACACGTGGAGCTGCCCCAGCTCCCAGGCAGCACGTGGTGTCCTGCTGAGCTGCGCTGCACCCGTGCAATGCAACAGCTGCCGTGTGAGTGCCAAGCAGGGGGGCGATCCCCACTGCCCCGCGCTGTGTTGGGGATCTCTGCCATGAGCCCCTGATCACTGCTGCTGCAGTCGCTTGAGTGCAGGGCTTTTTTTTTTAGTGCTGGGAGGCTGGGGCCAGATGGGAGATGGAGCCGGGCAGAGTAGCCATGGGGGCTTCTCCTGTGGCTCCTCTGGCTGTGCCTGCCTCTGCCCTGGCAGGGAGAGCCACAGGAAAAGCCCCCATGGCTGCCCTGCCCGGCCCCATCCCCCACCTGGCCTCAGCCTCCCGGCACTGTAAAAGGAGGGCTGAGGGGCTGTGCCGGACTCTTCCTGGGGGTCCTCCGAAACATCTGAAACATTTCTGAAACATTTTGGATGATTTAATTTTGTTTTGGATTTGGTGTTTTGGGCACCAAAACGGGCCGAAACACCTCTGAAATGAAACAGCTGCTGAATTTCGCACAGCCCTACTAAATGACTGCATAGTAACCCAAGTTACTCTGCAGTAGTACCAATGGATGCCTTTTTCGTGACACTACTGCACAGTAACCTAATACTACTACATAGTAGCATTATGTCACAGTTGTTGCCACATGATGCTAGTGTGCAGCAGCTTTGGGCTACTGTGCAGTCAGTGTCTCACGTAGACATGGCCGCTAATGGCAAGTTTTACCTTTGCTTTATAAATTGGAGACTAGATTTTGTTGATCTCAGTTAATTTTGCCAACAATTTTAGTCTGTGATTGTTTTGCTGAACTTTGGGGCCCATCTTGCAGTGCAGTACCATCAGTATTTGGGTATTCAAAAAGTCTGTCTTCTCCTTATTGGATTAAATACTCCTCACTTTGATTCAGGCCTGTTTTTCCCCTATATATAAATTAGTCTCAGAGACAGATGCACCTTTTTGTCTGTTTAAACATAAGAAACACATTGCAGGAAGCTTACTTCTTGATACCGGCTTTCAAATTTCACTTTTATTGCTGCTTGAAATATGCTGCCTTGACTTGAGGAACTCACTGATTTTTTTTTGTTTATATTTAGTGGCATTAATGGCTTTAGAAACATAGGAAAACTTTTCCGGATTGAGTGAATAATCTTACAACAGAGATGTAACAAAAACTGAACTTTTGTAAGTCATTTTTAAATAGACCACTGCAAGAGTGTTTTAATTTTCTTTCATGGTGTAGACCTCACATTAATACAAACTAACTCCTGGTTACTCCCTTCTTCCCTTCATGATCTCATTACATCCATCACAAATACAGGGTGTTCTTACATGGAACAATATGAGGGAATCATTTGGGTTGCCTTTTCAATTGGAAACAAGGAAAAAAACTAGCACTTTGTGATCAGGTAGGTCTCTGTGATTGATCAGTTAACATTCCAATGCAGTATGACAAATTGGAGAGAGTCCAATGGAGGGCAGTAAAAGTGGTTTGGGAACTGGGACACATGACTTCTGAGGGGAGGTTGAGGAATCTGGACTTATTTACTTTGGAGAAGAGAAGACAGAGAGGGGATTTAATAGCCTTCAACTACCTGAAGGGTGGTTCCTAAGAGGGTGGATGTTTGCAGTGGTGGCAGATGACAGAACATAGATCAATGGTCTCAAGTTGCAGCAAGAGAAGTTCAGGTTCGATATTAGGTGGAACTTTCTTACAAGGAGGGTAGTAAAGCACTGGAACAGGGTACCCAGAGAGGTGGTGGAATCTCTATCCTTGCAGGTTTTAAGATCCAGTAAGCGGGTTGGACTAGATGACCTCCTGAGGTCCCTTCCAACCCTGATTTTTATTATTCTGTTTCCACTTACCATTGTTTGAGAACCATTTGGCTACAAAATATTGTAAATTGAATACAACAGTTTACTGTTGTACACCTAAGATACTAGAGTAGGGGTTTTCAACCTTTTTTAACAAGTATACCCCTTCGGTCTCAAAGTTTCAGTTTGTGTACCCATTTATATATTTTTTTTGTTTTTAAGGGAGGAGGCAGATTGAGGCCCCCTGCAGTGAGGGAGGGAGTGGGTGTAGGGCTGGGGCAGGCACTGCATAGGTGGAGGGAGAAAAAAATATTTGGGGGGAGGGGAGGCTGAGCATCACCGCCCCCAGCAGGTAAGTCTGTGGGGGAAGGGGGGGAGGGGGAGATTGAGGCACCCATTAAGGGTGCGAGTGGGGCAGGAGTAGGGTTGGGGGGAGTGGGGCTCCAGTCTGTCTGGGTAATGGGGCACCCTTGAGCCTCTGCTTGTCCTACCACCTGGCCCAGCTTCACTCACCTCAGCCCTGCTCCTGCCCCACTCCCTCCCTCACCGCAGGGTCTTCGATCTGCTCTACGGCAGTGAGGGAGGGAGTGGGGCTGGGGATTGAGCCCCCCACAGTGCAGGAGGGAATGGGGCAGGGGAAGCAGGAATTATTCACCCCTGCCCCTCTCCCTCCTGCATTGTGAGGATTGTTCCACAACCTGACCTGGCCAGGGCCCCATTCATGGTGAATTGTGCCCTGGCCGGGCTGGGTTGTGCAACAGTTCCCATGGGGTGTGCATAACGCAGTGCTGGGAGCGGGGGGCAAATGGGGAGGCTTGCATGTGGTGGCTAACGCATCGCACTGTGCCGTTTTCCTGTGACTGCCCATGGCTCTGGGGGCTGCTGGTGGGCCTCATGCCTGGCCAATTGCATGTTGCTGGGGGCGGGCACAAAATACACCCCCCGCCCCCGGCTGTGCAGACAGGTGGGGGCGGGGGGTGCTGCAGTGTGCTGCGTGGGGCCAGTGGCACCCAGGAGGTCCCTCCCCTTGCTCCTTTGCCGGGTAATAGGCCAACATGCTGGGAGAGAGGCCACTGCTGCCCCGCTCCAGGGTGTGCTCTGTCCCTGCCCACCCTCAAATAACCCCTCTGACCTAAGTACCCGTGGGGGTACATGTACCCACTGTTGACAACCCCTGTATTAGAGTATATAATATAACTGAAAGTAAATGACAGATTAGGGAGTGTTATCTTTAATTTATTTTGAAGGCCTGATGTAAATGAATGCAAATGTAGAAGAGTAATTGTTTATTGGCTAAATAAGTGAGGCAGGGTAGATATGCATCTTTGTAGACTGACCGAGATACAGAGCACAAGAATTTTTGAACCCAAGTTCACTTCATCAGATTCTGTGAAAAGTTTTTTTTTTTTTTATGAAAAGCTTGTGTAGCTGTTGCGGTTATGCATGCGTGTGTGCTCTCTCAGTTAATTTGTAAAAGTGCATGTTTACCTTGCCTTCTCACTGACTTCCGACTCTACGTGGCTAACTACATATATTAAACAAAGTAAGTTGAACTGGATTTGTTTTTCCCATGTTATGGTAACATTCATTATACTTACTTCCCTTTTAAATTTTTAGTTGTTAAAATGCAAATACTATGACCCAAGTCTTACAAATGTTTGCTTGTGTGTGTTAGTTTTAACAAATGACATTTGAATTATTCACTTCACATTTAGAAGTGAATGAGACTACCTGTGAATAGAATTATTTGTTATAGCTTTCCTAGATTATTGTCTCACTCATTTTAAAATTAGAAATAGATATAATTTTTTTCTTTTCTTCAAACCACGGTGCAGAATTTTCAAATGGAATTTGATTGCTTTCAGTGGTATACCATCTACTAGGTAAAATGGCCTACCAGTTAGGATTCATTTTACTGAACCAGTTTAATTCACTTTTCATCAGCTTCTTTTGGTTAAGGTTTGTTGATACAGAATAAATTTTGAACATTTGTTTTAAAATATTTTGATAGTTATGAATGCAAATTGAATGTTCTGATTTCAGTGTTCAGTTTTGGAATGTGCAAGGCCTAACTGAGTCTAAAGATTCTAATTTAACTTCTATTAAAAGAAAAAAGTGACTTCCAGTATAGTGGAGGAGAGTGACTTTGTGTTCTTAATTATTTCCTCACACTTTAAAATCTTTCTTTACAAATAGTATCATCTGAAGAAAGCAAGGTCAAAACTACTTGTCAAAGCTGCTTTACTTCATCTGTCTGATTTTTATGAGCTCTTGCTGGATGTTTTCTGACACTTGGAAACAGCATATATTCATCAAACTAAAACTGATAGAGTCAACTTACTAGTTTTGGCTAGACTTACGATCAATTTGACAGTGCCACCTGAAGAATGGGTAGAACCAGTAGACTGTGGTGACGCCTGAAAATTAAGAAAGCAGATCCAGAAACAGTACTAGGAACTTACGCTGTTGCAAGTAATGGTAGAAGAACTGGGATAGATTTGCTACCTGCTGAAAGCTGAGTTCCTGCAGCAAGAGATACGAGACTTTGCCTGCTGCAGTCAGTATGTCAATACTCCATGCTCACTTTTAGAAAGGATTGATTGACATAACAAGTCTTCCGTTTTTTCTTAGCTTTACTGTGTGTTTCTTGTGTGCCTCTTGTGAATTTTTACATATCCACAATTTATTTGTGTTGAGGCTGAAACAGCCTTATGTTTCCCACTCTGTCACCATTTTCAGTTGTTTCATATACCATCTTAAAGCTAACATTTATTTGCATTATACACCTTCTCAAGGCATTTTCTGTTACTCTGGCTCTGCACAGTTGGTTAAAAGATCTTATTACTCACCCCATTATTGTGACACTCTTACTAACCCCAGTACTTTGTTTTCAAGTCCGCTTGCATGACTGCTTAATCTTCGTATTTCTTGGGATGGAAACTGCACCTTTTAGAATCCAGCCATCTCACATTTGCCAAAATTTTGCTTTCAAGGCAGCAGTTGCATGTTTTTGTTTAATAATCTATCCTGTTGATGAAGGTTGCACTTTTTATACTCAGGCATCCTCACATTGGTTGCTTGCACAACTAAGATTGATTTGCTTTGATTTTATTTCAGTGCGAAGCAGATTGAGGGCTATAGTGGGAGCTTCTACCAACTGGAGGTACAGTGTACATTAAATGTATTTTTCTTTTTTTTTGTCATATCCTAGAGAGAACTCACCTTCATAGTAATGGAGATTTGTGAGGCTCTCCATTAAGCTATGGGAAAGATGCCTCACCAAGACTGGGAGAAGCAAGGCAAATGGAAGGGCTTTGAATTAGGAATAATGGACAAAGACACTTCAACTGCTTTAAAAGGGGAGGGGAAAATTGCTGTTTAGGAGTGCACAGCAGCCATTTCTATCTAACTTACACTTCATGTTAGTTATTAGAATTCAAATGAGATTTTTTTTCCCCCATTCATCACGGGGATGCCACGATGTTTGGATTAGCTGCTTGGCATCACCTGGCAAAGGGGACTAGATGTTATTATATAAAAAAAAAAAGTCTCATCAGTCATCTAGGTGGAGAAGGGGGAAAGAAAGCAAAAGTAAAGCCTTTTATAGGGAGGAGGAGGAATGGAGCACAAAGACACTCTGTGATATGGCAGAGAAGATATAGAGGAGGTGAAGGAATTGTGGGTAGCGGTAGGGGACTCATTGAATGTGAAAGACCACTTAAGTATGGTAAGGACACAGAGGGGAGGATTGATGAAATGGTTGTTTTGTTGTTTTATCCTTTTGTGAGCACTAAAGAGTAATGGTGTTTGCAGCCTGTGTATCATGTGCCTCCCTTGTCACATGGGTCTAAGGAGGTAAATTGTAAAACCACAGGGCCTACAGGACTGGAGCTCTTGGGGAGAGGCTGCTCTTAAGTTACTGGTAAGTCTAGGGGGTCTGCACTGGACCTGTGAGCCAAGGGCAGTGGAAACATGAAGTCCTACTTCAGTGAAGGGAAAACAGATGGAGGCTGTACCTGGACAGCGTTCAAGAGACTAAAGAAAGAGAAAGTGCTGGAGCCTGCTGAGCCCAAGGGAAACTTAAGAGTACATGGGTCCACTCTGCAAACACTGAAGCCTGGTGAATGCCCAGAAATGGGAGCTCAACTAAGGCTGTATCATTGGGATACACAGACATTTGGATTTCTGTTACAGGAAAACAGGATGGAAGAATGTTTTTAGCTGCTAAATTCTGTTTCTAGGATTTTGTAGTTGGCATTTGGGTGACAACTTGTATTTCAGCATTCTAAAAATATGGTTGTGAGGATTGTTATTACCATATGCCTAACATTAAATATTTCTGTGTTTATGAAACTATATATTCTTACATTTCTGGGGTGAAATCCTGTCTTCACTGACTAGGAGTTTTGCAGTGGACTTGAATGGAGCTAGTATAGGGTGGGCATATCATAACTGAACTTTTATTGTTCATTGAGAGTGGGTGTAAGGACTTTTTGCATTTGTACCTGTGACTTTTGATGTACCTCAGACCTCTCTTAAAATTTGCCTAATCTGTGAAACTTTTTTTCTGATATCCTACCCTAAGCAGATATGTCCAGACAAGAGCAAAAAAAGTATTGAGTTGCATCATCTCAGCCTCACATCTTCACTTAGCTATGTAATATATTCTGAGTGCATTCAGCTGGCTGTAGAATGTAAAGCTTTTAGATTGGGAAATTGTATCTATTCTGTTTGGTACTATTATTACAGGCTGGTCAAAATAAATATTTCACAAATTTTTGGAAGCAGTGAAAGTTCAAGATTTTCTGTGAATTTTTTTATATTTGTTGATTAAACATTAAAAAAAATTCTTACAACTTTTTCTTAAAAATTTGCAAAAATTGTTTTGGTGATGGAGGAAAGACCCTTCCCCCCCACCAGAAAACACCTACAGATGGTTTGGTTGTTTTTTTTTTTAAAGGGTTTGGAAAATATGGTGAAATAGTCCTCAGTTTTGAAACAATCTCTTGAAGTGCTTCTTTTTGAAGCTTTTTCTAAAACTTCTGCTTTTTTCCGAGCAGTCCTCTGGCATGCCACAGCGTGCGGTTGCTCCTGGGGTGGGAGGCAGAGTGGGGTGGAGAGCTAGTGAGTATTCTCTTGTGCTCTTGGCTGTCGTAAGTAAGCTCCAGAGACCAAGAGGCATGCAAGGAATCCACCTCTTTAGCAAGGGGGCTGGAGAGAATTCCTTGCACACCTCTTGGACTCTGGTCTTCCGAAGTACCCAGGGAGTGGATGCATTGACTGTCTGTCCTGCTCTCCTCTCACTCCCTTTTGGGGAGAGGTGGCAGAACACCAAAGGATGCCAGAAGACTGAGCAGGGGACTCTGGGATGCCAGAGGACCTATTGTGTCCCATGGCTGGAGAGCACTGCTGGTGCATGCTGTTCCATCGACTTTTGGAGAACACTATTTGGGAGAAGGGGAGCAAGGAGGTGGTGCGCATCTGTACAGCATGGAAGCACTTGGAATTTGGAGCAGATTAAATCCACATCTATCTGTGTCCTTTGGCATTAAACTGGAAATCTTGCCAGTTTAAAAAATACGGGTATTCTATTTTTTTAATTCTCTATTATTGAGCCTCAAATGGAAGAGAGAGATTCAGTGAACTGATGTGGAAGAAAAAATAAACTGCTGGGAATGGGGTTGAAGATGAAGTAGACATGGAGTCACAGTTCCTTTTCTTGAAGCTGATTTGAAAGACACAGTCTAGACCTATTCTGGACAGATTTGATATATACAATGAGCTAAGTGATAGTAGCTCTGAGCCATATGAGTTGCACACTAATTACTGGGTTAAACTATGGTTGATCAAATGCTTCTAGGTAGTGCAGGACTTCAGTAATTGCATTACACCATTCAGGGTTGGTGACACACGCACACCACACGTGCACTTTAAACTCTGTACAAAGATTATTTTATTATTATTTATTATTTTATTGCAGTTTTTGTAATACAAACTTTGCATTCTATTTCAAGATTGCATTATAAACTTACTTTTACTTTTGGTGCTTGTGGCTTATGTCTTTCTCCTCAAATCACTCTTTTGTGACTGCTGCTGTTCCCTTAGCTTTCTACACTCATCTAGAGCAAAGCATATCATAGGTAGGGCTGCACCCTGTAGTGTACTGACATCCTCAATTTGTAGTGTTTCTTTTCTTCCCAGAGACCATGTGCAAGCCATGCAAGAAAGGAAAGCTCTACATAACTTACTGGCCCAAAAGCAGGAAGACCTGCCTCCCAAGAAAATGAAAGACAGCTACATAGAGGTCATTTTGCCTCTAGGGAGCCAACCTGAAATAAGAGAGAAATATTTGAATGTACACAACAGTGTAAGGTAACTTACTTATAAATACTAATTCCTGATTTCCTATTAATATAGAACTCCGATTCTCATGTAAAATTATTTTATCATAGGTTTGGAAGGATTCTTGAAGATCTCGACAGCTTAGGAGGTATGTAATTATGCTCATACATTTAAAGCACATTTACTGTTTTGCTGTTTTCAATAAATTATTTTATAATAGTGTAATATATTATGTGTTTATATTCTGTACTAGCAAATTGCCTGTCAAGAATGACAGGCGGGCAGGTACACAGGCCCACATCCAGTGTCCGTCTGTCCCCCCCACTTTGGGTCCAGGTCCAGGCCTGTCCACCCCCAGCCCCCACTTCAGGTCCCGGCCCATTTCCCGCCCCCTCCTCCCTGCTGCCAGTTTGGGTCTGGGCCTGCTTCCCTCCCACCCCTTTGGCTCTGGGTCCGTTCCCCCGCCTTCCCCCGTGCCATGCCTCTGAAAGAGCTGCTGGGCTCTGATTGTCCCATGGCCCGGCCAGAGCCCCAGTCACCATTAATGGGGCCCTAGCTGGGCCAGGTTGTGGGGCAGTTGGAACCCAGCAGGGGTGTGTCACAGGGGAGCCAAGGTGGGGGCCATGGCCTGCTGGTCTGTGCTGCCTTGACAGCGGCGCGGCACCATGTACCTCTTTCCAGCCCGCCCAGTGGCAGGACTTGCATGGTGCTGTGCTGCTGTCAAAGCAGCAGCAGCGAAGCACAGAGCAGAGTCTGAATGCAGCCCACCACTGCATCCTGCCCTTGTCCTGTGCACAGACTGGGGGGCCATGGGCTGTCAAAGCAGCGCCAGCGAAGCATGAAGCAGAGGCTGAGTTCAGCCCACCTCTGCATCCCGCCCTTCCCCCATGCACAGAATGGGGGGCCATGGGACCTGCCCGTGGTTCCCAAGAGCCATGCACCTGGATGAGCCGCCATGCTCTGATTGCCCCAGAACCTGGCCCAGTCACCGGGGATGGGGCCTCGGCTGGGCTGGGTTGTGGGGAAATCAGAGCCCAGCTGCTTGTCCAGGGGCTTGGTGCAGGTTAGCCAAAGGGGGCGGGGGTATGTGCCCTGCTCTAGTGGCTCCTCCCATGCCTGGCCCTGTACTACCTCCTACCTCCTGCTGCTCCACCCTGTGCTGCCTCCCAGGAAGGGGGTGGTAGTTTGTATGTGGCAGCTGTAGCTGCCACCCCATGCTGCTCCCCCACTTGTCCAACCACCCCCCACCTCCCTCCCCACTCAAAGCTGTTATAGCATAGGGTGTATTTGGAATAAAAGGACCACTGGAGGGTTCACCAGGGTGGAAATGAACCAGGAAGGCAGTGTGTCATAGAATAAGGAGCAGGAAATACGGAAAATAAGCAGTTTTTCTCTTAATATAAGGATGTGAGCCTATTCAACAAAACTGAAAGGCAACACGTTTTAAAACTGATATACAGAAATAATTGATATAATTGTTGTCTTTAGATATTGCTGAGTCCAAGAACACAGAAAAATTAAAAAAGATATGGAGAACATCTGGAGTCCTATTGGGCAGGAAATAAAATTAGAGGAGAGAGAATCTTTCATTTGAGGGTAGTAGTAGGCATCCGTCTATCTCGTGATAACCATAGAATTATGCTGAGTGAGAAAAAGGTCACTCCAACTTTGCTTTCTTTCAAGTGAGTATTGCATTCAGCAAGGTGATGTCTTGCGCATTTAAATTAACCACCGGTTGTTTGAGGTTAGGAGAATTTTCTTGTATCAATAAGTAATCTGAGTAAGTTTATAAAATTGTTACAGTTTCCTTAGGACCAGGATGTTACTGTTTCAATGAGTGACCAGTAACAATGGACTCCTGGTCTCATTTGAATTGATAATTCCTGTTTCTGTGGGATTAAATAAAGAGTAGAAGGAGCATTATTAGTTAGTGAAAAATGCTCCTTAGTGAGAAATTTATTTTAAATGGGGGAAGACTTGGGGGTAGAATATGATAGAGGTCTATAAAATCATGAGGGGTGTGGATAAAATGAATAAGGAACAGTTTCAGAATACATGAACTAGGAGGCACACATTGAAATTAACGGGGTAGGTTTAAAATAAATGAGAGAAAGTACTTTTTTACATGGCACAGTTAACTTGCAGAACTCATTACCACACAAAATTGTAGGATCTGATAGTATAACCACGTTCAGAAAAGGATCAGATAAGTTCATGGAGAGCAAGTCCACTGATAGTTATTAAATAGAACAGTCAAGGATCTCAGAGAATGCATCTGTAAACCAATGGTGGTTGCAACCAGGGAGGGTAGGAACGGGGAAGGATTACAGAGGCTGTGCCCTGTACGTGTAGTCTCCTGCTAATGTATCTACTACTTACCACTGTGAGGGGCAGGATATTGGGCTAGATGGACCATTAGTCTGACTTAATATGGTATTAATTATGTTTTAATATGAAACTTTAATTACAGAGGGCAGTGGTTAGGGTGAGTAGGGAGGGGCACAGTATAAAAAATTTGACAGATGGGTTTTAAAAGATCATAAAATTTAATGTTTTCCTATTCTGATAGCAACAGGGTGGGGAAGAACATTGAAGAAAAGTAGGATGCCATAGGGTTGCAAAGCATGGAATTTATCTTGTGTGGACAAATATGAGTCATTTGGCAATGGTCCAAAACAGCTACATAGCAGTACCTGGACTGTAGAGGTAGACATGGTGCTAAGGTGTAGGTGAAGAAGTTATGCATTTAGACCTGGCACTGAAAGTCTACTAATGTTCTGTTGTCATTTTCTGTCTAGACTTCTTCACTGACAGCCTTTAAAGAGTTTGAGATACTTAACTTTTTCTTTACAGGTGAAAGTAGTGCTGGGTTGCCGATATGAGTATGGGGAATTTTTTTACTTATGACTCCAAGGAACCTTTCTTTGTTAGTTCTATAGCTGGTTGGGAATTCTGTCAAAAAAAAAAAAGACATCATCTTGATGAGATGAAAACTTTTTTCAGGAACATTGGAAACAGCTTTATTTTTTTCTTTTTTTGAGGCGGGGACTATTCAGGATGGTCAAAATGACAGAGAGAGAGAGACCATCCTGATATAATCAGTAACCTGATGGTTGCAACCTTCCCTAGGCATGTGGGAAAATGTGATGCAAGTCTCTGGTCTGAATCAGAGAAGACCTGAACTATACTCTTTCAGACTTCTGGAACTGCCCCAGTTAGTGGGCTGTTTGTTGTTCTGGGGTGGGTTTGATTTTCCTGAAAGTCTTAGAAGGCTTTGGATTTTTGTCTTGATACTGAATGGAAAAAAATATTTGAAATCTGAAACATCCATCTTTATTCAGTTCTGTCCAGAGTGTAATAGTTTCAGTCCAGAGAAGATACATGCCCAATTATGAAATGATAATACTTGTGGAAAGCAGTTTGCAAATGATACTACTTGTGGAAAGCATTACATGTGCAAATGTAATGTGTTAGAGCATCCCCTGCAAATGGGTTATGTGAGGGAATGACAGTCTCCTAGCTTTTTTACCAGCTTGAAGTGATAGTTTGTTAAATTACTTTTGGGCCACTGTTGAATAACAGATTTAAGAATTTTTAGAGTTGTGGTGTCCTTGGAGGATACAAATGTAGATTATACCTATTTTTTATCATGTTTTCGGGGGGGGGAGAAAGGTCTTTCTCATTCTGTTCTTTTGTTCTTTTTAGTCTGAGCCCTGTTTTAAAAACAGCCAAATATTTGGTCACAAAAGTGAACATTTTAAGTTCACGCAGCATAGTCACTAAAAAATCCCGTGCGGTACAGAAGCACTCATGACCAAAGGGAATTATTTAAAAAAATGGTCTGGCTTATGTTGAATAAAGTATTATAAGCAGATCAGTCATTTTTACCCTTTCTGGATGAATTCTTATTTGGTTCTGGCTTTATTTGAGTTTAATGGGTATCTTTCATTCTGCATCACAAAGACTACATTGTGAAGTGTGTTCCACTGCTCAATTTGTTTAAAAATTATGGAGAACAGATAATTAACCCCCTTGTTCTCTCCACAGTTCTCATTTGTTACACTCACACCAAGCATGAATCTCACCAGCGATCTCCTTTATCAATAGTTACAGCCCTGGTGGATAAAATTAGTAAGTAGTCATTTGAGCTGGTCTCTTCTATTATTGTGCAGTAATTAGTAATTCCTACATAATTTGGGTAGAAACTGATTTGTTTCTTTCTTCCACTTGTATTACTTTATTTTCCTGCTAATTTTTAGTGCCTTGTGTTATTTCTTAGATACTGTTTTGCTTTTTCTCATGACCCTCTTTCCAAAAAAGTGAATATTTTATGTTCCAAATGCTTCTTAATTGCATTTTTGCATCAGTCAGTCATTAGTTTACATGTAGACAGGCCAGTGTTTCTTTTCTTAGCTTGCCTCCCAGGTCATGCCTTTCCCTGGATCACTACCCCTGCCTGCTCCTCCTCACTACAGTGGGGAAAGAAGGCTGGTTTAAAAAGTGAGAGAGCTACCTCTACCAACAGGGAATTCCCATACACCAGTGGGAATTTCTATGGGCTATCCCTGAATGCTTTGCATTGCTTATATAGTCTGAAGTGACCACAGAGAATGGAAACCCTCGCTATTTAAAAATACTAAACTTTAGCTGTTCTGTTACAGTCTAATGTATGTCTCCTAGATTTGTGCAAGAAGGTCATATACCCAGACTGTGATATCAAATTCACTGGCAGTGTTTCTTGGGTTGGGAAGACATCAATGGAAGTAAAGATGCACATGCTTCAGGTGAGTTCTTGTGAACTTTTTTAGTTTATCCTGTATTGGAAAGCTGTCTTTCGTTTAAGATACTTTGGACATTTCTGAAGCAATTATTGGTGATATGAGTAGTAACCTAAATTTAACTGACTGAGATGACTATTTTAGGGGTCCCCTAAGTTTTATGACCTAGACCAGTGCTTCTCAAAGTGGTGGTCTGCAGACCAGTGTCTGTCCGTGAGCCACCCGTCGCTGGTCCGCAACGAGTTGCCAGGAAAGAAAGAAACATATTTTCAGAAGCATAACATTGATATGTCATAGCGCCACAGTTTGTACGTTCCAACACTCCAGGTGACATCACGTCATGTGAGGTGAAGAAAGAGAAAGAAACAGCTGGTCGTGCATTTGTGTAGCGCTGTTACATTCAGTTGCTACCACTGGCTGAACCGGACACCAGTCCCTGGCCCACTGGAAAAAAAAAATTGCTGGTCCGCCACATCAGATAGTTTGAGAAGCGCTGACCTAGACAACTACCAACAGCTTGGGACTGGGAAGATACGTTACTACTTGCCCTTTCTCTCCAGAGTTATTTCTTATAAGTGTACCTTCCACTAAAGTAGCCAGTGCTGTTAAAGGTTGGATGGTTGGTTGGTATGGTGGAGTGTGGCAGTGTCCAGACCTTACTTTGCTTCCCAGTGAACACTTGCTCACTTTCTGAATTTTTTTCTCTGTATTTTAACATCAAAATAATAGAATGTCAGTGTTTCATACTGAAATGGGATGCCGTAACTTCATATCTTCTAGCATTTAAATAATATGACTTCTTAGCCTATTAAGAAAATTTATTCAATACTTATTGGAAATGGATGAAGTTCTTTGGAATAAGACATTTTTACTCAGGAGCACAGTTGGCCTACAAAAATCTAGTTAGCTCAGTAGTGCAAAATTTATTAGTAAGCAATCAGTGAAAAATTAACAGATATTTGTTTATTCATTTATTATCACTTATTTATTACTAACATTACTTGTTATTAACAAATGTAATTATTTGACCACTTCACTACACTTTCACTACAATATACTAACCACTTTCACTACAATATACTAACATAGCAAATCATTCAAGACTAGAGATTCCATAAACTCTTTCCTTCAATTATGCTATTGACCACAAAAACTGTTTTCTTATCTAGTTGGTCTCTTGAAAGCTAACTTTGCTACTGTTGAACATTTAGAAGATAAGGGTTAATCTACTGCTCTATATGTCACACTTTTCTTGATGCTAATTAGAAATAGGCAAGGCTGCAGTGGCAACAGGCTTTTTGCATGATGTTTTTAGAATAAATGATAACTCCCATTTTTCTATGTGGGTCGGTGTGTAAGAGACAGGGTGCATGTGCATGCATTTGCATGGGTGTTTTGGGAGTATAAGTGATAAATTTTAGTCAGGAAGCAACTGCTAGCTAGGGTAACTTGTATCAGTGCCAACCAGGTATGCTGAAATTTTGGTTAAAGTATAGTGTTAGATTGTGCACTTCCTCTGCCTTTGGCTCATTGGAAGAGGACTGGAAATGAGTGAAATAATGTGGGCGTAAACAAGTACAGCTTAACTGCATTGCTCACTTACTTGGATGGTCAGCTAAACAAGCACTATATTGTAGAGATTAAAGCTGTACTTGTTTGGCTTGTCTTTTAGGAATATGATGGTGTTTACAGCCCTGTATTAGATGCAACCTTTGTCATGGTGGCTCGTGATCCAGAAAACAAAAGGTAATTAATAAGTAGAAGATGTTGGCAGTGGTGCTTTATCTAGATTGCTGTGATTGTAAAATAACTCTTGTCTACGTAGGTAACTGTATTACTTTGGTTATACGTAAAGGGTATACTTGGCTTGTTCTGTTGAGAAATAAGAAGGATATTTGTGTTTACTCTTTTGGGGGAACTAAGGGCACTGTAGAAATAGTCTGTGATATTTATCAGAATAGTATACTTTGCTCTTGGAAGCTTTTGTGTCATTTGCTTCTTTACTATAATGGGTTTCTGGAATTTGGGTAGTAGGCTGATTAACAGGGAGGAGGAAAAGTTAGCTAAAATCCCATCACCAGTCTATAGTAAGCATTAGTAACAGTTGGTCACCCTCTCTGATTTAGGGAGAGAAGGGCTGAAGCCTAACTTGTAAAGAGATGACTTGTTCAAATAAATACACCTTTTAATGCCATAGTGGAAAACATTAGTAATACTTTGAAGGAATCTGTCAGTCTGAAATGATTTGGTAACTGGGACTGATGTGTAACATTCTTTCCAAATAATTTACTAATCTATATGTCCTTATCTTGCTGTTTCTACTTTTCTGCGTTTTATTTTGCTTGGTCATTAGGGGGAAAGTAAAAATCAGTTTCACTTGTGGTTTATATAGCACTAACACTGCTGTTGGAGTTTAAGCATAACACCTAAGTCCTCCTTGTTTTACTCTGTCTGTTTGTAATTACATTACACAACTATATGTATGTAATGATGAAAATGAATTAAGTTTTTATCTTAAAATAGATCAGTGCCCCGACATATAATTCAGTAGTTGCATGTTTGTTGTCTAGTTTATAAAATATCAGTCTTAAACAGATCCTTACTAGTATAGTATTTGAGACCTTTATAGTCTTTAAATATGAGTACAGCCTTACCATCCCACTACCAAAGGAAGTATTACTATCTCTATGTATCAACAGGCAGTTGAGTTACAGAGAGCTCCAAATGAAACCAAATGCCTTCAGTGCAGCAGAAATTGACTTTAACCACTAGATCATCCATCCAAACCTACAGCTACTTTCCCAAAGTATGAAGTGTGCAAAATAAGAAAAAGACCACCCCACCACTCAGATCAGACAGAAAAGCTGGGCTCTGCGACATGGCTGGGAAGTCAGTAGAATTGGGCTCAGTCGTGCTAGAGGTGGAGAGAGTGAATTCTAAACAAAAGAGATCTCACAGGCAGTTATCAGCCAGCAAACCCCTAGAAAGATGGGGACCAAACATAAGCTACCTACTTGGGTAGTTATCATGGTGAGAACATATTGTCTGTGTGGTTGGGTTTTTTATGTTCTGAACATAATGTTAGCAGCAAACAAGGAATTGCAAAAGTTACAGAGGAGGAGGATTCTTAAAATAAATGAGCAGCTTGTCTTGCAAAAAAAAAATGTTTGATGTTGCTAGAATTAGACTGTAATAGAAATATGGAGAGAAATAAGCAAATGAGTAGAACTCTTGCCAACTTTCTTTTTCTTGTTTGGCAAGTGATGTGTACAGTAAACTGCTTCAGTTGCTGATAAGGTTGTGGCTGGAAAGTGTAGATTATGAATGCTTCTTCTCCCAGAAGTTTTCTGCCAGTCAAGGTTAATTTCGTTACTATAAATTCACAGCTTGAATTACAGCATTTATAAATGGTTTCCTGTTTTCTTTAAACTCTTGTATGAAGACTTTAGTTACATTAAAGCTTCTTAAAAGGATTATGATTATATGAGGGAGTCTCCTTTAATTACTGTATTGTCTGTTGAGCAATAACCTGTGATATTCCATATTCTGTAGGGCACCAACAAGATATAGCTTTCAGTTTTATAAAGGTCTGTCTTTTTTTCTTTGTATAGGGTGTATGTTAATAGAAATGAAGGGATGTCTACTGATCTCTACTCTTACGTACCTACACAACCTGTAAAGTGTATAACTTTTAAAATTATTCACATCTGCAGGTCAGCATTTGTTAATCCATTAATTCCTGATGGCCCAAGGGAGGAAGAAGTGTTCAAGCAAGGAGCATGTAAGTAATAATGTCTCTGTTCTTTGTGGTAGTGTGAGTAACTGGGAAAGAATGGAATTCAGAAATTCTATTACCAGGATTTGCCATTAATTTATTTGGGGAAAAAAATTACTTTAATCTCACGGGTGTGGTAGAATTCTTGGGGAGGGATCTGATTTTTGAAATATGTCTCCTTTTACATCCTCCAAATGTATAAATGTTCAGATGCAGGGTTTTGTTCAGGCCCATCTCTGGTTATTTCTGTTTTAATATGACACTGGTACACTGAGTGCTGAACCTAGTCTGAGAATAAGGAAGCACGATGTTTCGTAATCCAAGCAAAACCCAAACATTTAGTTCTATGCTTCCTGAACTTTTACATTTTGCCTTGTCTCTATTACTTGAATCTTGGCACATAAAGTAATTCAATATTGTGCCTTAATATCTAGTCATTAAAGCTTTCTTAGGGTAGCATTTAAACATATATGTAATGTTAAATCTGTTGTCAAGTCTCATGTTAAGTGCTGAGGTTCCCTGGTGGTCTAATGGTTAGGATTTGGTGCTGCCACAGCCTGGGTTCCATTCCTGGTCAGGGAAGATGCTTTTTTGGTGGTGGATGGGTTGTTCTTGGCCTGGAAGGAGGTGGGCAGTGGGGTCTGGCAGGGTTCGGTCATTGGACCGGTGTTATTTAATATCTTCATCAGCAATTTGGACGAGGGTGTGGAGAGCACCCTCTCCAAGTTCACAGATTATATCAAGTTATGGGGCAGAGTTAACACACTGGAGAGCAGGGAGCAGATACAGGCAGACCTGGACAGGTTGGATCAGTGGGTGGAATGAAATAGGATGCAATTCAAGAAAGATAAATGTAAGGTACTCCACCTAGGAAGGAGGAATCCCCAGCACACCTACACGTTTGGGGATGACCTTCTCAGCAGCTCAGAGGCTGAGAGAGATTTTGGAGTCCTAGTTGACTCCAAGATGAACATAAGCTGGCAGTGTAACGAGGCCTCAACAAGGCCGATTGCACCTTGTCGTGTATTAGCAGATGCATGACCAACAGATCGAGAGAGGTGATGCTCCCCCTCTATGCGGCATTGGTAAAGCCACAGTTGGAGTACTGTGCCCAGTTTTGGGCACCGCACTTCAAGAGGGACACGGAGAATCTGGAGAGGCTTCAGAGGAGGGCCACTTGCATGATTATTGGCCTCCGTGAAAGACCCTACAGGAGGAGGTTGAGAGATCTGGATCTCTTCAGCCTTTACAAAAGATGGCTGAGGGGTGACCTTGTAGCTGCCTATAAGTTTATCAGGGGAGGACAGCAGGGAATTGGTGATGCGCTGTTTACCAGAGTGCCCCAGGGAGTAACTAGGAATAATGGGTGGAAACTAATGGAGAGTAGATTTAGGTTAGACATTAGGAAGAATTTTTTTTACAGTAAGGGTGGCCAGAGGCTGGAATGGGCTTCCAAGAGAGGTGGTGCTATCACCTAATTTGGAGGTCTTCAAGAGGAGGCTAGACAGTCATCTGGCTGGGGTCATCTGACTTCGGTCCTCTTTCCTGCCAGGGGCAGGGGTTCGGACACGATGATCCATTGGGTCCCTTCTAACTCTATAATCTATGAGTTTGAGGCCCAATTTGACATCTTTTGAAGGGGAAAGATTTTTTTGTGTGGGTGCTTGGTAACTGGAGACTCGTCTTAAGTTGGATAGAGAAAAATGGAATAATTCACTATCGCTGTTCGCTGGTCTCTTTATATCCTAAGTCACTTCCATGCTACTTGACATGAGATATAGAGCAGGTTATTGTTTGTATTACGTGTATACATCTCACATCCCCGGTGTCTCTGTGGTGACTTCATAATGCATGCCATCAGTAAAAAACCACAACTTAAGCTTTAAGGCACAAATTCTGGTGAACAGCTCGGGGCATTTTGTTTTAAGTTAATTTTTTTTTATCTTCAAAGGTGAAAACACATAAAACACCAAAAGCATCTTAGAACTGATATTCTTTTGAAAGATATCTATCGCCTATTCAGTACATTTTAGAGTATTATAGTTTCAGCGATTCAGGAAGCAGAAGAGTTGCACACTAGGCCTGTGCGAAGTGGCTAGTATTTGCTTTGGATTTGGCTGATTCAGGGGACAGTGATTCAATTTGGTAATTCTAATCACTGTCCTGAATCGATTCGGCCAAATCTGATTCGGAGATTTGGCCACATCTCCGAAACAGGCCCCATCCCCTGCCCACTCTCCCAGCCCTGTCAGTGGCTGCCCCACTTGGCCCCAGTGTCCTGGGTCTTTTTAAAAAAAAAGCCTTGCACTCACTGGCTCCTGCCAAGCAGGGGGTGGGAGGTGATCCCCAATGCCCCATGCTGCATGGGGAGCACTCTGCCAAGAGTCCCCAGAAGCCCTGACGGCTGCTGCAGCAGCTGGTGAGTGCGGGGCTCTTTTTTTAAAGAGCCTGGAGCTTGGGCTGGGCAGGGCAGCCATTGACGCAGCTGGGAGAGCAGGCGGGGTGGTGTTCGGGGGGGCTGGGGCCTGGCGGGGGTCCCCCCATGGTCCTGGCCCCACCCTCTCCCCTCTGCCCCCTACTTAATGGCACGGAGTCTGGGTCCAGCTCCCTGTGGTGGTGAGCGGCGACTGCCAGAATCTTCGAAGCTCTCTGGATCTTTTCTGAATTGATTCAGACCTTTTTATTCGTCTCCCAAGTTCGATTCAAATTTGACCACCAAATCAGGCCAAATCTCCTCTGACTCGAATCAGCACCCAAAGCTTCGCACAGCCCTATTACACGCCCTTTGTTCTGTTCAGCTCTTTTGCCCTTGTCTGCAGTTGCATTCCCTAGCCCAACACACTCTAATGGCATTTCTCTGAAGTGACCATTTCAAAATAAAGCACTTGAATGGGTGAAATCCTGGTCCCACTAAAGTCGGTTGTAAAAGTCCCAGTGATTTCAGTAGGGCAGATTTTTTTTCTTTATTTTACATGCGCTAATTTCCAGTGTAGTGTAAGGCTTAGTCCAAGAGACTCTGAATACAAAAATCTTTTAATATGCTAAAGAATTAAAAAATGAAGGGAGGAGCGGATTCAAACAACTCAAAACTAAGCAGCATTTTTTCCTTTTGTCATGCTGTGATTTTATTTTGTTTTGTTTTGGGTTTTTTTGTATTCTGTAGTGAACAAGATCAAGAGGACAGATTTCAGCACTGCATCCTTACTGAAAATGGCTCCTACTGCAGAAGAAAGAAACATTGTCCACAACATGTTCCTTAATACATTGGATACAAGGCAAGTAAGAAGAATTCTAGGTGTTTGCAAGAAGGGATGGTAATATGTCAGTTGAGTGCATGCTTGTAAGGATAGGTAACTAGAAGGAATAGAGATTCTTTATTTGTCCATCTCATCGCTTGAACATCACTTGATGACGTCTGTTGTACCATGTATACAAGCACAAAGCACTTGTAGTGCTGTTTGATGTATCTCATCTGTTCCTTAATGGAACTTTGCACAGAAAATGCAAAGAATAAAAACAATTGGAAATTGAACCATTGAAGATGCAAAGAATAAAAACAACTATATTGCTTCTGGGGAAGCAATGTAGAATAACTCGAGAAAGAGGTGATGATGAGCAAGGTTATGGACAGACATAATATTTAGAGGCTGTAAATAGAATCTCATCAGATGTGGGTCTGAATGTCCTGGGGTTTGATCTCGATCAAAACAGGCACAGCACAGTCATCTATATGTTGCCCTTCCTAGCTGTACTGCTACCTCTCTGCCAGTAGATAGCCAGCGAGAGTATGCAGCCTGGCCAGTTTGTCCTGGGAAGGACCCACAGTAACTGTGGAGACCACGCAGCCACATTCCAGGAAAAAGCATTACTTACTGTCCCCAGCTGGAGTGCTACAAAATCACTGGAAAGGCAATGAAACCAGTTTTGTAGTGCTGCAGGGGGTATGTATGCATATCCACTCAACATTTTGTAGCACTACAAGAGCTTTTAAAGGGCTTTTAAAGTGCTGTAATGTCATGACTGTCCAGGGCATGGATTTTGGATTTTAACCTTGATGTGGCTCTTGGAGCATTTGCTCTGCACTTAAGTTTTGTGCCTTAATAGTTGGCAGAATCCTATAGGGAAAAGGTCTTCCCTGGCTAAACTGCTACATTGTACATGTATGTTAGGCAGCACCTTTTTGTGGACAGGTGAATGTTAGCTCTTTTTACAGATTTTGACAAGATTGGAAAAATCCTGATGCAGGAAGGTATGTAGGCAAGAATACCAGAGTGAAAGAATTAAATATGATAGGGCAGATATTCTGAAAAAATGGAAACATTGGAAAGATGTAGTAGAACTGAAACAATAGTAATGGAGGGAGAGAGAAAGCTGAAATATATAACTCTTCTATCATTAGTAATGTGTTTAATCTGAAGTGAACACAGATTCTGGAAAGACCTGCAGGAAAGTAAGGTACAGAAAGTCAAGCAAGAGAGACAATGAAAGGACAGAAATGGGTAAGGGAGATATTTTCTTATATTTTTATTAGGGTTCTATTTGTAAGTTTTCTGGAATAGCAGGAGAAGAATTCAGCCTTCACACAGCCATCTTGAACTTTGTTAACAAGAACAGTGCTCAGGGAAATCCTGAAATGTCTCTAGAAAAAACATGAAAGGACTTCTGTTACTGATTCTAGAAGCTGCCAAAGCATTTCTCTTCAAAATGAGTAATATTCCATGGTTGCAAGTTTCACAGCTCTGTAGTGGATTTTTCCATTAAAAATCAATAGATAACTGGATGAATACCCTACAGCATGGCTGCTCAACTGGCCCCTGGTGTTGGGTCAGCTGACCTGCTTGGCTCTCCAGGGTATATCAGGGAGCTCTGAGCCATGGTCCTGGGCACTATATCAGGTGCACAGGGCTTGATTGCAAGGTGAGTGGTGGCACATGGGGCTGGGTGGAGAGGCAGCGTGGGGCTCTGATCCCAACACTTGGGGCCTGGAGGAGGCAATGTGGGATCCTAGGGTCTGATTCTGGCATGTGGGACTGGGTGGACAGCATGCATAGGCCTGATCCAGGCACGTGGAGGTAGCATTGGCCCAATCCTGGTGCACAAGGTCTGATTTGGCCTGCAGACTGGCCCCACGCCATTCATCTAGCCTGTAGGACCAAGACATTGAGCACCACTGTCCTGAACAGGTTTGCTAACATAAGCTGTATGAGTGAAGTAGAAATAATCCTCAATGGTCTCCCTGATCCTCAGGGCCTTTCTGCTTAGCATGGTTAAGGCATACCAGTTAGCATAGCTAGAAGCATACAAGGGAGTCATCACATCCAGTTGCCTTTGACTTCCTAGCCCAAATCTCTGGTGCCCACTTACATCTGGGTCTACTGGGGGGCAGTAGCCTTTGGCACCAGGCCAGAGTGAGGATTGAATTTATGCCGCTGGATCCATAGCAAGGTGTTTTAGGCACTCTTTCTCCATGCCCTGATTTAATTGAAAGCATGCCAAGTCAATCCACTGTATCTTGTCTCCCATTATAACCTATAAGAAAGGTAAAGGGCTTGATGAGGTTGCTGAGAGTCTGTTTTTTTTGAGATGCTGTAAGGATTTCACATTCACTGCTTTGTTGGTTTGGGTTTTGGCATGCTTAAGTGGCCCCTCTTTAGCACTAATGCTACAAATGCTTATGCATGTATCTCATTGAAATCACATTAATAATCCCACTGATGTGCTCAAACACAGAGTAGACCTGAGCAGAAGTGTTTGAAAGACCAGAACTTTAGACTGTGCCCTGTATAGTAACAAATCAGAACATCACACTTGATTATGGTTTCAAGGTCTGTTAGAAATAGCATGCAGTCCTGCCACTGGCACTTCCAGTTTCACTTGAGTACCAGTGTGTGTGCATGTATGCATGCATAGATGTTCACAAGTATAGTTTTGAGTTTGCATTTGTAGCTTGTTGAGTGCTCTTAGATTAGGATACTGAATGTATTTTTTGTGTTCCTTTGTTTCCGCAGGACAGTAAGTTTTCGGAGCCGTGTGCTACCACCTAATTCAGTGTGGATGGAGGATGCGAAGCTAAAGGGCTTGCAAATCTGTCATCCCCAGGTATTTCAAAGAGAATGCATTGCTGAAACCATAATGAATAAGTCAGGGAATATATTTTGACATTGATGGATTGAAGACATTAAACTTGGACCTTTTTTTCGCACTTAAATACCTGGCATCAAGATTATGTAAATTTAAAGGCTTAAATGTATTTCTTGGCCTTTTCAGACTGGTCCTTTTGACAGTTAGTCTTCCCCAGGTGAGACAGGATGATCTGTAGAGTTGGTGTTTTCTTGTAGTGTCTCCTCTCCAATAACTGTTTGTTAATTTTTAATGGACTAGCCTCTTTAAAACTTAAGATACTTAAATAACACTCTTGAAAAGATGCAGAAAACTTGTGTTTTCCCTTAAAAAAAACAAAACAAAAGCATACAAAACCACAGCCCAGATTAGATAAAAACAAATATGTTGTTCAAGATATAGTAGGAAAAAAATAGTTAAAAAAACCCATTTTGTTACTTGGGAACATTACTGTATGCTGAACAGATTTAATAGTGACATCTTAATTATAAAGGTTTGAGTAACTTCAGTACTAGCTTAGAAACAAAGCAGTTCTCTTAATCAGTGAAACTGTATAGGATCAGGCCTGACAAACTGCAGGTGAAGTCAGGCCTGAGCCACACTTTATTTTTCCATTAATGTTAATGGGAATTAGACTAAACCCTAAATCAGTGATCAACTTGGCTCTTGGAGTCACAGAGGATACCTGTAGATGTGTGGGGGTGCTGCTTTGATGCCCTGTATTTACAGTGTGTCAGAGCAGACTCAATTAATCAAGTCTGCTGGAGCATGCTAATTGGTGTGCCCTAGCAGCCTCCACGTCTGATGTATTCTGTGTACCAATACTTCAAAATGGCAGTGGAGGTGTTTTTAATTAAAGTTTGTTGAATGAGCTTCAGTTAAGGCACCCCCACTGCCATTTTGAAGTGCAGGGACTCTGAATACATGAGGTGCTGCGGGTGCTTTAATTAGAGCAGTTCTTGGAGTCTCTGTAATTAAAGCGCTCCCCGGAACATGTGTAAAGACGCCCAGAGGTGCAGCTGTGATTAGTTTGCTTTTTTCTGGAGTTTCATAATAAAGTGATATGCCTGCTTATTATTTTACAGTGCTCTAAAATATACTCTGTGCTTTATAAAACAATGAAGCAGCTCCTGCCCCAATGACATTGGGGTCTTATTCTTTTCTTTTGAGCGTTCTCTCCAGGAACAGTAGTGGTTATATTAATGTCTCTTCTTTATCCTGTACGACCTCTCTTTTAAATTAGCATGCGCATACAGGAGCTGGGCACAGAATTTATGTGATGTAAGCCAAAAGGTTACTAGCATTTAGCTGCAGGGCTCAACAGGTATACAATTCCAGCCTTGCAAATGCAAAACTGAAAGACATAGGTTGAGATCAGTCCATAAAGCATTGAAGATGGACTTTTAGCTGATCTCAGTTTTTAGTTTTTATGGCTTTATTTTGTGTGTTGAGTTATGTGGGCTATAGCTATCTGAACTAAGTAGGCAGTCATCTTAATTCTGTATGTGTTTTACTAGTGCTTTACTTCTCACAGATACTCAATTTCATATACACATGCTGTGTATAGTATAACAGGAATGTAGATGAATCTGACAGGACTCACTCCCAGACTGTGAGAGTGCATATGTGTGTTTCTGTCCATTTGCTGATTGTGCTTGTGTTTCTAAATAAAGGAGCGGAACATTTTCAATAGGATCTTTGGCGGTTTTCTGATGAGAAAAGCATTTGAGCTGGGATGGGCTACTGCCTGCAATTATGGGTGAGTCGCAGTTTTGCACTGTATTCCTACTTGTGTAGTCCTAGAATGTTTTGTGTGCATTTAATCAGTGTGGCAGGGGGAAACTGAATTATAGATGTAACAGTTGAGCAGTGAATCTGGAATGCATGTCCTCCAGGCAGTGGGAAAGTGCTGGAATTTTAAATGGCTGTTCTGAACTGTGGGATGTGCATTGTATTGGGCTGCACAGTAACTGTTACAGTAGATTATTCCCCCTAGCATGATTAACAGGACATACACCTTTTGTTTTCACCAAGAACTTTTAACTTTGCATTCTTGATTCTAGAACTTTGATTTTAAAGACCATGCTGCCATGCAGGAAAATACGTAACTGATGGAATCTGTTTTATCTTGAATGTACCTCTCGGAGCTATTACGACTAGCTTTTTGAGATGTACATACTGGTTAAAAATGTCAAATGTAAGTTCTTATAGGTATTGGATCTTGTTATAGTTTGTGTAATGCACAACTTCTGAATTTTACCTTCTTGTCACTTGCTCTTAGAAAACCTGACTGGGCTCGCAGTCCTGCCAACATTTATGTACATTCCTAATTGTAAGCATGTGAGCAGCCTTGCTGATGTCTGTGCAGTTATGCATGTACTTCAAAGTTAAACATATTTGTAAGCATTTGCAGGATTGGGGTCTAAGTGGTGAGATCTGGACATTTTGCTCTAAGTGGTGTATTACCGTGCTTTTTGACTCCCTGATATAGTGTCACTTAGTGTGTGATAAGAAAAAGATGACCAACACTGTAGCCTAAGAGTTTGTCAGTACAGAGGGGCAAGATGTTCCCTCAGGTTATTTATTTTCTTCTTGGTGCCCTGGTATTATTCTTAAACCATTCCTTTTTATGTATTTAAGTGTCTCAATTTCAGCTGCGTCCTTTAGTAAAGACACAAGGTGAAATTGCGTCAGGCTGTGCTGAGACATTAGATGCTTTTGATTACAATTTTTGTCTTTCTTCCCAGAGGTTCAAGACCTTTCATTGTGTCTGTAGATGACATCATGTTTCAGCGACCAGTGGAGATTGGATCCTTATTATTACTTTCTGCCCAGGTAGGAGTTGGTTTCTCTTCAGAGCTGTAAAGTCTATATTCTATTTTGTGCCTTTAGTATCAGTTGCTGGTGATGAACAATGAGCTGTGAAAGAGACAGTGATCTGTAGTGTCAGGCAGTGGAGTAAAGTCACTTGATTATTTAGTACCCAAGGTAATTTAATAACCATATCCTCTGCTTTTACTAGGTTTGTTACACAGAAAAAAACTATATCCAGATAAGAGTACACAGTGAGGTTTATGACACAGACATCAAGGAACACAAGACAACCAACATCTTCCATTTCACGTTTATGTCAGAAAATGAAGTTCCTCAGATTGTGCCAAAAACATATGGTGGTAGGTGGCAATTTTAATGCATTGCATTAAGTAGTATCCCTCTTCTGGGAAAGGGAGACCTATCCTTCTCTTGTTGTGGGGCCACACTTAACTGACCATCTCTAATCAGTAGAAATCTGTATGCCCCTTCCTGCTATATTATACATCTTGCTATTATTATTAATGCTTTTCAGATTTCTTGGTCTCTTGGGTTGTTGCCTGGTATTGAGGTTCTAATGTGTTTAGCTTTTCTTTCTTCCTGTTGTTTCAGAGTCCATGTTGTATTTGGATGGGAAGCGACATTTCAGTGCAACCATGAAGGAAACCAGAGAAGCAATGAATGCCCCTGCAGCAGCCTAGCAAAAGGCTACGTTTTAGAGGAGCCATCACCAAAGACTTCTTGCTTCATTTATGCAACGTGTTGGTGTTGGCATTCCTGCCCTTTGAAGCAGTTTGATTATGAATGTAATAATCTGGAATTCATCAGGCATATACAAAATGAAAATCATTTAGTGCTATTTATACGTCTAGCTGGAGAGGCATTTCGATAGCGTAGTGCTGCTTTCTGCCCCCCGCCCCTCTCCCCCCCCCACCGACTCCTTCTGCAGTCCCATCCCATTAGAACTTCCATAGTTAAGACACACAGCTTTTAAAGCCAGTTTTCATATTGCTATAGAAGGGTGAAAACATAGTCTAGAGCAGTGGTTCTCAATCTCCTTTGGACTCATAGCCCCCTCCATAACTCTTATACATTTTGGCACCCAGTTTCAAAAACTAATTTATATATTACAATGCTTACCTCTTTGCAGAGAAGCCTGGTAGTGCGGGTAGGGGCTTGTATAAGCAGGGACAAGTCTGAGCCTGTACTTGTCTGCTTAGTTTATCTGCTTATCTCCTGATACCTGCAACACCCTTAAAAGGATCTTAAGTCACCCCAGGATGCCTGTCAACTGCTTGAGTATCACTGGTCAAAACTCTAAAAGTATACTGTCAAAATGCCACCATTTTTATCTCTTGCTTCACTATCACCTTTGATTCTTCCTACTTGTTTCTCTGATACAGGAAAGCTCTCCAAAATGAGGGCTGCAAGTGTAATCCTGTTGGTTTATTTATATACCTGTACCTGACTCAAGTTCTTGTCCAAGTCACATTCAGCCTCCTTGTAGGTTCTCAAGGACACTTCTCAACAGCAGGAGGGTGGCATGATAGGCACATTTTGTTGCATGTGCATCTTTCATAAGACAGAATTTTGTAAGGTAATTGCAGAGCCCTGCTGTAAGAGTCTGATGTTGTGCGTTTCCTATTCTTTTTTGAGGACGACCTCCGACTCTTTCAACCCCCCCAAAATGATTTTGCCAGATGTGAAGTTTGTACCCCTGTACACAGGATCCCACTCTTCTTTTTGTGCACGTGCACTCTTTCCTGCATTAGCTTTGTAATGCAGCAAAGGCAAGATGGCGCATGAGGCAAATTCCTGAGTGAATATCAAGGGGGTGGGAAAGGGGCTTTAGTAGAGCAGAATGTGTACTGCAACAGATAAAGCCTGTGTGAAGGCTGCTTAGAACAGCATTGATCTCTCTCTGTAGGGCCTAACAAATCTATTGAATAGTTCTTGGATCAGTTAGTGGGGTTGGGGAGACCGCAGTATCCTCAGGCCCAGACAGGTTCCAACACACGTGAAGTCTATTGACCTCTGTTGCTAGAAGACAGAATCCTTGGCTGTAGAATAGATCTGTGCTTGGTCATAATGACATAATAACGTTGTACAGCTTTTACTACAAACAGCAGAAAGGATATTGTGTCCACATGAAATATGGAGCAGTTTTCCAGTGTGAAGAGGACTCAAAAACCTGCTTAAGTTTTAGAGAGAAATAGGAGGGGTGAATGGATCACAGGGATAGACCTAGATTAGGTTGTGACCAATGACAGGCTATGTGTTGAGGAAGATGGAAGGTAGCTTAGAGTCCTCTTTTTTTTTTTTTAAATAATGTTGCCACAAAAAAGGAAAGGAGAAGGTTTTCCTTTTTCTTTTATGGAGACGTGCAGCTTAGGTACAGACAAAACCAGAGGTGGTTAGTCATGTTAGTCTGAAGTCAGGAGGAAGGAAGGGCAGGGTTCAGCAACCTCAGGGCAAGATCCAGCTTGCCAAGAGATTGGCTCTGGCTTGTGAAGGTCTGATCTCTTCTATGTTTTATTAATGGTGCTCTGATCCATTGCTGCTGTTCAGCTGCCAGATCCATTCTGCTGTTTACCAGGAGCCGTCTTATCTCCTCTTGCTGTCCCAGCCCTCCTTGCTTTGTGTAGAGGGTTGCTGTCTTGCCCTCTAATGACGTTTCCCCAAAATTTGCTGCTGAATTAGCCAGTCCAAATGCCAGCATGTCTTTTTTGGGGAGGCTTCATTATGGCATGCTGAGAGAGCAGGTGTCAGTACAGAGCACAGATGACTAAACTTGCAGTAGAGGATTGGCAGCCTGCCGCTGTGGCTGGGTTGCAAATCCTGGCCTGTGCCTGGGGGTATCTGAAACATATCTTGCTTGACCAATCTCATTTCCTTCTACGACCAGGTGACCTATCACCTGGACAAGGGAGTTGAGATTGATGCCATATATCTTGACTTCAAAAAAGCCTTCGATCTGGTGTCCCATGATCGTCTCTTGGAGAAACTGGCCAATTGTTGCCTTGGGTCCTCCACGATCCACTGGCTGGAAAATTGGCTCTGGGGTCGGACCCAGAGGGTAGTAATTGATGGAAGTCACTCATCGTGGTGTTCTGTGACCAGTGGGGTCCCCCAAGGCTCTGTCCTTGGACCCATACTGTTCAACATCTTCATTAATGATGTGGACACTGGAGTCAGAAGCGGACTGGCCAAGTTCGTCGATGACACCAAACTTTGGGGCAAAGCATCCACACCAGAAGACAGGCGGGTGATCCAGGCTGACCTGGACAGGCTCAACAAGTGGGCGGACGAGAATCTGATGTTCAACGCCGATAAATGCAAGGTTCTCCACCTTGGGAAGAAAAACCCGCAGCATCCTTATAGGCTCGGCAGTGCTATGTTGGCTAGCACTATGGAAGAAAGAGACTTGGGGGTCATCATTGACCACAAGATGAACATGAGTCTGCAGTGCGATGCTGCGGCTAGTTAAGTGACCAAAACGCTGGCTTGCATCCATAGATGCTTCTCAAGCAAATCCCAGGACGTCATTCTCCCCCTGTACTCGGCCTTAGTGAGGCCGCAGCTGGAGTACTGCGTCCAGTTTTGGGCTCCACAATTGAAAAAGGATGTGGAGAAGCTTGAGAGAGTCCAGAGAAGAGCCACGCGCATGATCAGAGGTCAGGGAAGCAGACCCTACGATGACAGGCTGAGAGCCCTGGGGCTCTTTAGCCTGGAAAAGCGCAGGCTCAGGGGTGATCTGATGGCCACCTACAAGTTTATCGGGGTGACCACCAGTATCTGGGGGAACGTTTGTTCACCAGAGCGCCCCAAAGGATGACGAGGTCGAATGGTCACAAACTACTACAAGATCGTTTCAGGCTGGACATAAGAATTTCTTTACTGTCCGAGCCCCCAAGGTCTGGAACAGCCTGCCACCGGAGGTGGTTCAAGCGCCTATGTTGAACACCTTCAGGAGCAAACTGGATGCTTATCTTGCTGGGATCCTATGACCCCAGCTGACTTCCTGCCCTTTGGGCGGGGGGCTGGACTCGATGATCTTCCGAGGTCCCTTCCAGCCCTAATGTCTATGAAATCTATGAAATTACAAAGACATTTCAAAAGGCTACCTATAGATATACAGGTGAGATGAAATGCTCCCAAGTGTGACAAAATAGTACCAGGGAGCAGGTACTGATTGTATTGTTTTGTTCCACTGTCCATCTTTGTGGGTTGTCAGTTCTCCAGCATCCCAAAATGCATTGCTTTTCCTACCCCTGTCTGCCCCCAACACGCACCCCTCCTTCTGCTCCTAGTGGGGTCCTAGGCTCTCTGCTGTTCAACACTTTAGTCAGTGATCCTGAAATTGATACAACTCTGATGATTCCATTTGTGGACGACCCAAAGATTAGTGGAACGGTAAACGGTGATGAAGGAAAACAGTCATGTAGAGTTGGACTGATTGCTTGGTAATCTGGGTCCAAGCCAAACAAAAAAAAGGTGTTATAAGAACTTGAGTTGAAATGTATTGCATCTAGGACTAAGAAATGCAGGCCATTGCCACAGAACAGGGGACTAGCCTGGAAAGTAATGACTGAAAAGGTTGAGTGATTTTCATGGACAAAGTAAGTCAACCAGACAGAAAACTTTTGACAAAAGAACCATACAAATGATTCAGAGGCTGGAAAAGACTCCCTGTAGTGAGAGTGGAGCTCAGTCTGCTCAGCCTACTAAAATATTAGTGGATGACATGGTTACAGTGTATGTATAATGGAGAGAGAGACTGGTTTTTTATGACTCAAGTGTAGAAAAGCATAAGAAGAACCTAGAGTTGGAAGCTGAAGCCAGGCAGGATCAAATGGCACCTCTGGCTTTCCAGAAATGTAAGTACTAGAGCTGTGGAGTGAGAGCTATCTGTAGCTCCCTGCTTACAATCCAGTGCTGGTACTGTGAGTCTCTCTATTACATATAGTAATGAGTTAAACTGGCTACCTAATAGTGTGTCCTCATTTTTGCATCCAACTATAAATAAAGTTTGCCTCCTTTCCAACTGCACCCCTTTTGTGTAGATTTTGTTTTTGTAGTCTTAAGGACATCATCAACATTGGCTAAGGCAGAGAATCCAGCCCATCAAACGGAATACAGTGCATAGTAGTGGAAGACTTGCACATTTTGTAGAGTTCATGGAGACCTAAGGATGTATTCCAATCAAAGCAATATAAAAATATCTGAACAATCACACTAGTTAACAAATAAACTCCTTGAAATATAGGTTTGTGTGTCCACTTATTTCACTTGTTCCAGTGACAAAGGAAAAGTGACTTGCAGCTGGCTCACTCAGTATTTTCAGTGGTACATATTCACAGATCTTTCTGGTTGGATCACAGGAAAGTAGGGCTGGAAGGGACCTCACAAGGTCATCTTGTCCAGCCCCCTCCTCAAGGCAGGATCATCCCTGCCTAACTATGGCAAACTACCTCTCTCTAAACCAGGGGTGCTTAATCCCTAGCCCTCAGGCCCCAGCTGGCCTGTGGGACTCCCCACGGGTCTAAAAGGCTTGGCTGTGGGGGGGGAACAGTGGCACCATCTGTCCTTACTGCCAAATTCTTTGCACCCATGGGGAGCCCTGGGCCATATGCAGTACATCAGGCACCTGATCCCAGTGTGGGGGACAGGGCAGGTGCAGCATCAGGCTCCTGGCTCTGATGCTCATTCCCATGGATCTGATCCCAGCAGGTGCGAATGGATGGGCATGGGGGTAGAGGGCACAATCCCAGGGCATGGGTCTGGGAGGGGGCAGCACTGGGCCCAACATGTGGAGCTGGCGCAGGGTCCAGTCCTGCTTGCGGAGGGCTGTCGCCTAGATTACAAGTAGCCTTGCAGATTGGCTAGCGATAAATGAGGCAAGGAACAGGGCTACAGCCCAACCTTTTATTGTTTGCACCTCAAAACAAGGGGCGGGAGGCAGCAGTGTGTTGTCTGTGGGGCAACTTCAGAGGAAGTTTGCCTCTGACTTCCCCTCTGGGACAGGAACATCGTCTTGACAGCAGGTCTGACTGTACTGCAAGGAATTTATGGTTGGATGAAGCAAAGGCTTCTTCCTCTGCAGCACTTGTGCAAGTGCATAGCTCTACACATCTAGCTTCCTGCTGCATGGCATAGAACTGGTGAGGGAGTCTGGCCCTTACCACATTATCCACTATGGGTCTTCATTCCTACAAGTAGCCATAAATATATATAGTTTAGATACACGTGTGTGTGTGTGTGTGTGTGTGTGTGTGTGTGTATACACACACATATCTATATAAAGCATTATACATGATACATACAGATTATGTAATATATAATACTTTTTTATTATATGTAATTTAATATCTATTACATGATATGTCCGTATTCATGGTAGTCTCAGGGAAACTGAATTCAAGGCCCAATTAAAATGGATTGAGTTGAAAATGGGAACATGAGGCCTAAGTAGACAATGTGCACCAGTGGTGCCATCTGCTGGTGTATTTTGGGATTAGTTACGCCACAAGTAGTATGGGCAGCCTCTGTGAGGCATGGTAGATGGGGCAGAGAGCAGAAAGCAGAGCAGGAGATCAGGCAGGAGAAGGGGATTGGAGTGGCATCCAAAGAGGGTGCAAGGTGAATTTGTGGCACTCTTCCCAAAAAGGTTGGTACCTACTAAACTGAAATGATGGAGCTCAGAAAGCCAATTGATTGCCTTCCACTGCCAAAGATGCTTTGTGTTTGCACCTAAAGTTATTTGTGCTTTGTAGAAAGAGAGAAGTCTATATCTGGGGACACTGAGGGTGTTTATACATGGGCTCTGGGAGGTGTGTTGGGGGGGGGGGGCGCTTTAATTAGCACAGCTCTGAGAGCTGCACTAATTAAATGTGCCCGGAGCATCATGTGTATCTGCGTCCCCATGCTGAAAAACGACGGTGGGGCTCTGAACTAAAGTTCCTTTAAGGAGGTTTAGTTTAAAGTGCCCCACCACTGTTTTTCAGCACAGGGACGCTGATGCATGTGATGCTGGAGCTTGCCGGAGTGCAATAATTGCCACACTCCAGTAGACTTGATTAATTGAGTCTTCTCCAATGTGCTGTAATTACAGTGTGTGGGAGCAGCCTCTCTGCACGTGTATAGGAGCCCTGAGGCACCAGGAGTTTAAAATGACTCGGCAAAAATAACAAATGTGAGTGGTTGGTATGCTAGAGTTTTTGTCAGACTTTTGGCCCTGCTGACAAACAATATTAAGTACATTTTCCTATTGTTGGTGATATACATTCTCCTCGGACTCACACACGTACCACCCCATTCACAATCTTACCTCTTTGGAATCCACATTTTAGGTGAGTCCCTGCATCAGTTAAAGCATGTGTTAGCTATAGTCAATACACTGCTTTCATAGTTGTGGGACATCTATTTGCCTGCAACAGTATGGTGCATTAACTAGTCTCTTACAAGACAAAGGAAACCATTCTTCTGCTGTATTCGGCACTGGTGAGGCCTTACTGGGAATACTGTGTCTACTTTGGGGCACCACATTTCAGGAGAGATTTGAATTCTAGCAAACATAACATGTGAAAAAGGTAGGGAAAACTGTCATTGTTTAGTCCGGAGAAAAAGTTGAGGGTGGATTTGATAACAGTCTTCAGCCACTCGAAGGGTGAAGGGTGGTTATAAAGAGGAAGTGATAAACTAATCTCTGGCTGCAGAGGACAAGACAAGAAAAGCCTGAAGAGTAGGAAGAACTTCCTATCTATGAGTGTGGTTAAGCTGTGGAACTGATTATCTGGAGAGGTTGTGAAATCCTTGCATGCTTTTAAGAGCAGATCAGGCAGACATTGGCCTGGGATGGTTTAGACAGGGCTAGTTCTGGTTCTGCCTTGACCAGGAGATGGGACTAGATGACCTCCTTGGGTCCCTTTCAGCTCTACTTTTCTATGATTTTATATACATTAAATACTATGTAGACTTAGATCACATGGTTGCATATCAGACCTGATGCATTTCTTTGAATTAATGAGAAGAGGTTGAAAGTGAAGATAAAATTAAACAGAAGGCAGAGAATCCTATTGCTTGATCACTTTGATGTAAAAGTAACATTCACTCTGATAAGTATCTCATTAAAAACGTTGGAACAATGGCCAGAGGATATGTTGAAGACACAGACAAGAACATCTTCCAGATTTTATCCTTAATCAGTATTCACAAGAGTTGCCTCGCCTATTTGAATTCACTTGAAGTTAATCATGATTTATTCTGTCTTTGGAGCTGAATGCTTTGTATATGAAGCTTTACATAAGTAAAGGATAGTCCAAAATTTTCAAATCTGGGCGCTGGAAGTCAGTCTCCTAAATTTATTAATATATCTCTAAGTAAAAATGGTCTGAGCACCTACAGTGCCTGTTAACTTCAGCCAAAGAGACCATGGACTCATCTAAGGCCACTTCTTTATTTGATTCATTAATATTTTTTAGGAACCTAATTTTAGGCCTTACATTTGAAAACCCACAGCTCTTGTGCTGTTCAGAAGCCCACTATGCTATTTACCAGGTATATCAGTAATTGTGGTGAATGAGCAATACATTTTCCTCTGGCATGAAAAGCATTAGGCTTGACTCAACAGTGAAGCAGACATGAAGAATAAGCATAAAACAGGAAAGCATAGACTGATTTTTGACTCACTATTTTGTTAGTTACAGTGACTGTAGAAAGTGAGATGGACAGAGCAGTGAATATTTAACTGCTCCAAATATTTGCCCCAAACCACAATCTAATATTAAACAGCCTTAAATCTCTTGTCAGCTACTCTTCAGCTGGACACGAGTAAGAGGTTTTTGAGAAAGGAGCTGAAAAAGAGGTAGCAACAAACTGGGAGTGCACAAACACATACAAGAGTGGAAGAGTCTCAAGCAGTCTTTGTCTGCTGCATATCCCATCTCGGACAATACTGCTGCCAGACCTGTGTTACGGAATTTGGTTTCCTGCATTAATTCTGAGCCAAGATCACAAAACTAATGAACACTAATGGGCAGTTTAGTATGAAAAATATAATCCTCTCAAGCACCTGGTGATAACCAGAGAATTTACCACTCTTATTTTAGACATCTGAACTGTTCCGTAAGTGACAACTCAATTCAGCAGTATTGTATTGGGATGATAAGGTACGTAAATATCTCCCAAAGGGAAAGGAGATAACCTTTCAGACAACTATCACAATTCAAACAATCTTGGGTCCTTTATTTCTTTTCTGCATTAGTCATATTTTTTTCTTTCTTGTCTCTATCATCTCCCATTCAACTCTCTCTGGGGAACTACTTTGCTGCCTTTTTACTACTTGCATCTACTTGCAAAGCTATTACAATGTTAAGAGACTCAAAATACCCTAATTGCTTAACAGCCATATGCACCAGGGTTTCTTGAAAGCTGGTCTAGAACAGGAAGAGAGACCTCAATGGCAGAGCTGAGCATAAGACCAGCTAGTCCTTTTCATCTGTGCATGATGTAACCTGAGTCTGATGCAGGTGGGTGACAGTATAACTTTTGCTGGTGATGATGGATTAGATCATCAGATCCTCTGAGTTCTTGGTTGTCACAGCTGTGGATGGGCTAGGGCACAGGTGACTTTCTGCTCCCTCATCTCCAATCTTTGGAGCAACATGGAGGCTTCTGGTGTCCTAATAATGATCCTAATGTTACAAGATGGCAGTGCTTACGGTTCTTGGTTTTCCTTTTTTGTAGCAGCCTTAGCTCCCCCAGCTTGTTTTCCTGTTCTGTCCTGGAGGCACTTGGTGGTAGGTGTTCAGTCTCCTGTCCTTCTATTGGCTCCATATTCATCCTTGCCACTTTCCAGCTTTTCTCCCTGAACAACACTCGAGTCTCACCTGGTCCCTTTATACATTTCCCCCCAAAATGTCTTTTCCCCTTGTATATTTTAAGGATGGGAAAATTTACAAATTTCTCTTTCCTCTCAAACTAATTTTCTTCCTTTCCAATGCTTGTTTCCAATATACAGAACCACTCCCTTACTCAGCAGTTCTCAGGTCCTTACCTTTTTTATTAAAACAAAAAAAAAAATTAGTTGGTACTGCTTTGTTACAAGCAGCACCCCTGCATAAACTTCTAGAACAAGCCCTTTACATCTGGAATAGCTGTACTACTTGAGACCTAAACCTGCCATTTTACAAGCAACTCCTGTGTGCCAGCTCTTCTCTTCCAACTCGTAAGTACTTTACCTCCTGTTGCGTCTCCCTTTTGTTTCTGGGATTCAATATTTTACACAACTTGCACTCAGGTGTTTGGTGATGCCATTGTTGCATGATTCTCCAGTGCTTTGAATGTGGATTTCTAATGTACTGTAGGGGCTTTTGTCATTTTCTTCCGTTTGCCTGTTAGGCTACCTGGTGTAGTGAATGGCTGCAAGCAGCACGTTCAGTGAAGTCTATGCCTTCATTCTGTTTCATTGGGTCAGGATGGTGGGACAAATCCTAGTATTCTGGTCAATTTGGGGCTTGAATGACAGTTACCTGACTGCTGCTGAGCTGAACAGGAGTGGAAATGTTGGTGTGGTGAGTAAAATGATAGATAGGAGTAGCAAACCTCTTACTGGTACCTGCATGAGAGGAGTGCAGCTGCTGTTTTGTAGCAAAGGGCACATTAGATCTGTTTGAGTCTTGGGCTCTCCCTGGGTGCCCAGGCAGTAGTCATGGCCAAGTGCCCACCTGTCATCTGAAGCTAACAGGAAAATGAAAACCTCCTGGAATGTACTCTGGCTAATGTTGTTACAACCAAGACTTTTCTAGAGTTGTTTAGAGCAGCGTTTCTCAACCTGTGGGTTGTACCCAAAAGTGGGTTCCAAGAATATGATGAAAGGGTCACGAACAACCTTTTAAAAATTGATCAACAAATTTAAAAAATGGATTCTCCTTTAAAGGAGAAAAACGTGGGAAACCGTGGCTTTCCTTTGCAGGCTATCAGTGTCCCACCCTGTGAGAGGCTGTTTGGGGCTCTCCATGCCCCACACACCCTGTGGGGGGCTAAGGCCTGGAGGCAGTGGGTCAGGAGTGAGGGGCACTGGGTTGGGACTGGCCATCCATGTTTACAAATGGGTCCTGGTAGAAAAAAAGCTGTTTGTATTTTAATTACAGTGATACTCAAAGGCCTGAATCAGGTTGGGGCTCCAATGTGGTAGGTTGCTGTGCAGGCACACAGAGGTCTGCTTTTCACCTGGGGAAGGGTACACAATCTAGGAAGTGTATCCTGAGCCATACTATATAGTTCGGTGAGAGTTCATCAGGGGCCTGGGGGCAGGAAGCATTGTAAGAAATAAAGTGCACAAGAGGAACAAGCCTCTGTGATTGTATTTAAAACATTAAAGAATCCAACACTCCTGTGGCTCTCGGGCTCTGAACTGTAACGCTTGTGGAGGGGTTGGATTCTTATTCACAACATAGATGCTTTTCCAGTTGCCTTTGCTGCATGAACTTAGATTGAAAAGATCTAAAGGAAGTGGGTTGCCAAAGCACACATGAAGACACACATTTAAGAGGGATTCCAAGTGCTAGTGAAGAACTAGCATACCTTAGTGGTGATGTTTTTGATCTGTGGGAAGAAATGTGTGAGCATGAAACACAAGTGTTTGGTGACCAATATTATTCAATCCATGCAGAACACCTGTGTTGGTCTGGAAAGATTCTGCAGCTCACCCCTTCTGGATTTAGATGCTATGATAGCAAGTGGACAGAAACAGGAAAAAGTGCAGGGAGAATCATCCATAATGGAAATTATGATCTACTTATTGTATTGACAAAGACCATAGAAGTTTAAGTGTTAGCAAAAGATTGGTCTTTACATTTTTTTTCTATGATAAAACTGGTGTAGTTCCATTTATATTGATGACACTACGCCAACTGGTGCTAGCCAAGAATGTTTCTTGTCTTTAGACAGAAAATAATTTAAATGGCAAAACAGGACCAGTTGTATTCCTGGTTTCAGGTTTAGTTTTTTTTTTTCTAGCACTCAACCATATTCTAAAAGCCATGTCACCAACAGCCAGGTGTGGCACTAGTTCTAGAATGCAGCCAGACTTATTCGGCTTTTTGAAAACTAAAAGGATGTACTGAAGTCCATATAGCGAGTCCTTTTAAAGGATGCAGAGGGATTGCATTAGTGGCATTTTACTAGTGCAGGTTAATGTCTAAGACCATGTGAGTTCAATATGAAAGGAATAGGCAAATTCAAGCTAAAGCTCTCAGCTCTCTTTTGGGAAGACCTACCAGAAAAGACAAATTGTATCCATTCTTTCCATTGCTGGTTGTTAAGACCTGTACTTTGAGAGAGCAGCTACAAATCAGACAAACACCTGGATATAACAAAATTAATGAAACTTTATTGGCAGCTTTTTAAAGTTGTATGTAATTTGTGTAGCTCAGGAGAAGCAAATTTCAGTTTAGTTTATCAAAATACTTCAGTTTTCCAGCAGGATCTGGGATTATCTGTGTAAGAAAGAAAGTGAAAGCATTAATCTGAAAGCAAACAGTACATTATGTATTGAAACCGCTGCCACAAGCTACATCTAAAAGTTACTCATCAACTGTTTTTACTATTTTAGAAATAGCTATGTGGTGGAAGAGTATAGGCAGCAAGAGTAGGGGAGGAGTTTAAGGAAGAAGGTCTGCATAGTTGAAAGAGCACACACCAGTCTGACCTGCCCCAAAAGCAAACTCGAAATGATTTTAATGAATTAACATCTGTAATCAAGAGCCTCAAAAGTTACTTACAGCTCTTCTCTTGGCCACCAAGCTCTCATGGCTTCTTCAGGTTTGATCTAATCAAATCAAACATATTTAGAGGGCAGGGCTACAGATGTCAATGTCTCTCAAAGAATGTGTTCCTGAACTACATTGCAACTTAAGTGCTCTGCAGCTTTTGTAGAGAATGGATTATTTTTATTTACTGTAGCAATATAAACTCACTGGGGGACTTGAGCATCTCAGCACTGAGTGAATACCTGAAAACAGATGTACTAGAACAGTGGCTGCCATACAGCAGTAACTTCTAAAAATGTAAATTATCGCTATCAACTGGGTGTTCCATTTTATGAATATCGCTGTTTCACAGAAGTGCTTAACCTTCCTTACAATAAACATTACATGCTTGGCAACTGCTGATTGATGGATTATTCAGGCTGACTGGTATCATGGAATGTATAACTTTCAAATACCAGTGTGTCAGCTAACCCACTTTCCTTACTGAATTTAAACATCCCACCTCGTGCACCAGTAGGGTGGGGTGCCTGTCAAGGTGTTGTTGCAGTGGTGGGGATGGTGAGGGGTGCCTGTGCACTGCAGCCTGGTGGCCTGTGGTTTAACTGGTGTGGCCAGCATGGCGTATGACCCCTGGGGGCTTATAAATTGGACAGCCCTGGATGACGAGTTCTTTGCCTCAGTGTTCCTAAGTGAGGGGCAGGACAAGTCTCTCACTGGGGTTGTAGAGAGGCAGCAGCAGGGTGCCAGACTTCCATGCGTAGACCCTGAAATGGTGCAGTCACTTGGAGGAACTGGATGCCTTTAAGTCGGCCGGCCCGGATGAGCTCCATCCGAGGGTGCTGAAGGCACTGGCCGACATCATTGCAGAGCCGCTGGTGGGAATATTTGAACACTCATGGTGCATGGGCCAAGTTCCGGAGGACTGGAAAAGGGCCAATGTGGTCCCCATTTTCAAGAAGGGGAGGAAGGAGGACCCGGGCAACTATAGGCCAGTCAGTCTCACCTCCATCCTTGGCAAAGTCTTTGAAAAAATTATCAAGGCTCACATTTGCGAGAGCCCGGCAGGACAAATTATGCTGAGGGGAAATCAGCACGGCTTCGTAGCAGGCAGATCGTGCCTGACTAATCTAGTCTCTTTTTATGACCAGGTTACAAAACGCCTGGACGCAGGAGGAGGGGTGGATATCATATACTTAGACTTCAGGAAGGCCTTCGATACGGTATCTCACCCCATACTGGTGAACAAGTTAAGAAGCTGTGACTTGGATGACTACACAGTCCGGTGGGTGGCGAATTGGCTGGAGGGTCGCACCCAGAGAGTCATAGTGGACGGGTCGGTTTTGACCTGGAAGGGTGTGGGCAGTGGGGTCCCGCAGGGCTCGGTCCTTGGACCGATACTCTTCAATGTCTTCATCACCAACTTGGATGAGGGAGTGAAGTGTACTCTGTCCAAGTTTGCGGATGACACAAAACTGTGGGGAGAAGTGGACTTGCCGGAGGGCAGGGAACGGCTACAAGCAGATCTGGACAGGTTGGACAAGTGGGCAGAAAACAACAGAATGCAATTCAACAAGGAGAAATGCAAAGTGCTGCACCTAGGGAGGAAAAATGTCCAGCACACCTACTGCCTAGGGAATGACCTGCTTGGTGGCACGGAAGTGGAAAGGGATCTTGGAGTCCTAGCGGACTCCAAGATGAACATGAGTCGGCAGTGTGACGAAGCCATCAGAAAAGCCAATGGCACTTTATCGTGCATCAGCAGATGCATGATGAATAGATCCAAGGAGGTGATACTTCCCATCTATCGGGTGCTGGTCAGACTGCAGTTGGAGTACTGCGTGCAATTCTGGGCGCCGCACTTCAAGAGGGATGTGGATAACCTGGAGAGGGTCCAGAGAAGGGCCACTCGTATGGTTAAGGGCCTGCAGACCAAGCCCTACGAGGAGAGACTAGAGAACCTGGACCTTTTTAGCCTCCGCAAGAGAAGGTTGAGAGGCAACCTTGTGGCTGCCTATAAGTTCATCACGGGGGCACAGAAGGGAATTGGTGAAGTTTTATTCACCAAGGCGCCCCCGGGGTTTACAAGAAATAATGGCCACAAGCTAGCAGACAGCAGATTTAGACTAGACATTAGGAAGAACTTCTTCACAGTTTGAGTGGCCAAGGTCTGGAACGGGCTCCCAAGGGAGGTGGTGCTCTCCCCTACCCTGGGGGTCTTTCAAGAGGAGGTCAGATAGGCATCTAGCTGGGGTCATCTAGACCCAGCACTCTTTCCTGCTTATGCAGGGGGTCAGACTCGATGATCTATTGAGGTCCCTTCTGACCGTAACATCTATGAATCTATGACCAGATATAGACACTATATAAATTATTTCAACTGCTACCAAAACTTGAATAGTATTTTTAAGGCTCTTTTTAAATATAATGTTGCTGTGCCCACAGCTGAAAGGAGCTGGTTCAAACAAAACAACATCCTCAAACTAATACCAATGTTCGAATTATGAAGCTGGCGGCCTTCTGCAGCCCGGTTTCTTATCACAATATTTTTGTTATTCTAGTGGGGCCAAATCCAACTCCGCTGAGGTTAATTACTTCAGTGAGAAGTGACTCAGGGCCCTTGTTCTTCTGCTCATGATTGCATGTTGGAAAGCAGCAAACAAGGACACCACGATGCAACTCAGCCTTCCATCTTGGAATTCCAACAGAAGCATGCTGTCTTTTTTGCCAGTCCCTATAAATCCTGCCCTAGCCTGAGCAGTGTTATTGTTTATATGAAGGTATTATCTAGGCACGTGGAATAAGACCATATTATAGGCCAGGAAGTGAGAGAACTGTTCTTGACCAGTGAGCGTACAATTAGTTCTTAAGTTGTATAGTATATGGGGGAGAGAATTTTCTCTGGTGAGTTCCTTGGTGCTGGAGCTTTTCATTTGTTGGAAAGTTGAGGGAGAAGGAAACTTCTGATGTGAAAAAGTAAACTTTTCTGTATGAAAAATTCTTAAAATATGGTAATTGCAATAAATAATGACTGTGGTGTTAAGGTAGATTTTTACTGACAACTTGTATTAGTGCACAAAATAACGCGTGTACTATAAGTATTCACTTACAGTTTCACTGCCAGGCTTCCAACCAGCAGGGCAAACTGAGGGTGGAAGGAACAACAGCAAAGAGTTAGTAGAAAAGAATAGAGTACAAAGAAAATCAATGTTCCCACTTAATTATTTTTCTGAATACACTCTTGGAAAATTGATCTTTGAATTTTAAATAAAACAGTAAAAAGGTGCCACAGAAGCACCAATTAAATATGTAATGTTAATTTTATGGGACACATTAAATTCTTCTGTTAATCAAAACTGGAAATTCCTGCTTGCCTGTATATATTTTGGCTTTGATTTGATTTGTTTGTTTTTTTTTAACTCTCTCCAGGTTCTATTAATGAAATTATTGGCAAAATAACTATCTCCAGTGAGGATTAATTCTTAGTCCACTAAACACAAGGTTCTATGATAAGAACAGCTGATTTCCAGCCAGTGGAAATGCAGACAACCAAATTTAGTTTAGAATCAACGCTAGGAACCAAATATTAGTATAGGAATGCAGCTATTCTAAAACTTTTGCTAGAGACTAACTTTTTATTGGCTATCTGGCTTAGGAGGTAAAGGGACTGCAAGCAAAACTAATATTTGCTGTTCATGGGGAGCTGTATTTACTAATATAGCTCCTTTCATGGGCAACCTAGGAGAGTTGCTTTAGATAATGAGGGTGCTGATGCTGCAATCAGATATGTATAGGCAAGCCATGTGCCCTTGCAGAGTTCCCAGAGCGTCACTGAACTTTTGTGCTTGCTTTTTGTGCTGCTTGGTTGTCAGAATGAACCACTGAGGTTTAAGTGGTTTTCCTCCCTCAGTGCTGCTGCCAGATGAATGATATGAATGCAGTAACCATTTGGAAGACTCTGCTGAATCTATCAGAACATCTTTGCATTTTCTCTGAATTCCTGCAAAACTCAAGCAGATTCTATACATTACTGGAAAGAAGCTAATAATTTATAAATCAAGTAGCACATCTCAGGATTATGTTATCAACTTGGTTTATACTAAAAAAGGACTGGATCTGCTTGATCAAAATGCCTAAGGGTATGAGAACTTGTCCATTTTAATCTGAGTACAGGACATGGCTGTTTGCACAGGTAATGTCAACATACAAACTGAGGACAAACTACAGCTGGGTCACTTCACATACATTCACCTGCCTATGCAAATATCTACACGTGAAACTCGGAGCTGGTGAAGCTGCTGAATGTGTCTATGAGTTTTTATATTTAAAGCTCAAACTGGCCAAATCCCCAGTGGGTGTAACCTGGCATAACTTGGGTGGAGGCAAAGGTACAAACAATGCTGAAGTTAATTATGCTAAATTATATTAGCTGAGGGTAACTTAGTGTCATATCCTAAGAAAACCAACAGGACTTGCAGTCTGCATTTAACCTGTGCATTCAACCCCACCTCATTTGTGGGAGATGCTTTTTACTGATACAAAACACGTTTGTTTTTTGGTCACCAACAAATTATAGTGACAACACTTTTTAGCTTGCCCAAGTTTATTAAGAAGGAAGAGGGGTAGATATGCACCTTTATAGACTAACTACCTCTCTGATTTCTCATTGCCTCATACTTGAGTGTTGTCATGCCTAGGGAAAGTGCATGCAAAATGGATGTAAAAATGTTACTTTGCATTGTGTGCACACATGTAAATACTGAGAGTAGGCACATGGCCTGCTGAATATTGAGACCACATAACCAAAAATCTCTTTATAGCATGATAAATCAGTCTTGGAAGGTATCAAATGCCTTGTTTCCTAATCACTCCTAAAAAAACCTTTCTAATTTAGTTAAGCAAAAACTCAGCACAAGTCCCATTGCCAAAATACTGAATAAAGGACCTTCTCCATGTTTATCGGTGTACTGGAATGCTTGTACCAAACGAAGTGTTTCATCCACTGATCTGCCAACAGGAAGGTCATTCATTGTGATCTGTCGAAGGACCCTCTTATCATCAATAATGAAGAGGCCTCTATGGGGGGGGAGGAAAGGAAATTCTTGTTTCAGATAACAGAACTGATGATTCTTATCTGTTATTCACACTGTATTCAGAGGCTGTGGAATATACATGCCTGTTCTGCAAGCACTATACAAACAGGTTAATGCAGAAATTCTGCCTTAAACCCTGGATTTTTCTTAGCAAGTTCCTTACTGTTACTTATTCCATTGTGCATCCAAAATATTATGGACTTACCCTTTCACATTTTAGAGTCTTCAATACCAGTCTCATAAGTGGAAGACCCTTTTATTGACAGTGTTTCATTTTTTCGGTTGCTGAGAAGTCCTTCACTGCAGCACTTTCCAGATAATGCCAAAGCCAAATCAGAAGTAATGAAAATGCATTCTTCTTCTATTCTATTATGATAGTATTTTTTAATACTGTGTGTGTGTGTGTATATATATATATATATATATTTTTTTTTTACAAAGTTAATCCAGTAATTTGGCATTATAAAAACTTCATATGGAAATCCTGTAACACTGTCTGTAAAACAATATTTATTTCTTAGCGTGTAGTTTAAATAGACTGCAGACTTAGTATTGTATCAATAGTACTGAACTGTTTAACTGAGAATATAAAACACTTTGGAATACATAAGCCGAGGGTTGGCTGCAGATGCTTAGTATGCTAATAAAGCAAAGCGACTGTTATGCTTATATGTGAAGACCTGGTGAGCTCTTGTCCACTCTAACAGTAGATCATGGAAACTGCCATGCTGTATTGCACTAGATGGTTACTCCATCTAGCCTCCTACTTCTCTAATTAAGCAGAACCAGACTGATCGGAGATGTACAAAAACACCACTTATAAACAACAGGGGTAATTTTTATCTTGCATTAGTTTGTTACCCTAGCATATAAAAGTTTACAAACTCTGAAACCTGACATTAGAAATGTTGCTACAGTGAACTATTTGAAGTGCTGACACCCATGCAAGTACTTTTACATTTTGCAAAATTCTTGATTTCAAGGTGCTTTTAAAGTACTGAGTGTCCTTGCATTGTGTAGAATTTCCTTCTACTACTACTGAATTTGCTACCTTCCAATTCTACTGAATATTCCTCCTCATAAGACAGGAAAAGGTCCTAGTTCCTGGTATGCCCCCTCTTTACCAGTCCCAGACTTTTGAGGGGATATTCCTGGTATTGCATAATACTCCTGATAAGGACATATCACTGGTTTACATAATGGCAAAAATTCTGTGTTTTCATCCTATCCTTATGCATCCTAATAATGTGTTTTGTTCTTCTAACCATAATTTTACACTGAGCAAAGGTCGTCATTCAGTTGCCTAAAAGGCATTTTTCCTGTGTTGATAAAGTTAAAATTCACACCCTTAGAAGGCATGAGTATATGTTACATAAGTAATGTACTCTTAGTGTACATTACTTTGAATTTTCTGTTATGCTGCTTTTCATTTTCCTGTCATGCCATTTTAACACAGAAACTGTCTCCAGTTTCTTGCATCCCTCCCTGATTTTTGACTGACTAAAGTAACCATCTGCAAATTTTGCTACCTTCCTGACCAACTTTTTAAATAATTAGTAAGTATTAAACACTAGCCAAGTACAGAATCCCACCATTAATCTTTTGCTATGTTGAAAATTAACCATATAATCCTATTTTGTGTACTCTTCAGCAATAATTTAATAGCATCAAAGTTAGAATCTGTACCCCACCCCCATCACGGATGGCAATGTATTTACTTTCACTTTTGTGCACTGTAGCTAATAAAAGCAATATTTAGCTTTTAAAGCTCCCAAGGGGGACAATCTCTGCTTACCCAAGTGTCTCCCAGATGGGCGTTCTTACTAGCCTGTTGAACTTCACTGTTCCTTCTTAAAGGGACAGACTATTTTGTTACATTTTGCCCCAGTAAGCAAGAATTGCACTTGTAATCAGCTGCCAAACATTTCAAAGATGGTTCTTTTATTAAATTAACTAATCTTGAATATGTAGTGGTTTCTCTTAGGAAATGAATAAAATTAGGTTTTTATACTTGCTGGATAAGCCATACTAACTTGCACAAGGGAACCACAAATTTTAATTCTGAGCTTTTCTTACATTTCAAAAGTTAACTTTAATTTTTTTTTTAATGTTTCCGTCTGGACTGTTTGTATACACAATGCACACATCTACATGTGCTTTACTGTGGAGTATGCCAATTACCTCCACAGTAGAGTGTCACAAGCTACATGTGTATTGGTATGAATGATGTTAGAACAAGGAGCAACAGTCTCAAGTTGCAGCAAGGGAAGTTTAGGTCAGATATTAGGAAGAATTTTCTTACTTTCCCCCTAGAAGGGTAGTAAAAACCTTCAAGGATGGAGAGTCCCACAACCTCTCTGGGTAACCTGTTCCAGTGTTTTAAGACCTGGCTAGACAAAGTGTTGGCTGTGATGATCTAGTTGGGGATGGTCCTGCTTTGAACAAGGGGTTAGACTAGATGACCTCCTGACATCTCTTCCAACCCCAACTTTCTATGATTCTAACTGCTAAAGCAAGACAGAATGCAGTGCAGCAGCTTTTTATACCTAAGAGTGTGCCCTTGGTCCTCCAGATATACTCCATAATCTTTTGAAATCTGGTGTGTCAAATCTGAAAGAAGTGGGATCTTCAATGGCCCAAGTCCTCCTTGTTTTCGTGGAGTATTAATCCTTTTGACAAAAAAAAAGCAGTTTATTTTTAAAAAAGACTTCTATTCCATACACGCACGCACACACGCACACCTCACTTGCACAATATTCCCTAACTGAATCCTTAACAGTCAGGGACTGAAATGATATAGACAGGACCAGCATAGCTTCATATAACTTCACTTATTTTGGACTCTGGCTACGAAGCTTTGACTGCTTCATCCATTAAGACTTAAATTCATTTCCTTCATTTCCCTATTATTAGAAGTCTACATGTGCTCTTCAAAATTATCTTACTTTTGGAAAACTGAAGTTTCAAGATAATGATTTGTTTTTCTTATCGTTTCTTTTTTCTTAAGCCCCCAGATTTGGGAGGTAAAAATGGCAAAAGACTCAATGAAAAGATGGTACCCAGAGACATTAGGATGTTCCTTTCTAGCAATAAACTGTATTGTGGTTTTGTAAATAAAATAAAGGTTCTCAGTTCTGTGTGTGAATCACTATTTAAAAAGTGAGCTCAAGTCTGAAAAGCAGTTTAATGCAGGTAGCAGATTTTTTTTTTCATTATATCAATATTTGTTCAATTTATTGTCTATACTCATCCCATTCCTTCATTTCTCTCCCAGTCTGCTTTCCACCCTTCTCCAACATGTTCATTCATATACAACCATTTTTACTCTACTCTTCAGGTCCCCTTGCATGCTTCACTTGTACATGAAAAATGTTCCTTCTCCCTTTATGGCCAAACTACTACCCTGTCTACATTCCCATAACTTAAAAAACCCCACAAAAACCAAAAAAATGATAGCAAGAGCCTTGACAGATTTTTAGTGTCAATTTATCAAACAAATTGTGACAGTGCTGCGTTTTAACTTGTAATGAATAACTAGTTTAACCTCTTTCTGTATGAGATTCTTGCATGGACTCACTCTGTTTCTGAGATGATCTTTCGGCCTGCTAAGCAGCTCAGCAGCCTTTTCAGATTTTTATTAAACTTTTGTATAACTGTAGCATCCCAGCAATTTACGAAGTGCATGAAGCCACACAATTAGTATTTGGTAGGTGTGTTTCTTTCTCCTTGCAGGGGTTTAGGTTGTAGCCGTGTTGGTCTAAGGATATAGGCAGACAAGGTTCCTTGGGTGAATTTGATATCTTTTATTAGACCAATTTGGTCTAATAAAAGATATCAAATTCACCCAAGGAACCTTGTCTGCCTTTCTTTCTCCTTTTCCTTCTGTTTCAGCTACAGGCAGTTGAATGAAATCCATGCAAATCTCAGAGTCCAAAGAAAATTCCTGTAAGTCTCTTTGCCTTATTTACTCGGGTTTAGTTAATAGTGATCCAATTTTCCTTCCTTCACATTATACATTGTGGTCATATGCAATTTGCCTTTCTTGAAGTCGTTCTTTCTCAGATAATTTTCATGCTTAACATAGCATGCTGCATGCAAAAATGGTTTTAGACCAATGCATGAACTGTATGTATCATTTCAGCTAACATATGGGAAGCAAACACTTTGATAAGGTCATATGCAATTGGGTCATGAACATTTAACACTGTCATCTTTTAAAATAAACTTTTACAGACTGGTTTTCATTTAAGAGTATCTTGTAAGTAACAAATGGCAGCATTTTTAGATCATGTTTTGTAGTTCAATATGTACTTGACAATACTGGTCTATCAGACATTGTCTCTAAATTTGGGGAAGCAGTTGATAACCTAGTATGGATGCACAAATAATTTCATATATAAAAAGACAGGGCAAGCTACATACCATGCTAAGTGTGTGAACTGAGAGTCAACTGAACATGCCACCACTTCTGTGTTTATTGCTTTAAACTCTTCAATTCGGTCACTGAAGGCGATGATCTCAGTTGGACACACAAATGTGCTAAAATTTAAAATGGGTTAAATTCTCATTTCAGAATATTGAAGACTTCTCCACAGAACTTATCTGTGCACTGACAGAAGACATTAGTTATTTTTTTTAGTAGAGAAAAATGGAAAACAAATTGTAGATTAGTTTTATCTTAACGTTTTGTTTACTTGAAGAAATCAAATCTGTTAGAAACAGCATTTTTACTAGTGTTTATCAAGATGTTCACACACATTCTAAAGAAACACTCGATTCATAAATTGTAAGACTGAAAATACAGTCAGCATGCATTACAATTTACAGTTTAAATATTCACAATGCCTGTTCTTAGATTTTAAAAAAAGCAAGTGGCCAGGTTTCAAGGGTTAACTTTTATTTCCTTAACACTACTAGAGCAGCTTAATGTTCCTAACTACTTCATTGCATACTTTTATTTCTCACTTCATGGAAATTGAAAAAATGCTGCTGAAGTCAAAGGAGCCATTACACCAATGTTATGAGTAGGAATTAGACAAGTTATGGAGGGGGGGTACTTAAGTACATATCTGAACAACAAAGGGAGATTCGCATGTTCTGAATATCACTTTAAGGGACCATGAAGTAGACAGTGAAGAGTATTACTTCATCTGCATTTCCCACTTGCAGCAATGACTTACATGCTTGACCAGGAATGGAAATGCTGTCCAGCAAAGTACTATTATGTAAAGTTATTGCCCAAAGTAATCTTACATTCAAAAAGGACAAACATCATGTAAAATTTCACTATTGCAAGATGACAAGTCCAAGGAAATGCCTTTCTTTCCATCACCAAAATAAAACATTAGACAATGAAATGTCAAGTGCAGTTGCAATCAACATCTTTAATTTTTACTTGCTCTGAAGCGGGCAGAAAAAAAATGGTGCATTTACACTGGTTTTACTTACAAGTCAAGAGGGTAGAAGAAGAAGACAAGATATTTTCCGTGGTAATCTGTTAATTTCAGCTCTTTAAATTCTCCATTGATTACTGCTGTTCCTTCCCAATAGGGTGCTGGCTTCGAGACTGTGAAATGGAATACATCCAAAATAAAGTATAAAATGAGGCATTTGCATGCATATATATGTGTGGTTTTTTAGCACCTTGTGCCCAAGGATATGTTTTTTCCTGATTTCGGCACAGCTGTGGTTTTATGCTTACTTATACTGCGCAGTACAATGCAGGTTGTGTAGCTACACAAACTTGTAATTACTTTTAAAGGTGGGGTGTCCAACTAGCTAACTGTCCTGGCCAGATTTGGACCTGGGGCTCCTTGAGGGCTGGATATGGCTCTGGGCACAGGATGGCTCTGGCTGTGGCAACTACCTAGTTTGTACAGTGGCAGCAGCACCTCCACTCCTCCTGCATACACCATGCTGGAGCCAGAGTGGTAGCTCCTGGTCTGGCCTGCCGTATGGGGCAGCAGTGTATCTAGCAGTCGAGGAGCTGGGGCTGCAGTGATGATGGCAGGTGAAGCAAGTCCTCGCTTGCCCACTTGCTGCTGACTGCCATGCTCATTGGGACTCTAGGGCCCTGGATTCTAAGGCAGGCCATTCCCCCAACTTCCCATGGCCAGGCAGAATCCCAGCAGGCTGGGTACAGCATCTGGTCTCCAGGACATATGTTGGACACCCCTGCTTTAAAGTTTTCATGACTGGCAACTCCACTCTGCTGGTAGTCTCTCCAATAAGAGGATGAGAGTCTTCCAGTAAATAAGGAAGTCACTGGTAAGTTTGTAGATGACTGTGGATGATCAGACATGTGCCTGTTTACTGCAAATGTGGCAAATAGTTCTGGGAAGAAGTAGATCCCAGTGATGCTGGGTCACAACTCTTTTTTTCCCTTTCTCCATCTTGTCTATCCATCTCCATAAGGAGACCAGCGTGTTCAAAAAGATCAATGCCTTGTTACAAATCAGAGCACTGGGGATGATTTGATGCTCGGGTCTTTCTGGTATTGATGTTAAGATTACATTTCTTCAGCTTTAGGGGTATAGGTTGTAGTCATGTTGGTGTAAGGACATAGGCAGACAAGGTTCTTTGGGTAAATCTGGTATCTTTTATTAGACCACCTCAAATAGTTGGAAAAATCCCTCTTTGTAAGCTTTCAGGTATAAATACCCTTCGTCGCTAACTGCAGATGCTTCCTTAGCCTGACCAAGGGTATTTATATCTGAAAGCTTGCGAAGAGGGATTTTTCCATCTATTTGAGTTGGGCTAAGAAAAAGTATCAGATTTACCCAAAGAACCTTGTCTGCCTATTTCTTCAGCTTGGCCTTTAAGGTGTCCTTGAATTTCTTCTTTGCCCACCTCTGGAGTGGTGGAAGTATAGGACCTGTTTTGGGAGCTGGTTGTCAGACATCCTTAGGGCACATCCTGTCCAATGGAGCAGGTGCTATATAAACATGCGTTCAATGCTAGTGGTGCTTGCTTGAGCCAGAATGCTGGCATTCTTTCTTCTGTCCTTCCAAGACATTGATGATGATAACACTACAAAGCTTTCAGGCATTTCCTATATGTTGTCCAAGATTAATGCACATACAATAGGGCAGGGATGAAAACAGCCTGATGGACAAGAAGTTTAGTTTGGGTTCTGATATCATGATCACTGAAGACAAATTTTATCCCGTGTTGAATATTATCTATTTTTATCCAGTGTTGTATATTGTCTATTTTTTGGGAATGGTAGCTACCCAGGTAGGGGAAATACTCAACGTTCTTTAACAATTGCTGTCTAATTGTAATATGTGGAGGAGCAGCAGGTTGGTTTGGGGTGGCCTGATTTAAGTATTGTCGTTTAAGTGAACCATACATGTGAACAGCATAACACATCACACAATTAATTATCAGCTGACATCTCACAGATTTAGGACCTTTATTTAGAACCAAATTCTTTATTTTAGTATGAAACTTACTTCAGATTTGGGAAACTACGCTATCTAGGAATAACTTGTATGCTAGCAGAACAAAATGGCTCTGCTTCAACCTAGTTTTACTCCCAGTCAAGAACAGTATTCAGGATTCATTTTAGGTTATGCATTTCAGGAAACGCCTAACCTAAAATGGGATGCACAGAACACAGATTCCTAAACCTATAATTAACTTGGATGTTTCATCACAAAAAAAAAAAATCAGATTATGCAGGAGAAAAATGTTCACTAATACAATTAACTGCATTTTAAATTCTCTTACAGGAACTACTGTGTTTACTACTCTCCTCACCAAAGAATAAATTAGAATGAAAGATGTTTTAAAAATGTGAACTTGGTGAAATAGTACTTCTTAAAATCAAAGTCCACAGCAATGTGAATTCTGTGCCTGTAGACAAAGTGTGCTGGTAATGACTGATGAAATACTGGTGAATAACTGATGAAATAAAATGTGTGAACTTTTTTTTTTCTTTAGACACAGCTCAAAGTAATATTTGGTACTGCTCAATATAGGGACTGATCTCTGTTAATAAATATGCCACTAATTATCATCTGTTGCAAAATGGCATATGCCATATGGATTATGGCACTAGATGTTTAGAGAACCATTAAGCTTGTTTTGATTAGGACATTTTAGAAATTATGATGCACATTACAACTTTGTACAGTAGTTACAAGTGCAATACAAGCAGTAAGTGAACACATACATCAAGCACAGCAAAATGCTCTTTAAATGATTTACCAAGTCTAGTTCAATTTTCAATTGTTTGTGGCAATACTTTAGTTCCTTTTTATTTTTATAATATTCTTGGTATTGAGAGAACTTGAGATTTCACTCCGTTTCTTACTGACATAAACAGGGGGAGACTGCTTGTTTCAAAGTGTGGGCAGGGATTTAGAGCAGGAAATCTTCTGACTTTTAAAATGTTTTCCTTCATAAAATGATCTCCCCCTTTCCCCCAACACCTAATTGTTAACTTGAAAATTTTTATAGCTTCCCATATTAGAAGAATCTCAATCTTTTTCAACACTTTTTTTTTAAATGAAGATTCATTTTTTTTTGGTTTTGAAATGACTTTTGAAGCATTTCCATTTGACTTTCCTAAGTCATGGCAAAGTTTTAAAACTTAGTTCTGAGATTTTTACATTTTACAGTGGCCTGATCAAAAAGATTTTTCAAATTATGTGGATGAGTAACATCAGACATTTTGACATGGACTTTTTGTCCTAGTTCAGAAAGGGAGAAATTTGGGAATTTTAGACTTTTTTGCTGGACAAGAGAGCCTTTTATTTATTTAATTTAGTTCAGTTCTACTCTTATTAGCCAGTAAAACTACGGCAATTTTATTTGTGCTACAAAACTGATTTAAGTGATTCCTGCCCTCCCCCTCTGCCCGCTCTTGCAAATCTAGTGGGTGATATTAAATCATTTAACTGCAATACAAGGAAAAAAAATTAGATATAGTTTTGCAACGAAATTCATTCACAGGAGAATGCTTTTGTTGGCTAAATCCAGTAACCACTCAGGAAAGAGCTGAAGTCTAACTACAGCAAAAACAAGTCTGGCTAGAGTTAATGACTTCTGTCTCTAGCACTTGTCTACCCACAGACAACCACCACTGTTGAAATGAGTGGTGTATGAAGCTAAACAATAACAGTGTGACCCTTTAAGTAAGCAGATAGTATTTTTAAATCTTTCAGTGAGAAGAGGGAGAACTGCAGGGACAGAACTGCAAATCTGGCCCTTTACTAAGACAGTCATCAATGAATTGCATCTATATAACGTATAAATGGAATTCTGCAAAAATATGAGCTGTCCAATGAAGCATCATACTCCGCCTGGGGTGAGGCCCTTGGTTCTGCAGCTTTCTGTGCGTGGTATGTCTGCTCTACACCACTGTGTGATGTAGGATACTGGGCAAGATGGATCTACAGCCTGACCCAGTAAATGGCAGTTCTTTATGTTCTTATTTCTCCTTGCCCCGTAACTCAAGTTCTCCTGAGACTGACTTCCTGAGCATGTAACAAACTCAGAAGACAGACTGGTCTGCAGTATCCCTATAATGCAATGATCCAGACTTACACTCTGACTGACCCCAGGCTCTGCATAGACTGAATGAATGTACAAGAGCTGTGGGGCCTTCATTCAGGCTTGCTGTGAATGCCTGCCTGCAGAGCCCATGGCAGAAGGGCAGCCCAGAGTTTCCTGGGTGTGTCCAGCTTCACGCTAAGCATCTGTTTTAGGCATATCCATCTATCCCACAGGCTCTCCTCAGGGACCACAGCGTGGGAGCCTGAATCAGGCTCACCACTGCAGTTACTTCTAATTAGGAATCGCCCCCCAAGTCCATGACAGGTCTAGCCCCTCTGCTCTTGAATGTCAGGTTGAACAGAGAGGCCTGTTTATCATCTTCTTCCTGCTCCCCTCTGTTTTTTCCTCCTGCCTTAGCACTTATCCTGGGGATGCCCCTGGGGCAATGCCAGCAGTCAGTTACTGGGGGAAGGAAGCTATACAAGGACATGGGGAAGAGGACCCTTTGCTCCCTACCCCAAGGACACTCAGTGCATGTGTGGGGGGGCAGGGAGGGGGGAAGGCAGGCCAGGAAGTGCTTGTGTGTGTAAGTGAAGTGGAGGGGATGTGAGGAAATTGGAAGGTATGTGTGCGTGCGTGCATGCATGTGTGAGGAAGGTGGGGTGTGTGTGGGGGTGCTTGTGAATGAATGGGGTGTGTGAGAGTGTGAGGGGAGTGCTTGTGAATGGAGTGTGTGAGTGCAGGTGCATGCCATGTCCTTCCTACCCTGGCCCCCTGCCACACACCCACTGCCTGCTGCTTGTCCTCGTCTTCCCCCTGAGGAGGGAGGTGCATGTGAGGTGAGGTGGGGTGCATATGGAAGGGAAGTGCTTGGTTGTGTAAGGGGGGAGGACTGCTTGTGAGCAGTGGCAGGCGTATGTCTGTGAAAGCGAAGCATTGTGGGGTGCGTGAGTGAACTGTGGTGGGCAGGAGAGTGCACGTGCACGAGACAGGGTGATGTACTTGCGTGGGAGGGGAGTGAAGGGGGGCACAGCGGGAGTACAGCAGAGCATAAGTGAGACCGCGCGTGCTAGTGCAGCATGTTTTAACCTGTGGGTCGTGACCCAAAAGAATACATGAAAGGGCGGTGAACAAACTTTTAAAAATGGGTCCTCCTTTAGAGGAGAAAAGCATGGGAAAACTGTGGCTTTTCCCTGGCAGAGGTCCAGCCAGCCAGGGACCACTACCATGCCCCCCCCAGGAGCCCTAGGTGAGGGGCAGGGGGCTGCTTTCTAACTTTAAAGAAACCTCTATTTACTAATCAGAACTGGCCAGCCATGTTTACAAATGGGTCCTGGTGCAAAAAGGTTGAGCACCCCGGGGAAGCGGGGGGGAGAAAGTGCTGGTGTGGGGGGACGGGAGTGTGTCTGAGTGGGGGGGTGGAGCCAACGGCCGCGCTGTGACGTGGCCTTCCCGGGACAGCGCGAGCCGCCGCACCCCCCCCCCCGGTCCCGTACCGCGCGCGCCGCCTGCTCCCGCCTCCCCCCTTCCCCCCCCACGGGGTAGTGGGGCCCGGCCCGCACGCACGCACTCTTGGCCTGGCTGAGGTGCAGGGAGTGGTCGGACACGGGCACGCGCGCCGCCTCGCCGGGGTAGACCTGCCCGCCAGCGTAGTAGTGGCACTGCTCGTCCCCCCGCGCCGCCCCGCGTGGCTCTTCCGCCGCCGGCCCGAGCCCGGGCCCCGCCAGCAGCAGCAGCAGCAGCACCAGCACCGCCTCCATGGCCCGCCAGGCAGCTGCACGTCCCCCGGAGCCCAGAGCTGGAGCGACCGCGGGCGGGGGCGGGGCGAGGCCTGCGCACGTCCCTCCCCCCCTGCGGGCACGCGGCGCGCCTCGGCCCCCGCTTACCAAACCCGCGCGCAGACCCTTCTTGAGGCACGTCCCCTCTTGACAGAGACCCACACAGAGGCCCCTCTTGTCACACATATACATCTGACCCCCAACACCCCACGTATACAGCCCCTCTTGAGACGCACCCCACCATAACATGCACACAAATACACACAGCTCCCTCTTGTCGCGTGCACACACACAGATGCCCCTCTTGACACGCATACTAATACACATGGCCCCTTCTTGAGATGTGCGCGCGCACACACAATTCCTTCACCCCCCCAACACACCCACACACAGACCCTCCCTCCCTCTCACCCCCCCCACACCGCCCCCCAACCATCACCCTCGCATGCTGCCCCCTGCCTGTCCCCACACATGCGGCTGTACTTGTCCCACTCTCGCCTCTTTCTCCCCTCTCTTCACTCTTCCTTCCCCTGCTCCCTGGCTCCCTCTCTTGACTCCCAGTCATGCTCTTCAACCTCTCCTCTACTTTTTGGTGTAATATGACCCCAGCCTCTGGTCTCCTCCATGCGGTTGGCCAGCCACTCTGCAAAGCTGTCTGTGTAGCACCAGGACCACTAGTTCAGGTCCACAAGGATTTATTGGCAAGAGAAATTTTGTAAGGTGTTGTCCAGTGTCAAAAAAGGAGTAAGAGAATCTACCACAGGCACCTTCACCTACCTTGGAGCTGTCTGTGTGTCTGGGTTTTTATTTCCTGTCCATGTACATTCCTGAGGTGGTAGCACCTCTGAGCATTGGTGCAGTGTGTCAGGAGCATCCCATGTGAAGTGAAGGGCGCTTAATGCAGTGAAGGGCGAAAGGTGGACCCAAGGAGTAAAACTGTGGGTGCATGCTTCCTGGCTGGGGTACTGCAACGAGCTGATCCTGATTCTGTGGGTCTGGATGCAGGACTGCAGCTTGGGTCCCATCTCTAAGAAGCAGTGCCTACACAACAAAGCAAAAAGATATTATTTTCTTAGCTATGCTAGAAATATATGTGTGGGTATATATTTGTGTGTGTGTGTGTGTGTGTGTGTGTATGTATGTATATATATGTGTGTGTGTGTGTGTGTGTGTATATATATATATATATATATATATATATATAAAAATATATATTAAGGAAAATTTTTCATGTTCCAAGTCAAATCAGCCAAATCAGTTCTAAATCTATGAGTCATTCACGAATATGTGGTCGTACTACTGGCAAGAAACCTCCACCCCGGCCTGGGGCTTCAGATGCTTCCAAATTCTTTGGCGGGCATCCTATATGCAGGCCCAGACCCTCTGGAGGCATGGGGTTCAGATGCCCCCAAGTTTCACTTGCCCTCAGCCATATGGCTGCAGGAGCAACCTAGGGAAGAGTCTCCCATTTCCATAAAGTCGGTGTATAGCCAAGATCTTCCTACTGGAAGTGAAAGTGGGAGTTTAACTGTGCATTACTTTGGTCAGAGTACTATCGCCTACCACATTCGTGGTTTTCCCCAGCCTTTAGGAAAACCACCTTGGTGGTCATGGTAGTTCCTCTCAAATTGCTGCCCTTCCCTTTACTGAGAACCCACAAAAGATTTTCCAACGGCTGTCAGGAGGCAACCAGTGTATTGCTGCTTCCAAATTTGGAGATGCATGATCAAGTGATTGAAATGCACTGATAAAGCATGCTGGAATGATGTGTTTGCTGTCAGTTCAGACAGTTCTCTCTACCCCTATACCTCCCTTCCACACCCTGCCATGTTTCTTTCAGCGATGCTGCTCTCATTATCCCATGCTTTCTCTTTCCTCAAGCTCTCTTCCTCAACCAGCTATTCAGCTGTCAATAGGGAAGATTTAAATTTAAATTTAAATCTCTGTTCCCAGATACCCCTCCCCAATTCACTCCACCTCACTGTCCTATCATGTCTTTCTCTCACACACTCTTTTTCTTCCAGCCCTGCTCTGCGGTTTCTCAGTTACTTTTTTGGGCAATAGTCATGATCTGGCCAACTAGTTGCAACTAGTTGCAACTAGTTGCAAAACTCATCCCAGGCATATGACTATATGTAGTAGAGCCTATATATAAGTTGTCACCTAACTTACATTAGAAAGGCTGTCCCTAATTCAGTGAATTTGAAAATTAAGTATACGAAGTAATAGAAAAAAATTCAAATAATTTCATTCCCTTACCTGTTATCTGCACTGAAAGAATAATCGTTCACATTTTTAATTATTATAGTATGCCTTGTGTGGGAAGCATAGGTCTTTTTCCGTGTTTCATAAAGATATCTTTATATCAAAAGGCAACTTACAGCAGGCTGTGACAGTTGTGTTAACATCTCTAAGCTAGCTAGTTTGGCTCCAGGTAGCAGTCTAACAGCAGCAGCATGGAGCTCAGTGTGGGCTGCAAAACATGTCTGAGAAGGTTTTGCAAGATGACTGCTGGCAAATTTTCCAGCTGCCAACCTGTATGAAGCTCCATCTCCATGCAGATGTGACTGTATTGCCAGCACTACTTAATCTAGTAAGCTTAAAGCTAGCTCAAATATATCTATAGAATAATCATAGCAGTGGCTGCAACATAAATACCCCTCAAATAAAGAAGTTTAGTTGGAAGGAGTAGAAGGCAGGGCAGGCTGGCAGTAAATGTATAAAAGTAAATCAGGACTGAAGAAAGCAACAGCAGGGACATCTCTAGTTGAATTTCCTGATCTAAAGGGGACTCTATCTTTGGAAATTGGTGCCAGATAATGGCAGAAAAAAACCCCAGCAGCCTACATTTAGGAAGGAAGCACTCAAACTGTGTTTTTGTTTAATACTACAACTAGGGTGAAGCAATGAGAGTAGAAGCCCTGGGCCCTGATTCTGTGTGGGGGAGAAGGGAGTGGAAGACTAACAGTTGCAACAGCAGCTGCCTGATTGTACCAGTGGCACTGTGGCAGCTAGATATTGCCACTGCCCCTATATGTCCTGTTGCCCTGGGCACCCAGCTACCTTGTTACACCTCTGCTTTTTCTCCCTCATGGTTTTTGCAGAATACCTTTTGCAGTTCAAATGATCAGTGTGGCTTCATCAAGGGGAAGCAATTGGCAGCAGTGCTGTTCAGTGGCAATTCATAGGGGGTGCACGTGGACCCCCTGAGAGTGCTAGTGCACCCCCTGACTGGCTGCGCTTGCCGCTTAGGTGATGGGCAGGGGGGTGGGGGGGGTGGGGAGGGCAGGCAGGAGCACCAGTGCCTCCCCTGCAAGTGCCGGCCAGAGAGTGGAGCACTGTGGCACGCCCAGAAGTGGCTGCAGCGATCAGCTGTCTCGTGATTGGCTGCAGGGGGAGATCCCCCAGTCAGCAGGATTGGCCAAGGGGAGACCCCCCCTGCTCTCTGACTGGTCGCTGGGTGGGGGGGGGGGGACTATGCCCCCCCTGACTAAAGCGTCACCAATCGCCCATGGTGCTGTTCAGAGGTGTGGATCCTATTAACTTTTTTGATCTCTTCCTTATTCTTTCCTTAACTCTGCCCCATTCAGCCCTCTGTCTTGCAGAAGGTTTTGTTATGATATCTCTCAGGCTGTATTTATTCCAGAAAATTATAATAATTTAACAGAAACAGTGTTAGTTAAATCATTGGTATCCTTCGGTGTGGATACACTTAATTTAAGATTTATTTGAATTGATTTAACTACATTAGTTTCTAAACTGATTTAATGAAATTGGAACAATTTCTCATGTAGATAAAGCTGCAATTGGAAGCCCCAGTCCCTTTTTAACATATTGTCATTGTGGGTGATTAGATTAGCTATAGAGAGAGTGCAGACAGAAGTTACGTTTTTGTGTGATTGGCCCCCTAAGCTCTCTACAGCTGTGCTGTGACACGTGCATGGCTGCCAAGAGCTTTTGAAGTGGCCAATTGCAGGAAAAATTAACCCTCATCAAATGAGGTATCAGATGAAGGCATTTTTCTTTAGAGCACCTAAGGGAACATGTGCTCCCTAGGATTAATTTATCACACATTCGGGGCTGGGATGATGCTGCCCAGCCCTGCCCCTGCAGCTGTCAGCAGGAAGGGAGGGGCAAGGAGGGAGGAAGAAGCCAATGACAGGGAGCTGCCAGCTGGGGTTTGCCTGGCCTAAGCTGGAGGTGTGGGGACATGGATCAGAGCCCCCCCCCTCCTGCCACCTCTTCTCTAGCTCAGGACAGGCAAACCCCAGCTGGTAGCTCCCTGCTTCTGGCTTCTCCCTCCCCCCTCCCTTCCTGCTGACAGCCCCAGAGTTGGGGAGAGGGGCCGCCTCTTGGTTGGGGAGAGGGGCCACTTCTTAGCTGGCTGCTCCCCTTCAGGCAGGCTCAATTTCCCCCCCTGACCCAATAGGTGAACTTCTGTTGAGTTGGGGGCAGGGCTGTCTAACTCACGGTGCTTTATGTAAAGTGCCATGAGTTAAAGCGAGGGCCTGTATGTCTGTCAATGCACAGAGTGATGCAGACTATAAAGCACCCAAGGTTAATTTTATTACTACCATTATTAGTATTATCTTGGAGCTTACAACACTTTACCTTTTACCAGGACCCCATTGTGCTAGAACAAAAAGAGCTACCTCAAACTACTTAGTTTACAAATTAAGTAATGACAAGAAGCAGATGGTTAACAGTGCCTGCTAAGAGACATCCTCTTAGATCACTTCATTCCATGTCCAAAATTAACAATTGATAATGTGTATGAAAGCAGGATTCAAATTTAATTTTCAACATTTTCAGAGACATCTTTATGTCATTTTGGGCAAGTCAAATCTCTTCTCTTCTTTCTTTCACTTGCCCTTCCTCTCACCTCCAACTACCTATCAACCGTGCATAGTGATGTGAGGATTACTATCTGGGGCATTTTAAAATCCTCAGCTGGAAGCCAGTGAGTAAGTACAAAACTACTGTTAATATTCCAGAAACAGCCTCTAGATCCCATATTCCAGTCTCTGGCCCTTTAAATATGTATGCTCCCTTTCTTCTCCTTTACTCTTGCACCCCTTACTTTTTCCTATTAGCATATTCGTTCATGTTCTCAGTCTAGGTCTTTTCATTTGCTCCTACGTCTTTCTCTCAGGCACCTGTCTCATATATTCATATCAGTAGCTTGCCATGTGCTAGCAGTTCTGTTGTTCATGTATACCAAGCAGCAGTATTTCTCATTGCAAGCTCCCTCTCTCATACTAGTGCCAGCTATGGCACAAAAGATCAACTTTCTAAATTCAGACCATAGCAAGCCATGCCCTGAGTAATGGGTCTATGACTTCCTGTATGGCTTGTCTTAATCTGTAGATGGAATGGCAAATTATGCACTTTCTCTCAGGAAAAAATAGTTTTGTGGTACATAACTGTAGAAAAATAGTTTATTCATTGGCTAGATCTCCTAACCTTTTTCCATCCTGTCTATGTAGAGTACGTTCCATGGGTTAGGGCAGAGTTTCCCAAACTTTTCCTCAGTGTGACCCCATTTACACATTGGAATTTTTTGTGACCCCAAAATGATGTAGACATGATCAACAAGTCATAAATATGGCGTTACCTACATATTGAACAATAGCATTAAACATGTTCTTTATTGTACATAAAGCAATTCACTCTTGCATTGCATCTAATGCTGGCAGCACAGAAAGACAAAAATGTAGTTATTCAGAATAGAAGCCAAAACAAACCTCAACAGAAGCCAACAATGCCTCTCTATCCCAAACCCTTTGGTTCAAGTTTTGCTTAAGTCACAAATGAATTTCTTTTTTTTTCCTGAATGTTGAGTAGATTGGTCCATAAATCAAGAACATTCTATTATTTGACTTAATTTATCATGGTTTGCAGACCTCAGTTTTGTGCCTTCCTGCAGCAGCAAAGCCAAGTTTTAGTGGGATAGATTTTAAGGAATATGATTGTGCTAAGGATCACTAATATGCAAGGCTGTATGCTTAATGGCTGGCTGTAGATAATACTGTCAGGATATCACTTTCATTTGCTAAAAGTCGTAGGAAAGTCCAGTCAAATCTTTGATTTGAGACTGAGAGGTTTCAGTGGGAATGCATTTAGATAAGAAACTAAATAAAAAAAATAGAGTGACTAAGCAAATAAATTCAGATCATAAAGGAGTACTCTGATAACCATATGGCTTGCTCTTTCTACCACAAGGTCACAGATGCTCCCTGCAGCTGTCTGAAAACACAAAATGAATCCTAATGAATGCAAAGAATATGTTTTACCTGTACTTTTATTCTAATTTATCTTTTGTATTAAATTGTAAAGAACTGGGGTGTGTGTGTGTATGTATATATGGAATGGAAAGAAATTGCACATTGATAAAGGATATAGAAGTGCATGCAACAGTGCCCATCATTATGCACCAGGTCTTAGCTGGATCAATACTACTTTTTCCTATACCTTGTATTTTTAAATGTACATGCATCTATGTACATTTTAAGAAAATGTATACTTTAAAAAAAAAGATGTATAAAATTACATTCTGGGAGAAAAACGGACACACCTTTTTAAGACGTGCATGTATTTGCCTAACCTACTCTCTTAATATCTTAATGCTATTTCTTCATTTACAGCCTTTACATGCTTCACAACCCTAATTTTATCCCACCCACTCCCTCCGTCAGTATCTCCCTACCCCCTTTTAAGTTTCATTGTCAACTGTTTAAGGTACAGATAGTGATAAAGGACATAGGAGAGCATGCAACAGTGCCCATCATTATGTGCCATGTTTTAGCATGATTATTGCCTGTAAAGTGCCATTTGTATTAATAGCATTGTAATGACCTTCCCAAACATGTTTGCCAGCATTAGGAGTTTGAAGAAGGCTTTGAACCATCAGAGGATGGTGCAGGCTTCCAGTTGAAATAGCAAGGACAAACAGCCTAACTAGTTTTCAGATAAAGCTTGAAAAGTTTGAGAACAGGATTGTATGATGTGGTTGTCTGTGAAAGCAGGTGAGCGGGACTCAGTGACCCTAGAGTGCCCCCTTCTAGTCCTACATTTTGTGTTTGCACAGATGAAGGATAGTGCTGTACTATATTACCATGGACTTCTCAAAAAAAAATGTTAGGATGTGGGCAAAATCTAAGCACCTTCCTTTTCAGTCTCACTATTTAAGTTCAAGTGTCCTCATTTCTCAAGGACAGATGGTGTAAGCTGAAGCTAGACATGGTGGGTTTGATTCTGTCATGTATCAAGCGACACACTGCTTAAATACTTTGCTAGATCCAGGCCAGAGTTCTCAACACTGTGAAAGATTGAGCTTTATTTGAAATTCACCACCAGATCTTATTCTCGCACCTTGCAAGGAAAGCCAAACTCACTCACTCATCCTTCTCCTCAAGTTAAGAGTTTAGTTTAATAAATAGTATATAATGCAGTTAAACTTGTGTGAAATGGGTATAACAAAGAGACAAATTAGTCTCCTTGTGGGTAGAAAGATGACTGAAGGGCAAAACCTGTTTATACCTGAAGAACCTAACTGAATTTTGGGCTAGGTTCAGGTTTGTATGAGTCTATATAATGGAGTATGTATAGAAATTGGAGGTATGGGAATGAAATACAGTATTAAGACAAAGCTATTAGCATGAATTTCTGCAGCTGGTTCAGAGATAGAACTCCTCTGTCAAAATACAAGATCTTAACACATCATTCTTCAATGAACAGGAAAGGGCATGTATACCTTGTTTCCTTATGGGGAGAAAGTGTTTGAACTGAAAAACTGATCTTAAGATTTAAACTGATCTAATTTATTTATGTTGAAGGAAATGTAATTATTGAAACAGTGGGCATTATTCCTTTTGTTGGAGTTAATGGAGTTAAATGAGTGTAAAGGAAAGCAGTATTTATCCTGCTTTTATTACCACTGAAATAAGGTATTTATGTTTTGTAACACCATATCTCGGCCATACGAATATAAATCTCCCATGGCTTGGTATACTCTTTGCCATAATGATGTTTACTGATATGTACTTAAAACAGATAATAGTTTATGATAGAAAGAGGATTGGATAAGGTTACAGAGTTTTGGTCTACTCTTCCATGTAGTAGTAAAGTAACTTAAAAAAAATTTGATTCACCTAATGTGAAAATATTGTGGAAAAAATTATACAGGAAGATCCCCATCACATTTTCTTGGAATGGATCCCTGATATTCAATAATACTCTGAAACTGGCATCTGGTTTTATCTTTGTAAGTCTACAAGGGTATTTTAACAAATATATAACTTTGTCCGTCGTGCATGAGAGAAAATCCATAATGTAGATAATTTTGCTGGAGGGAGGATGTTGGAAATCATCTGTTTCATAAATGTTATTGTACTGGATAAAATGGCCATAATTAAAATTACCAATTAGAAAAGCGGTATTTTTTTGGCTCTTGATAAGGCTAGACTGGTGGGAAGAGATGTGTGTGTTGACTACAAAGTGCCTCTGAAGTAAAAAAACAAAACAAAACAAAAAAAAAAACCATAAGGATGAGAACTGCTATGCAGAATCTTTTGTTGTTGCAAGAAATTTTCTATAGCTCTTAACTTATGTTAACATTATAACTAACTGGTTAAATTGAACAAGAAGATACTTAAAAATTGCATTCTTTGATAGCACGTAGACTATAACAGACCTATATGTTTTTATCCTATATGTTTTGTTGTATGAAACTGCTGAGTCCTGGTGGGTGCATCAGAGTTCAGAGGTGAATAAAATGCATGTCCCACTTTGGAGATTATTGTCAATTCCTTACATGGTAGCCAAGTTTACCCTCAACCCCCAAATGTCACTTCTGCTCTTCTGGTTTGACCTTCAACCGACCCATTTTTTTCCAAACCGCTTAGCCAGTCAGAGACAATATATCACTGAGGTTTGAAGAAGAACCAGAGGTGTGTTTCATTTAGATCTTGATGACATCCCAGCCCAGATACTAACTTATCTTTTGCTAGAAATCACATATACACATACATAGGACTCCTACAAAAAATTATATCCATATACTCTCAGGATAGAAGAATGCTAAAGGGTTGATGCTAGTCAACCAATGTGTTTTGGATGTATGGGGAAACACTGATCTCTTTAAACCTGATAGGCCTACAAGCCACCTTCAATTCAAGCAATGAGAAAGCAGTTAAATGTCTCTTTGTTTAGTGATACTTGTAATAGAAGCCACTGCCAGAGTAAAAGGCCTGAGTAAAAGCTGAGCCACAGTGATGAGATGGGTTTACTTAAAAACGCAGGGGCTGTAGAATGAATTTGGTGGCAACTGTTGGTGTATGCATGAAAGGAACCAAAGAGTAAATGGAGAGAATGAGTAGTAGTGTGTGTGTGTGTGTGTGTGTGTCTAAGAAAAAACTGTAAAGAACATTATCCCCAATGAGAAAATAGTTTATATTTCCATTACAACTTCCCACTTTGTCCTCATACATGACTCTTTCAGATTTGGGGGCTCCGATGAAAGGTCTCGATCTGGTTTATACCTGCCATCAAGCTCTATATGAAACATACCTCTGGTTTTTCTTCAAACCTTAGTGATATGTTGTCTCTGATTGACTAAGCGGTTTGGAAACGAATGAGCTGGCTGAAGGTCAAACCAGATAGAGCAAAAGTGACATTTGGGGGCCAAGGGTAAGTTTGGCTATCATGAAAGGAATTGACAATCATCTTCAAAGCAGGACATGCATTTCATTCACCTCAACTCCTCTCATCCCCTCAGTATATCTCAGGTGCATCAATAACATCTTCATGAAATAGACCCAAGGGAAGCAATATCTAGAGAAATTTCACTAGGACTTTAATAACTTCCACCCCTCCATTAAACTAACTCTGGAATACTCCATCCAGTAGATTAATTTCCTAGACACTACAGTGACATTTTGCAATAGTTATATCATCACCACACTTTATTGGAAACCAACTGACTGCCACAGCTACTTTCATGCCACCAACTTTCTCCACAAATGGTGGGGATTGAAGAGAGCCACTTCCATGCAGTGATCCCTGGTAATGTGTCTGACAGCCAAGAGCTCCTGAATCCACAAAAACACCAAAATGCACAAAGATAAAGGTATGGACATCTGATACAAAAGAAGACAGATGGTACAATCTCTACATGTAAGAATGAATGAACACTGATCTGCAGGGATCCTGGTTTTCTCTGACAAAAAGAAAAAATCCCTAATTTTCAGATTAAGAAAAGTAACCTAATATCCAAATTTTTCTGGGATTAAAATGAAACACCACTGATATATAGCTATATATATAGTGGTGTTTCATTTTGATCACTGAAAAATGTAGATTTTGGGTTACTTTTTTTAATCCAAATTTTTTTTTTATCAGAGAAAACCAGGATCCCTGATGATCTGACATCAGCTGCAGAAAGAGCCTGTGGTAGAACACTACAACTTCCCTCAGCATTCAATTGCTGACCTTAGGATTGCTGTTCTCAGGCAGCAACATTTTAATGGGAAATTGTTGAACAAGCAATCATCCATAGACTGCATTGTGTTAAGTGTGGTTTAAAGAGGGACTATGGATTTTTATCCCATTACCTGGACTAGCTTTTGTGATCCCTTTGTGCCTATGGGTTCTTTGTTTGTATACCTATCCCAGTACTGCCCCTCTCTCCTCCTTTTCCACCTTTTGTATTGAAATCACTTACCCCACTTTATACACAGCTCTATGCTTGTCCTTCCACAGCATTTGATGATGTGAGCTTGAGTTCATAAAAACTCATGCTCTCTATTTATCTTATTTAGTTAGTCTACTACAAGGGCAGGCAATTATTTTGGGCAGAGGGCTGCTTACTGAGTTTTGGCAAGACATTGAGGGCCCCATGACAGGCAACCAGGGGCAGATAAAAATTAATTTTCTAAATGTTTTTAGAGGCCCTGCGGGCCAGATAGAATGGCCTAATGGGCTGCATCCAGCTTGTAAGCCGGGTTATGCCCACCCCTGGTCTTCTATAAGGTATGTATTTACCTTGCTTTCTGCTCTCAGAGGAAGTCAACAGAGAAAGAAAGACCTTCTTTTGGACAGAGTACTGACTGGAAAGACACCTTTGGGATAGGGAACAAGAAGACTGACTCTTGTTGTTAGATCCAGTTTGCTATTAGGTAGAAGGACTTTGTGTGTATCCTTTGCAAGCAAACAGGAAGGCACCAAAGAAATGTCTACCTCATATAACCAATGTCCCTTCCGAATAGGAACAATTCAGAAAGCCTCCAAATACTTGGCTATGCAGTTGGTCAATGGGCATCAGCTGCAGGTACGCTAGCATTGTTAAGCAAGTATTTGTTCTTCACAAAATGCTGTCTTTTGTCAACTAAAATTTAAAAGAAGAGCCAATGATGTGCATTTAAACTCATTTAAATAGCTAAACTGTATCTAAAATGACCATGTTTCTAGATACATTTTTTTTATTCTAGATTTTTTTTTATCTAAGCTTGTCTGTTTGAGGTGGAAAATATTTTGATCAGTACTGGGTACATGCCTCAGTACACTGACCACTTTTGCATAGTTCACTAGGTGGCAGCATCATATTGTTCTTATACTTCAAAATGGCAAATGAGAGGATTCTACAACTGGGTGTCTATATCTTTTTTTAATCTATAACAAAAGCTTCTTCTTGGAGGAAAAAATATTTAGTTTTAAAATGTAGGGGTTGCAGGATGGATAAAGTATACTACATACTTCTTAGCAGGAACAATCCCTGCTCCTTGGAAATCTCTGCAACAATAAAAGGGAGCCAGTAACATCTTTCAAGTTTTCTCTCTTATGGTTCTGAGATGAGACACTATTTCAGTAGCACAAATATTCTTTCAGCAAGAATAACTTTATAACATACAGATATCCATGTAATCCTTTGTGTATGAGATTAATATCTTTAACAAAAGGTAATCCTTAATTTGAGAAACTGAAATTAACGTTGACTTTAAATTCTACTTTTTAACAATCCAGAATTTAACCTGTTCCTTTGCAATTTAAAAAATAGTTGCCATCTCTCTTTTGGAAGTAGCTTGTTTGGATATGGCATAATGACTTTTATTTCATGTCTCTAAATAGCTTTTTTACTGTAGTAGAGATCAGTGTGTTGCCATTTTTGAATGTTGATATTCTCATCTATTCTAGTTTTCTTTGTGGTTTACTCTATATTTGCAGAGAAATTTCAACTTGTACTGTTCAAGTTTCAGGACTTTCTCCTTGTAGTTTTCTTGTGAATATTGCTGCCCAGGGGATCCCAGAAACATTTAAAAGCAAGTGAATCTCCCACTCATTGTCTGAAAAACAAAGGCACGTCTCTTGAAACAGACCCTTCAGAGTTAATGTATTCTAGGCATTTAATCTAACATTCCTTTTTTGTTGTTTGTCAAGCAATCATTTATCATTGCTGATCTATGCTGAGATTAATCTGTCCATGATCAAAAGCTAGAATTTCTATATGGGAAGCACAATTTTCAATGCTTTTTTCAGTTAGGCATATCTTTGATTCTCTTCATCATCATCCTTTCTAGAAATCCCTGAGAAATATCTAATAGCCTATGAATTAAATGCATGGTTGTTGGAATAGTAACTTCTTAAGTGAAGGAGTCTTAAGGTACAGCTATTGCTCATGGAGGCAGCCATCTTTCCTTTCCCTCATCTAAGAATGTAAAAGAGACCTGATTATGTTTCCACACTTGAAAAACAGGATTAATTATTTCCAGATAAAATATATATTTTTTTAAATAAAGAAAAACAGTTCTTGAGAGAGCAGTCTTCCTCTCTAATGGGCTAGAGTAGCTTGAAGAATGAAGTCATTATAGTTTCTGCAGATAAGAAGTCTTAAAAATATAAATGTGCAGTGCACTAAACAAAAGCCTAAGTTTATTGATGCTGCACACAATACTTAGTGCAGTCTTGTTCTAGTTGCACCCTCAATGTTCAGTCTGGCGCTCTATAATTTTATCTATCAGTGAAGATTAAAAAAATGCAGAGCTGCATTTCATATCGGTGAATATTACCTTATATCTGCCCCATACTCCTTTAAAATCTGTAATAAAAATGAATGCATCATATTAGCACTTAAAAAAATATAATGGCCATTTTCTTGTGTGACATCCTAAAGGTTCATGTCATGAAAAACATTTATTGGCTGGTACAAACTGTGCAAAATATTTGAAAATGAAATGTTAGAAAGATGTCTTTCTGTTGATATATGCATAAAACACCCATTAAAACCAAAGGGAGTTCTCTGTACTTTCTGAATGATCATATAATGTTAACATTGAAACTGTCACTGCATAGTGATAACCATCTTGTCAAAATGTACATCATTTTGACACCTACTGGGTGGAAGCCAGTACTAAGTCCATCCCGCTTTATTAGTCTTAATATTCAGAAGAAAAACAGGATTTAGACTTAAAAGATTTTAAGATCCCAGGTAGTAAGAAAAGTAAGTTCTGGGTAAGCCAGCCTTGCAACTAATATTATTAAATGAACTTATTCAGTAGGGTCTGTGCCGCCACATGGGCAAGGAATTTCTTAGAGAAACTATAGGATACAAGAAGCCAGATCCTATATGCCCTGTTCAGCATCATAGTAGTGTGTGGAAAATACCAATTATGATCCTATTTCACCCTGATCTAGTTTAATAAGATCTGGTCTATCTGGTCTGGTTATCTTTAACTACAAACTTAGGAATAAAACATTTTCCCCTGCCCCAATTCATTGTACTGTTTTTACAGGACTGTCACAGCTCTAGAGTCAACCACGAAATGGAGATGGCTTTGGATTTAGCACACATTGTAGGCACTTTTACAACCTAAGCCTTTTTAAAAAATCAGCATCGAGTTCAACTTCTGTCAAACTGGATGTCCTTAAATGATAAGAACAGTTTTTATGAGAGAGTACTTTTGTTTCTCTTGTGTGTTTGGGTAGTGATTAGATGGGTTTCCTCTACTTTTTTTTTTTTCTTATTATCTTTATCTATAAGGTGTCAACTGGCATCTGAAAAATAGCAGTTATTTAATTATTTGCAGTACAGAGAACCATTGGGCTAAACAGTGTGCACACGTAGTACAGTATGTTTTCTTGATTATTTATCTGACTCATGCAAAACTTGCCTTGAAACTTCCACTTTGGAAAAATGGGTGATCTGTTCAGGTTCTCAATTTTTCTGAGAATTCAAATTCTTCTTTTTCCTTCCTTCACAAAGAATTACACTTCAGAAACAAAGGAAAATGTGGGGGTTAATTTTCCTCCAACCTTTTCTATTACTTATACCACCTGTCATTACAACCAGACTCTTGAATACATTTTAACTAACTGATAGTTTTGCTCTATAGTTTAATTAGGGATTTTCATTTGACATGATCTCATGGTTCAGGTTAACATTGCAATATGGGTTGACTCCCCACTCTAATAACCTAAATCAGGGGATCCCAAATTTTTATGCAGTGGTTTGGCAAACTGTCCCGTAAGAGGCTGCAGCCTGGCAAACTGCAGCCTAGCTGTTGCAGCTGAACGCGGATGGAATTTCCAGCTGGATGACAGGTAAGGATACTCCCACTCCCGGGGTGGGGGTGAGGGCCAAGCCCTGCACTGCTGTGGGCCCTGTGGAAGGAGCTGCGGCCTCTCTGCCCGGCTTTGAGGGGGGGGGCTGCAGTTTGCCGGTCCATGGCCACATCTGGTCCAGCAGCCGACTGTGCTGTGGACTGGCAGCCAACTCACCATGGCCCGGGGATTGAGAACCCCTGACCTAAAGGGTGATATTTGTATGCTTATTGGGATGGTGGTGTTGTGAGTAGAAGTTTATTGCTACCATCTTTAAATCTGTAGCAGATGGTCAGGCATGAGGTTGCTAGCAAAGATTTTGAATGCAAGCTCTGAAAAGCATACACAGAGTAGCTGTAGGAATACTATTGTTTTCTTAATTCCAATTAAGCCCTTTAAACATTGTTGAAAGAAAAGGACACTCTCTGTGACTTTTTTTTTTAATTGTTGACACATGACATTGTATCACAGCAGCTCATTTATAGCAATATTACTATGTAATACTACTAACATGTAAATCTAACTAGCATATTTGTTTTGAAAAAGTGCTTCAGACACATGCATCAAAAGCAAGCTCCTGGCAACAGCAGAAGTGGAAAAGACTAGGAAAATTCCCTTCTTGAACTAAACAAATAAAACTATATTTTATATTCAAATAGAGAAGGAGATACCTTCTGGTGTTTAGCAATAATTTCCTTGTGAGGTTAGGAAGGCTGTTTTTTTGAGTTCCATTCCTTTTAACAAATAGGAGCTATCATGACAAACACCTTAAAGATGGCTGTGTTGGTGGAGTAAAGCAACAGGAAGAATATATGCTTGATCATAGCCCTCTACAAGGAGAAGGGGTACAAGATTCTTTCCTAGAGGACAAAAATGACATTATTGTACTATGAATAGTCCTGGAGATTCACAAACAACATGCCCAGGGAGGAATAGGACCCCTGCTAAATGGGCAGCAGCAATTGGTGACAGATAGAGGGGACAAGGCTGAACTCCTCAACGAGTTCTTTGCCTCAGTGTTCCTAAGCAAGGGGCACGACAAGTCTCTCACTGGGGTTGTAGAGAGGCAGCAGCAAGGCGCCAGACTTCCATGCGTAGACCCTGAGGTGGTGCAGAGTCATTTGGAAGAACTGGATGCCTTTAAGTCGGCAGGCCCGGATGGGCTCCATCCGAGGGTGCTGAAGGCACTGGCCGACGTCATTGCAGAGCCACTGGCGGGAATATTCGAATGCTCGTGGCGCACGGGCCAAGTCCCGGAGGACTGGAAAAGGGCTAACGTGGTCCCCATTTTCAAAAAGGGGAGGAAGGAGGACCCGGGCAACTATAGGCCAGTCAGTCTCACCTCCATCCTTGGCAAAGTATTTGAAAAAATTATCAAGGCTCACATTTGTGAGAGCCCGGCAGGGCAAATTATGCTGAGGGGAAACCAGCATGGGTTTGTGGCGGGCAGATCGTGCCTGACCAACCTAGTCTCTTTCTATGACCAGGTTACGAAATGCCTGGACACAGGAGGAGGGGTGGATGTCGTATACCTGGACTTCAGGAAGGCCTTCGATACGGTATCCCACCCCATACTGGTGAACAAGTTAAGAGGCTGTGATGTGGATGACTGCACAGTCCGGTGGGTGGCGAATTGGCTAGAGGGTCGCACCCAAAGAGTCGTGGTAGATGGGTCGGTCTCGACCTGGAAGGGTGTGGGCAGTGGGGTCCCGCAGGGTTCGGTCCTTGGACCGATACTCTTTAATGTCTTCATCAGCGACTTGGACGTGGGAGTCAAATGTACTCTGTCCAAGTTTGCAGATGACACAAAGCTGTGGGGAGAAGTGGACACGCCGGAGGGCAGGGAACAGCTGCAGGCAGACCTGGATAGGCTGGACAAGTGGGCAGAAAACAACAGGATGCAGTTCAACAAGGAGAAATGCAAAGTGCTGCACCTAGGGAGGAAAAATGTCCAGCACACCTACAGCCTAGGGAATGACCTGCTGGGTGGCACGGAGGTGGAAAGGGATCTTGGAGTCCTAGTGGACTCCAAGTTGAACATGAGCCGGCAGTGTGATGAAGCCATCAGAAAAGCCAATGGCACTTTATCATGCATCAGCAGATGCATGACAAATAGGTCCAGGGAGGTGATATTTCCCCTCTATCGGGCGCTGGTCAGACCGCAGTTGGAGTACTGCGTGCAATTCTGGGCGCCGCACTTCAAGAAGGATGCGGATAACCTGGAGAGGGTACAGCGAAGGGCAACTCGTATGGTCAAGGGCCTGCAGACCAAGCCCTACGAGGAGAGACTAGTGAAACTGGACCTTTTCAGCCTCCGCAAGAGAAGGTTGAGAGGCGACCTTGTGGCTGCCTATAAGTTCATCACGGGGGCACAGAAGGGAATTGGTGAGGATTTATTCACCAAGGCACCCCCGGGGGTTACAAGAAACAATGGCCACAAGCTAGCAGAGAGCAGATTTAGACTGGACATTAGGAAGAACTTCTTCACAGTTCGAGTGGCCAAGGTCTGGAACGGGCTCCCAAGGGAGGTGGTGCTCTCCCCTACCCTGGGGGTCTTCAAGAGGAGGTTAGACGAGTATCTAGCTGGGGTCATTTAGACCCAGCACTCTTTCCTGCTTATGCAGGGGGTCGGACTTGATGATCTATTGAGGTCCCTTCCGACCCTAACATCTATGAATCTATGAATCTATGGCTTACTTGTTTATTCAGTTCTCTAATGAGTTCTTCTTTTGGACAGAGATGCTTCCTGGGTATCAGAGTTTTGGCACAGCTTCCTGAAAGAGGTGTGTTTATGACCACATTTGTTCAAGGATTAGCATATACAGTGTAAACAAAACACAGTACACTAAGAAAATAACCTGATTCCACATCACTTGTTTGCCCAATAAGAAATCAGTCTTCAAGGCTATGCACCTGCTTTGATGAGACAGAAAGATATGCTTTCAATGTTGGTGCCTCTGCACCCATGCTATGAGCAGACTAGAATAATTATTTCACTTTTACCAGGATATAATTTATTTAAAAAATCCCTCTACTTCAGTTATTTCAATTTAATCACCTGGAAGGTCAGTTTACTCAGTGAAAAAGTAAAAAAAAAATGCTGTAACAAATCAATGTTGACATTTAAATAAGCTTGACTAGACCTCACATTGTTGGATTTTATTTCCCTGCAGGTAGAATTAGTGTATATTGCAAATTAGCCCCCTGTCCCCAACTGACTCTTTGGTACACATATTTGAACATCTCACCATAGCTAATGTTTGTTTATATTTATTGGATTATGTACTGAAGGTTGGCGTCTCATTATAATCTAAGAATTCGTCATGCTTCAGCACATTCATATTTTGATTTCAGTGCTGCCAGCTTGCTCCCTAGTGAGAGTTTTTCTGATAAGGTGATTAACTGAGCTCCTGGAAATTGATGAGGTGGGTTGGCATACATCTTGTAATGAGAGCTGTTGAACCCCTATTGTTTGAAAGAGGAGACAGGAAGGAGCTGGGATTTTGCCACCTTTAACCACAGCATTTTATTCCCTCTAGGGGAAGAAAAGCCACGTTGCCTAGACTTCCTTACAGTCGAGAGTATTTTTTTAATTTAAAATTAAATTGCAATTAAAAAAATGACAAGTCCACCACATCAGAGATTAAGTAGCTGGTTACTGTAAGTTTTGTGTCCCTCTCTGTGCCCAACCCACAGATGATGCAAATGTCTTACAGCCACTATCTATAAAATCTGGCTTTTTAGCTCGGGGCAGGAGAGACACCATGACTACTAAGGTGATTTTCCTAGTTGCAGGGGAAAACTACTTTTTTGGCAGGTGGCAGTACCCCAATTGAGATAATGTATAGTTAGCTTCCAACTTTAACTCCCAGTGGGAAGATCTTGGCTATATGCTGACTTGAGGGAAATGGGAGACTCCTCCCTAGCTTGTTCCTGCAGCCATGCAGTTGAGGGCAAGTGAGGATCTAGGGTCAGTGAGGATCTAGTCAGGGAACTTCTGGAGGGACTGGACATATTTAAATCAGCTGGTCCTGATGATCTCCACCCCAGAGTGCTGAGGGAATTAGCAGAGGTCATTGTGGGACCCCTGGCATGGCTTTACGAGCACTCGTGGTCCTCTGGTGTGGTGCCAGAGGACTGGAAAAGGGCCAATGTGGTTCCCACTTTCAAAAAAGGGAGGAAGGAGGACCCAGGGAACTATAGTCCAGTTAGTCTTACCTTGATCCTGGGTAAGCTTTTTAAGAGAACTATCCTGGCACATGTCCACAAGGGGCCAGCAGGGGAGATTATGCTTAGGGGCAACCAACACGGGTTCATTAGAGACAGACCAACCTGGTGGCCTTCTATGACCAGGTCACAAAATCCTTAGACACAGGGGTAGCAGTGGATGTAGCCTTTCTGGACTTCAGGAAGGCCTTTGACACTGTCTCTCAACCCATTCTCATTTAAAAAAATAGGGGACTGTGACGTCGACACCTACACAGTCAAATAGGTTGCTAACTGGCTGGAGGGCCGCACCCAGAGAGTGGTGGTGGACGGGCCATTTTCGACCTGGAGGGATGTGGGCAGTGGGGTTCCTCAGGGCTCGGTCCTCAGGCCTGCACTGTTCAACATCTTCATCAGTGACTTGGACGAGGGGGTAAAAAGCACCCTGTTCAAATTTGCAGATGACACTAAGATGTGGGGGGAAGTGGGCATGCTAGAAGGGAGGAATAGGCTGCAATCGGACCTAGACAGGTTACAGGGGTGGGCGGATGAGAACAGGATGGGTTTCAACACTGACAAGTGCAAGGTGCTGCACCTGGGGAGGAAGAACCAGCAGCATACCTACAGGCTGGGGAACTCCCTTCTTGCCAGTGCAGAGGCAGAAAAGGATCTTGGAGTCATTATTGATGCCAAAATGAACATGGAACGACAGTGTGGGGATGCGGTCAGGAAGGCCAACCGCACCTTGTCATGCATCCACAGATGCATCTCAAGCAGGTGCAAGGAGGTGATCCTCCCCCTCTATGTGACACTGGTCAGGCCGCAGTTGGAGTACTGCATCCAGTTCTGAGCGCGGCACTTCAGGAGGGATGTGGACAGCATTGAGAGGGTCCAGAGGAGGGCCACTCTCATAATCAGGGGCCAGCAGGGCAGGCCCTACAAGGCGAGGCTAAAGGACCTGAACCTGTTCAGCCTCCACAAGAGAAGGCTGAGGGGGGATCTAGTGGCCTGTTACAAACTAATCAGAGGGGACCAGCAGGCATTGGGGAGTCCCTGTTTCCCTGAGCATTGCCAGGAGTGACAAGAAATAATGTTCACAAGCTGGCAGAGGGTAGATTCAGACTAGATATCAGGAGGCACTACTTCACAGTCTGGGCGGCTAGGATCTGGAACCAACTTCCAAGCGAAGTGGTGCTGGCTCCTACGCTGGGGGTCTTTAAGAGGAGGCTAGATGAACACCTTGCTGAGGTCGTTTGACCCCAGTACTCTTTCCTGCCATGGCAGGGGGTCGGACTTGATGATCTGCTCAGGTCCCTTCTGACTCTACAAACTATGAAACTTGGGGGCATCCAAACCCCAAGTCTCCGGGCTTGTGCCTACATGTAGGATTCCTGCCACAGGATTTAGAAGCATCTGAAGCCCCAGGTAGGGGTGGAGGTTACTTGCTGGTAGCGGGACCACATGTGGTTCTTGAATGACTCACAGATTTGGAATTCATTTGGCTGATTTGACTCGGGACATGAAAATTTTTACTTAGAAAAAAGGTGGTGCAGACTCGATTCTTAGATTCTGGTTTGATTCCTGTTGTGGCATTCATGGTAGCTCTCATGAACACCAATGTCTATTTATTTTCCCTGTAGCAAACATTTTTAAATAACTTACAGAATTGTTTTCTAAAAAGAGGAGAGCTTTTTGTCCACAAAACGCAAAGGGTCAAAAACTTAATTGGCACATGGGAATTTTCTTGGCCTGTTGGAGACTCTTAGGATGGCATAGAACAGACCTAGCAACTTTGACCCACTTCAGTCAAATGGGTCAGAAAATTGTCAAATAGAAAATGGCTTGCGGGCCAGGAAGGATTCCATATGCAAGGCATTGTTAAGCGCAACAATTTAAAAATAATGGTGCTGATAGACATGGAGGGAAATAAAATCCCAAAGCACGCTTTACCAGAAGCAGCAGTGCATTAGTTTGACTCAGCTCTGCAGCATCTGCATAGATCAAGCACTTCAGCAGGGCTGATTGAATCAGCTATTAGATGAAAGCACCAGAAAAGCCCCACTAAAAAACCCATTCTGCAAGCAGTGATATGGGTCTGGGATCTTTTTATTTGCCGCCTCTCGTGTGGCTTTGGGATTAATATTTTTCAAGCTTTTTCCCCTGTCAACTTGGAGGGAATTCAAAACTTTTTTTCTGAAATGAAATCTGAGGTTCTCACATAATTGCAAGGATCTTGAAGCTGGAACTTTCAGAAAACCACAAAATAGTATCAGAGTCATGTCAAGTTATGAGAATTGCAACACCCCTGTGGGACATTGGACAGATATAAGTTGGCAGATATAAGATGATGCAACCCTGATGATTCTTCATTTTTACTCTGTATCAGATTGGTCCCTGCCTGTAAAAATGATGCATAGAATCTGGGCCTTAACATTTAAAAGTGCAGGAAACATACCTAGTCAAGAAGAATTTTTAATGATTCTAATCTCATTTCATCTGGAATATATTTCCTTCCATGTCAGATGTTTCCAGAGGCACAATACAGAACTGGGAATAACAGAGGAACAACAGGCTCTAAAAAGTTAAATCAAAATGTCAGAGGAAGGAATATAAAAAAGACTTAAAGAGAATGAAGTATGAATGGGTTCCAGTCTCAGAATATGAATGATTTAGCTATTGTTAAACATTGTAAACAGTGAAATATAATGAGAAACAGAAGCAATAGAGAAGCCTACTGAGCTGGAAATGTTATGTTTATCAGTTTAATTAATTGAAAGCTATTACTGGAGCTACATTTCCTATAAATGAATGTTCCAGTGTATTTGGGACTGGAGTCTGAGCACACTGATTTATTTTGGTTTTTTTGAATATTTACTACTCAAACTGGTTAGACTGTGATGAAATATTTTCTTTCATGTTTTCATAGAATTGTAATTAGCAGTAAGATTGCGATTACCTGAAAGGGGGAGTGTTTCACAAGGAGCACAGCTGGGCAGCAGCATGGGAAGGCCTGGGGCCCAGGGCCAGATAGGATTAATAGCTCTCCCCCCACCATCCTTGGTTCGCAACAGCTCACCAAAATTCCTTAAGTGGCCCTCCAGCCCAAATAATTGCCCACCCTGGTCTAGGCCCATTCTCTTTGTAACATCCCTTTAGGTCATGGTAGGGCAAAATACACCCTGCTGGCTGGATTGTTAACCATTTAGCTCAAAATAAAGAGCAAGACCTTTGTAAGAAGGGGCAAGGCAAGACGCCACATTTATTAAGCACTTAGTATATACATACACACACACACACCTCCCCTCCGCCACTTTTCTGTTCTGCACTGGTATATGTTACCAGTCTCATTGGTGCTTGAGTCAAATTAGTGGCCAGCTAAGTTGATCATGAGTGGGAGCTGGACTTCTGTTGAACCATCTCGTCAGGTGAACCGATGCTCCAGAATGATATGCAGAACAAGACCCAAAATCAACATGTCTCACCCCACCTTTTATAGTCTTGTCAATTCATTCAGTCCTCTGGGCTTTTGCTGTGCTATCACTGTGTTCCTCCTTGAAGGTTGATTGATGTTGTTCTCTCGCTGTTCTGGGGTGGATTCTTCTTGTTTTGGTCTTTTATCTGTCTGAATTCTTCAGTTAGTTGACAACTGATGTTTTTCCACAAACACACTCTCACCCATTTCCTCACACATGCAGCATACAAAGGAGTGAAAGGTCGAGCAGTTATGTCAAGTTATAGAGCAATACAAAGTGGAGTTTCTTAAGCAAGTGCAAAACTCAAGAAAATGCACAAAAGAAAACATAAAGATAATACACAAGATTAAGGCAATAGGCAAAAGTCTATCTCCATGTTATTTACCTAACCTAAAGCTGATATTTATGCCATTTGCATAACAGGATCCATCCCACCAGGCCATTCTATCCAGCCTGCGGGATCCCTAAAATTTTTAGAAAATGTATATTTATCTGCTCCTGGTTGCCTGTCAAAGATGACAGGAGCCAGGGCCAGTAGGACCCAGGAGGAGGTGGCAGGAGCCAGCAACAAGGCCAGCCCAGCCCCACACCCCGACTCCCTCCCACCTCTGCCACCTCCAACCAGAAGTCTCTGCCTGCTGCAGCTTTCGGGCTGCTACAGCACCATATGGCTGCAGCCAGATTGCGGTAGCACGGGGCCCACGCTGGTACCCCAGGGTTAGGAGCAGGAGGGTGGGTGGGTGGGTGTGTCTATCTGTGCAATGAGGGAGGGAGAGAGAGAGAGACAGAGTGTGATGAGGGAGGGAGAGACTGTGTGTGTGTGTTCATAGGGCAAGTCCCACATGCACACCCCACCATACACATGCACCCACACCCCCCTCACACTGCCATACACACAGGCACCCATACCCCCTCACACACACCAGCCACCGTCCCCCACACACAACTCCCCACAAACCCCAATACCCACCGACACCCCACATATCCACACACACACCTACATGCTCCCTTACTCCACACTCACACCTCCACCTTCCCCCACATAGCCACAGCAACAGGCCCCCCACAAACCTATCCCCATGACCTCCATCCCCTACAATGTAAAAGAGTAAGACTTCATTTTAAGATGTTGTGCAATCACCTCTATGTGCACTACACAAACACATGTAAATCAGGGCAAAAATATTTTTTGCAATCAAACTGGTAAATCTTGTAAATGTTTGATTTTTAGAATATAATTTGGTACTATTCTGGTTCTGAGATGGCAAAACCCATTGCTGAAAGGAGTACTTCTGGGGGCAAGAGGAGGAACTTTTGGTGGCAAAGTTTTGGATAGGGGCAGGACTTCTGGCCGTGAGATGGCAACCAGGGGGTGGGGCACCTGTCACAGGGCGGGGCTACCAGTGCAGCCCTCGACAGCTTGCCAAAACTCTGTAAGTGGCCCTCTGCTCAAAATAATTTCCCACCGCTGCTTTAGGTAGTTGAAGGCTGCTATTCAATCCCTCCTCAGTCTTCTCTTCTCCAGGCTAAATCAACCCAGTTCCCTTACCATCTTCTCATAAGTCATGTGCACTACCCCTCTAACCATTTTTGCTGCTCTCTACTGGATTCTCTCTAATTTGTCTACATCCTTTCTATAGCGGAGGTGTGTGCATGTGGGGCGAGGGTCGGGGGGAAAAAACTGAACACAGTTCTCCAGATGTGGCTTCACCAGTGCTGAATCGAGGGGGATAATCACTTCCCTTGACCTGCAGGCAACAATCCTACTAATCCAGGCCGGTATGCCATTAGCCTTCTTGGCAACAAGGGCTCACTGTTGGTTTATATTCAGCTTGTTGTCCACTATAGCCCCCAGGAATAAGTGGTGGGGGAAAAATTATTTGTGGGGTTTGAGCCCCACCTGACCCCTGCCCCTCCCTCTCTCCCTCCCACAGGTCTGGGGGCTGGCACACACTGGTGCTGTATGTGGTGGTGGAGGAGCAGCTGCATGCTGAGCAGTGCTGGGTGCTGCTGCTGTTGCCACCTGCCACCACGAAGTTTGGTGGGTACTAAGCCCCATTAGCCCCAGCCTTCTGCTGCCTATGCCTCCAGGTACTTTTCTGCACAATTGCTGCTTAGCCACTCGATCCCGAGGCTGGTCCGGCACATGGGATTGTTTCGTCCTAAATGTAGGACTTTGTGCTTGTCCTTACTTAACTACATGAGATTTCTTTTGGTCCAATCCTCCAAGTTGTCAAGTGTCTCTGAATCCTAGCCCTACTCCTAGTGTATCTACACTCTCCCCAGCTTGGTGTTATCTGCAAACTTGCTGACAGGGCATTCTACCCCATCTTCCAGGTCATTGATGCATATACACATGGCATGTTGCTTGTAGACTGAAGAAGTTAATGTGTTACATTTTGAAAACAGAAATGTAAATCATCACTTGGTGGAACTGATCCAGTGATATCAATTGAACTGTATTAATTTTTGCCAGGTGACAATCTCTGTCAATGATTTGAATGAAATGTTTAAATAACTGCTGTTCAGCTGGAAAGGAAAACAGCATCAGATTGGTGGTTTTTGCATTTGAATTTAAAAATTTATTTTTGAAGTTGGCTCTGTAGAGTTTGTTACTTATTTGTCAAAGAAAAATTCTAGCAGTACTCTCCCTTTGACCAGGGCCTTTGGCTTTTCTGTGAAGAATGTTGCACTAATAAGAGTGTTCTACATACGGTATGTATTCATGGCAAGGAAGGTCCAAGAACCTAGGTTTGCAATTAGCTTTCTTTTGAGCACATGAGTGAGAGCACAGTCCTATCTGTGTAATTCATTGAAGGACTTCATTCTTAGATTTTAATGGCAGACTTCCTGGGCTTTGCATTGTGGGATGTTTCCTGTGAGGGTTGTATACCTTTATGGCTTAGGCTGTCACTCAGCTCCCCTTCTGGATATCACTGTTAACATGTAGATGGAGATGGGAGGAGATGGAGAGAGAGCCAAAAAAGGAGTCTCATGGCTGCCTGGGTGCTGTTGGCATGAATAAAGAAACCCCTTTGTTAAAGTAGCAAGGGAATATGGGTTTATATACATTACTTCTGGCCCAAGATATCCATAGTCTAGCAGACTTGTAAAAAATGGTGTCAATATAATAAAAAGGCTGCTAAATGAGGCAGAGGAAACTCGGGCAGGTCCTTATCTGGCATTACTAAATTATAGAGCATTTCCTTTGGAACATGTTTTTTTTTGCCAGCTGGGCTGTTATTTAACAGGAAACTTAGAACAAGGCTAGCTAATTTGGTGACCACTGATTAAAAAACAAACAAACCCCAACAGACTGACATAAATGCCTACCAGATCAGTGACAAACACAAACAAAAGTTTTGTTATGACACGGGATCACATAAACTGGAACGTTTGTTACCCCAGCACAGGGTACATACACGTGATGGTAAAACAATGATGCTGAAGGCAGTTGTCACTCACGAGGTAGGTTTTAGATCTTATGAAGTGGAGACAAGTGAAGGAAAAGTGTACAGACAGAATAGAAAACACCTACAGCACATCAAGGAAGGACAGGAGAAGAACAAGCTGTCCGAACTGGAGAAGGATATGGAGGAGACCGAGGAGGCAATGCAGAGACCACAGCACAGACTGATCAAGACAATGCAGAGACTAACATGATGCCTCACAGATCTGCAATACTGAAAGCACCTCAAAGACTTATTGAAAATTGTTAGTTTAATAAAGGATGTGTTTTCTGCTTGGAAAGGGGAGATAAAATGATTGTATACCTTCTAAGAGCTAATCTGTCACTGAGCTCCCCTCCAGGATATCACTGTTTCACATAGGTAGGTAGAGATGGGTGGAGTTGGAGATTAGAGCTGAAAAAGGAGTCTTATGGCTATCTGGGTGCTATTGGCACGAATAAAGAAATTTCTTTGTTAGAGTGGCTTCTGACTCAGTGAACTGAACTCACAACACAATATTTCATTCCTTAGTTTGATGCCTTCTCTCACTTTGTGAAATTTTGTGCACTTCAGCTATTATATCTGAAGGTAGTGTTTCTTGACCAGACTTAGATTTTCTAATTAGCTTTTTAATTGAAATCTTTTATATAAAGAAATGACTTTATGTAAAATGCTGCTTAGGTTACCGGTGGGTTTTTTTTAATTGCATCATTTACATTTCTAAGAATTTTGTTCTATTCTGAGAATCTGAGGCACAAGGTCAAGCAGCACTAGGATTTTAAAAGAAATTTAAGGAGAAATCCAAGAAGAATAAAAATGAGTCAGTTAACATAATGGTAAATTAAATTTAAAAGTGGTATATAATAATATGCTTGTAAAATTAATCTTTCTAATAATATCTGGGTACCAGATGGTAAAAAAAACTGGAAGATTACTGAAGGAACTCTTGTCACTGACATTAATATAATAGATGTCTTCTGTCTTAGGTATTTTACGGAGTGTCAATCATTCAAGGATCGAAGTGCTGATCTCAAACTTTTAAAATGGCAGTGTCACTATGGTTTGACTAGAAAGTTCACAATCCAGCTCACTGGCTGATCCAAACAAATGGGATACAATGCTTTCATTATCCATTTAAAATAAATACCTACCTTCTAATTTGTCAAAAATAGAGAAGGGAAGCATCACTCTGGGAGACATGCCTCATACATACCCAGATGTCTCGTAAGTGGTAGTGCTCAATCCCAAATTCCAAATGGATCCTGTGGTCCAGAAAATATATGAAAAATTATAAATCTCTGCGTAATATTGTAATAAACCAAGGGGCACTGTGCAATATAATGAACAGTATTCTGTAGTTAAGTCTGGCTATGGTGAGAAGGATAATCCAGAAAAGGCAAATTATGCCTTTAACACTCCTCTTTATGCTAGTTATTGGGAGTCTTCAGCAAATAACACTACAGTATGGGGTAGTTTATTTATGGTTTACTGCTGCATATTTAATCCCATAACTTTATTTTGTTCTCTAGCTCTAATGTCTCTGAACTTGAGCAAAGCAGCAGATAGAAGTAATAGTAAATCTATATATTGTTGCCAGTTAGAAAGCAAAACTTTAAAATAATTAAAAATACTTTTTAACTAATGCTAAGTCTGTGAGTGGTCTTTTGGCATGAGTGCAATCCAGAGTTGCAGTTAAATTTAAACATCTGTTTCTTCAGGGAGTTTAAATGTAATCAGGTGCTTAAAATCAAATTAAAGAAGAAATCATTTGAGAAAAGCACAGGTAGTATATTCAGCTAATGACCAGAGGTAATACAAATGCAAGAGCTAATTTCTTGCCAGTAACTCGAAAACTGTTTCTCTGATATAGTGCTGCAGTTAACCTTCCAGATCCCACTGTGTTCTTGTGAGAACAATTAAAACATGCAGATTTTGCCCTGTTTAGTTCCAATTCATTATAGTGGTAATGATATCTATTACTATGAGATTGAGTTTGTCAGCAGTTCCATCATAGCCACTATTGTCTAGCTTGGCTGTGAAATATGGACAGCTCATTCCAGCCCAAAATAAAGATTGCAACTGCTGGCTGCAGTTGTTATCTACAGGATAGCTGCAGTTATATGTAATTCCTCTACCTTAAAGGTGTGTGGGCCGGGAGCGGTCCGAAGCTTTCGGGGGCGTGTGGCGGGCTGTGGCCAGCAGCCCTGGCACGTGGGTCGGGGAATTCGGCACGGCGGACTAGAATTAGGCACGGACGCGTAGCGGTTGATTAAAGATTATTTTACTTACACCGTAGATGGTCGCGGTGCAGGCAGGAAAAACTTCGCTTAAATTGCAGTTACAAACGAAAAGAAAGCTCGCATGAACAAGACCCGTAGAAAACTTGAGCCTCTTAAACCCGGACAGAGCTCTGGATACCACGATGAGAGTCCAAAAGGTGACTCTCCACGAGTGTGCAGGGAAGGGTACGTTGAGGGATCAGGCAGCGACGGGGAGAGGCTAGAGGTTGATCAGGCCCCTGTATCCTCCTCTAAGGCACACGTGGGGTTTGTTAAGCTCCACAGCGCTTAGAGTTCTCCACGAGATGGATGTGGAGTCCTCCTAAATGAGGTCCTCCCCGGAGATCTCCAACTTGGGCGGAAACTGCTCAAGCCTCTTATACGGCTAGCAAGCCAATCGCTAGCCGCCACGTGGGAATAATTTAGAAACAGCCAATAGTGGGAAACAAATTTGCATGCGAATGGCGGGAACTCCTTTGCACCGGGGTTTTCTCTATGCAGCTGAGAATTGCAAAGTGCAAAGAAAGCTCCTCGTGGCGGGAAATAATTCTGCAGTGCCGAAGCACACACAAAATCATACCCTTTGGGTCATGACAAAAGGAATACAAAATGCTTTGGGTATTGGCCCCAATTCTGTTGCAGAATGGAATCTTGGATTTACTTCCAGCAGTCAAGCTTTTTAAAATGGTGTTAGGCAATTCCACTGAGCAAGCTCTTTCCAAAACATTCATAGCAGTCAGAGCCTAAAGTTGCTGCCGGGCTCTTCCTGGCTGAAGATGAATTCCTGACATTAATTTGCTTTTGTTACTGATAGAAGTTGAGATGAGAAGTGGTTAGAAGCTATAGTCATGAAACATTAGTATAAAACTGAATTATTCAGTCATGGTATCATATGCAATATATTCAACTCAAACTAATAGGGTACCTTGCTCTTCAGTGACCTGTACCTGTCCAGAGGTATTAGCTAATTGAATCCAGAAGGTAACTCCTTAATTATTTTCAAACTAAATTAACTTGCCTGAAGAGACCAACTCATGTTTGTGTTTCTGAGGAGATAACAAAGTTTAGGTTTCATCTGATAACTTGCCAGATGGAGACAAAAAAAATCAATGACATCACTCTTATCAGGTCTCTACAGACTAGCTTTCCTTTGATAAAAGTGACCCTGGAAGTCTCAGGATTAAATCACCTAAGTCCACTGCTGGTACAGACTCCTGTTGGGTAATATTTAGCTATGGGATTAGTTCTGATTTCTTTAAGCATTTGTACAGGTGGAAGCATTTGAAACCTGGGGTATTTTTTTTAGGTGAACAAGGGTCTGAACATTAAATACGCAGTAAACTAAAGAGTTAAAGAAAATCTTTTGAGAAGATCTATTCTCAATTCTAATGAACCAAGAAAAAACATCCTTTCTTTTACCTGGGAATGGAACAATCTCCAGTAATGTCCATGTAATCTAGTCATTTAAATAATCTTTGTTAAATGCCTTTCAAATATTTAAAAGAGATCTTTGGCTGAAATAAAGCAGTGTAGCCCCAGTGCCGGGGATGCAGTCATACTTGTATTGAGTAAGGATGAGAACCAGACGGTCCATCAATCATTGTCTCTGGACAATCTCCCACCTTCCTCCTATACACTGAGATAAAAAATTCTAAAATTAATGTTTAAATCTCAAGGTAATAAATGTTACCTATAATCAAAATATTCCCAGAGATGTGTCAGAATAAATAAAGGTAGGTTTGCATGTTGTCAGTGGGATGTTCATTTGCTGATACAGGATCCATGAAAACTATTCTTAAAACTCCAAATAAAAAAATGATAGGTTTTATAGCTGCTCACTTCAGTCCAGGTTTTCTGACCTAACGGAGTAAATAGATACAACTCTTTCCTACTAAAAGACTACTCAAACTGGTGTGCTGCAAAGAAAGAACACTTCTAGGCATCTATGCCTTGTTAAATTGAACAGTTTCAATAAGGAGAACTAAGGGCATTCTTTCCATGACACTATATAATTTGGGGATCGGGGCACTCTCCTTTCTGGTGTAGTATATGAGCTTTAATCCCCACAAAAAGAGGAGGGAATTGAACTCAGATATTCTATATGTGCTCCAGGGGCTGGTCCTGGGGTCAGTTTTGTTCATATCTTCACCAGTGACCTGGAATATAAGATGGAATGCACTCTCAGCAAGTTTGCAGATGACACCAAGCTGGAGGGGAGTAGTAGATGCACTGGAAGGTAGGGCTAGGATTCAGGGAGACCTAGACAAATTGGAGGCTTGGACCAAAAGAAATCTCATGAAGTTCAATAAGGGCAAGTGCAAAGTCTTGCACTTAGGACAGAAAAATCCCATGTATCACTATAGGTTGGGGCTGACTGGCTAAGCAGCAACTCTGCAGAAAAGGCAAAGGGGGCTATAGTGGACAACAAGCTGAATAGGAGCCAGCAGTGTGCCCTTGTTGCCAAGAAGGCTAATGGCATACTGGCCTGCTTTAGTAGGACTGTTGCCAGTAGATCGAGGAAAGAGATTATTCCCCTCTATTTGGCAGTGGTGAGGCCACATCTGGAGTACGGTGTCCAGTTTTGGGACCCCACTACAGAAAGGATGTGGACAAATTGGAGAGAGTCCAGTAGAAGGCAACAGAAATGGTTAGGGAGCTGAGGCACATGACTTCTGAGGAGAGGTTGAGGGAACTGGGTTATTTAGTCTGAAGAAGAGAAGGCTGAGTATCAGTGGCAACGTGTAGCGGGTGCACGGGAGTGCACGTGCACCCCCCTGAGAGTGCCAGTGCACCCCCTGATCAGCCGTACTCACTGTTTAGGCGATGGGCAGGGGGGCAGGTGGAAGTGCCAGTGCCCTCCCGCAAATGCCGGCCGATAGCTGCAGCCGCTCCTAGAAGTGGCTGCCCAGTGAAGCCCTACAATGGGTGATGGCCAGTTGGAGGTGCACAGAGAGAGAGGCCACAGAACTGGTTAGGGGAGCACCAAAACCTGAACTGTGGCATATCAAATAAGTTAAAGTCCAGCAGTTCCCAATCTGTGGTACACATACCACTAGTGGTACGCACATGAACTGTCAGTGGTACGTATTAACAGATTTATTATTATTATTGTATATGAGAAAAATTTGCAGGTGGTGTGTGAGGTTGAACTGAAAAATTTTCTGGTGGAACTTAAGGCTGTATCATTTTAAATTGGTGGTGCGCAATCTGTCAGAGTTTGGGAACTGGTGAGTTAAAACATCACATTAATATGAAAAATAATCTAATCTTTATACATTCCAAGGAAGATTCCAAGGAGGTAGTTGTCCATTTGGTTGTAAATCTCAACTAAAGATTTTTACTAAGGTCAGTCAAATTGAGAACTTGGAGCAAGATAATATCATAATACCGGAACCAATTTTTATCTAATATCTGAACCACTGCCTCAAAAGATAATGACAAAGCATCTCCTAGATTTCAGTTATTGTGTTGTGGTTAGCCCCTTACTTCCCCCTGTTGCCACACTGCCCCTCCTCTCAGTGATATTTAAACAGATTTTGCAGTCAATAAGCAGAAGTTAGACAATTCTTATTTATCTGAAATTGCAGATTATAACTTTAAACCTCTTGGGACTTTTTAAACATTAGGCACACTGCTGAGTTTTATATAAACTTCAGGCTTCTTTTTCTGAACCTTCTGGGTCCTATGTTCTCTAATCTGGACCTCAGTCACATCTTCCTTGTAGCCTACAGTCCCCCTTGGACTTCTCTCTGGGTACCCCGGTATCCCAAGAATTCTTGCCTGCCACTTTCAGTAAGACTTCTGTCTGTCTTCTCAAGACCCTAACCCAATTTCTGCCATTTGAATATTTCATGGTGGCTCCTAGCAACAAGCCAGGCCTTCAGAGAATCCCCAGATGTCAAAAACTCTATCACATGTCAAACCACAGGTTTTACTGCTTTTATGTTTAAAAAACATATTGACTCCCTACACTAACATTTTCATCTGTAGGTAAAATAAATTTTAAAAAGGAACTTTGGGGTTGATGGTGTCCTTTTGAAAATCTTGCTTTTAATTTATATATTTCCCTTTTCTGATAAAGATACTTCAACCTCTTGGAGTGCTAGCAACCCAAGTGATAAAATTGGTTTTCTCTTGAACCTTATTGGCAGGAACAAATGTACATGAAATCACCAATTAGTAATAATTTGTAGACCAGGAGTATTGTCTTTCAACCATCCAGAGGGGCCTGGGTGTAATATTCAGGATTGGGGAACTGGATTCTGTTTCTAATTTTTGTTGGATCACCGTGGGCACGTCTACCTGAGCAACTAATGTGACTGAATGAACTCCAGCACAATTTGAGCCAGAGTAAACTAATTGTGATGTCACTGTCTGCACATGCATTTAAGTGCAGTAATTTACTCTGCTGTCAGATAGTACCTGTGTCTGATGGGACTATCCTATGCAGGAGTAAATTAATCTATTGCACCCTAATTGCAGTGCATGCATAAATGGTGATGCTTTACTGCGCAGTAAATTAGTCTACTGCGCATTGAAGTGCACGTGTAGACACACCCTGTATGAACCTGGTTAAACTACTTATCTTGTCATCATTAATTTCTTTGGTGTGTTTAAGATGTTTAAGATATAGTTTGATTAATATGACTAAAGGATACTAAACCACTACATACTTCTCATCTTTTTGCTCTGCAATCCCAAAAACATTTTTTCTGTCTTCCCTTGTAAAACAGTGAAAAAATAATGTCCATCCAGCTGTGCAAAATGAGTACAGCTTGGCTTGGGCAGCTCCAGACAAATAAAAGACTTTCCATAAAATGCTAATTAAGAATTACAGGCTCCCTTTAGACAAAATAGGGGTTGTGGTTTTCTTTTTCTCAGATTGATTTGGCTTAGGCATCTATTATAAAGAAAGATTTTATTCCATTAATGAGAAATGTAATACTATGTGATGCATTAGATAAGAAAATAAAATCTGTGAATTTGTTTTTTTTCCAGCTAGGAGCTGTTGTTTACTCCATGTAGCTGAAGCTGCCTGGAAATTTCTTAATTGAGTCTCTGTAGACACAGTACCAAGAAGCAAATAAATAAAATATTAATATCTGTGCCTTTGCAAGCATTCTGGGAAACTCATTGAAAGTAACAGAATGGCAGTAATGGCATTAATGGTTTAATGACGCAGATTGCAGGGATCAAGATTAAAGTTTGTTATTCTCCTTTTTATAGGCCTAGTTTAAAGGAAGGAGGAAGAATGGCTCAGGAAATTGATTAAAAAGTATGGTATGTTTCACCACGGTTTTAATCCAGCTCTGGTTATTTGCCAGGCATACATTAATGATTCCATTTTTATTTATTAAGATTTGTACAAAAATATACTAATTGCAGTTAGGGTTGGTGTTTAGCACTTTTAGAAATCAGCTCATTTATTAAAATATTTATATTTAAACTTAGGAGCTTTATTTGAAGCATCTGTGTCAGAAAATCTTAACCTATGTGTTTAGTTAGGCTTACTAGAGGCATCTATCTTTAGACATCTTACACATGTAAAGATGAATGAAATGACCCGGCTTACAGTCTCCTGCTGTTGAGAGCCTTGACCATTTTCAAGGGGCCTAGCCCAAGCCGCAGAAGTGCTGTTAAGCAGAAGGCCCCAGAAGCCTGTTTCTGAGTGACTGTAGTGTGAACCTTTGCAGATTGGTGAGCAAAGTACAGGAAGCCATCAAACACAATTGTAGCACAAAGCCTGAAAGGAGATAAAGGAAGACCACATATTAAATAATCCATATACACTATATTATAACTTTATAGCTATATAAAATAGTAGTAGTGATTGATGCAATCAAAAGTATTAAATGTTATTTTGCTATAATAGATATATTTTTGTTAAAATGCATAGATAATTCATAAAAACAAAAACAGCCTCATCAGAGAAGGTAAAGAAGAAGCAGGCCAGTGTTGAGCAGCACTTCAGGTTGGGAAAAGAAAGGAGGTAAGAAACCCTCCCTATTTCTTTTCCAAGGATATAAATCCAGATTAAATGACACCTTCTACATTCACAAGAGATTTGGTTTAGTCCAGTTCCGAAAGCTTCAGTGAAACAAAGACATTTAAATAAAACCAATGAGAAATCATTTGTTAGGATATTAGAATCAGCTATCTATAAATATTGGGCATAGGCTGGAGGGAAATTTGGAGAACTCAGTGAATTCAAGAAGACCTGCTGCTGCCAATCTGTGCGCCATATTCTGCCCACCTCCTGAGTCTCCCCAGAGGGTACAGGTGAGAATCTATGTTGTTTTGCCATGGGCAGCCAAATAGATTTTGCGATAAATGTTTGTTTTCATGTTTCAAAGTACAAGCAAATAAAAGGTTGGACTGTAGACCTGTTTCTGCCTCTGTTTTCAGTAGCCTACCCACAAGGTTACCTGTAATCTGGGTAACACTGTCCATCCCCTCATAGTTGTATACTCCATCTCTACTTGCTTCTCCCTATTTGAACCACCTCCTCAGTCAGTGAATACATGGAAAAACAGGCTTTGTTCTGTGAATTTGTGGGTTCAGCTATAGCCAGCTTTCTGGAGCAGGTTAGATTTTTTTAAAAAATAAACCAAAGTAGAGACAGATATTACACATAAACTGGTATAGGTGATCAGAAACCATTTCAAATCTGGCTGAAACTAGTTTAAGATAAACCTGGAAGGATGTAGTATTAGACTTAATTGATTTAGGTTAAATGAGTTTATTGAACTTCTGTCCCAGATCCCCTTCAGATTCAAGTTAACTCACAGTCCTCCAGCATCTCAGGATGCTTTGCATGTCCACTGAAAACTTGCCTTGCATGGTGGAAGGCTAACCTTGGCCCAGGCTGTCTGCTCCAGCCTAGCAGGGATGCCTGCTTTAGCACCCCCTGGCTTCTGGCCTGAGCCAGTGCAGGCATGTGGCTGCATTTTTGGAATCAAAGGTGAATGTCTGTTCACTTGCTTATTGGTTCAGCCTATATAGCTGCTTGAATTTAGAGCTGTGTAGGATTGTTAATTCTGTTCTGGGGGTTTGGGGGCTCAGTCACGTAAACTTACCAAAATGGTTTTGCAAGGGAGGGAGCACAGATTAAGTTGGAATTCAGGAGCTTTTTCCCTTTTTGGATTGACTTGATATGGTGGGCTTGGTGAGAAAAGAGATTTCATAACTAGAAAAGTGGGTGATAAGAAAAACAGCTCCAGGTTTTTGGAGTAAGGATATATTCTGTGGAACAGATGCATTTGTACAATTTTGTTACCAGTGGCCCTCTGAGATTGTTGCTGGGCATAAAACCTGGGTGAATTAAAAGACAAAGAAATGAATTGCTCTGGCAGGGTTACTATTGACATGCAAAGCTTTAAACTAAAGAGATGCAACAAAAGAAACAGCTGTTAAAGACAGCGAAAGAAGAATCGAAGAAGCTGCAGCACCATGGCCCCCTCCCCACCTGCTGCTCAAGCAGTGACCCAGAGTGGTGAGGCTGCATATGAGCAGCTAGGCAGACCCCAGCTGGGGTCCCATACCAGTGGGAGAGGGGATGCAGGGGGGGATTGAACCCCCCCTTCCCTTCAGGCTACTGGGGAGCAGAATTTCCAACCCCTACCACCTTCTCAGTCAGCCAGAGCAGTAACAGTGCTCCAGCTAGGGTGGAGAGGGGTGGGCCTGCTCTGCTCTGCTGGAGCAGATATCACAGCCCAACTCAGGGCTGCAAAGCATCCTGGGATGCTGGGGGACTGTGAATTAACTTAAACCAGGAAGGGGTCTGGGACAGAAGTTCCATAAACTGGCTTGACCTAAATCAGTTAAGTCTGATACTACATTTAACCAGGTTTATCTTAAACCAGTTTCAGTCATTTTGAAACTGTTTTTTTGTGCCCTGAACTTCTGTTCTGTTACAGGTTTAAACCAGTTTCTGATCACTTAAATTGTTTGTGTGTAACTTTTGTCCCTAGCCCCAAAGTTTGTGTATCTTTATATTTTGAACTCTGAGAATTGAAAGAACCAGATTCTGGCAGATGAATGTGGAGGGGTAGTGAATACAACATTCATGCAGAATGCCCCAGCATTAAAGATCCTGGGGTTTCCAGGCTCTCTATTGCAGAGCTGGGCTGTCAGTGCTTCAAGGCTTCCTGTTCACAAGTCAGAAGCAGCCACAGAAGACCTGATGGAGATAGTTCTAACTTTGGCTCTAAGTCTATGTCTACACTGCTAGTTAGGGTTAACTTGAAGGCTGCATCAAATCCATCACTACTATCTACACAGAAAATGTCTAAGCTCCTCACACAAGGGAATGCTGGCAGCTCATTCACCCTCTCTACCCCATGTTTGGAACTGAACTGCACTGTTCAGTCAGCAAATACAGGGAATCTGTCAACGATTCTGTGGTCCTGACTTCCAGCCTTTCTATGTTCTACTTCCTGTCTTTATTGCCCATAATTAGAACCGTATAAAAAGAAAGGCAGATTGGAGATTGATTCCTAGATGGGCTCCAAGTAAGGAATGGGAAATACTGCAGGTATTGAGGTAAGAGGGAGATATGGAACGACAACTCACACACCTGGGCCTGGAGGAAGGCAACTTTTGATATTGACTCTAAATATCTGTACATCCCAGAAATGCATGCAGTGGCTCAGGCTAGAAGCCAGGGGGTGCTACAGCAGCCATCCCTTCCTTCCACAGCATAGAGCTGAGGGGTGTGTGGCCAGGCACTGGCAGGAGCTCTGATTAGCCTGGAAAGGAATTGATAATAGTGTTTATCACCCAATTAAGAAAACAACAGAGGGACATTACCAGCTACTTGTTGATTCTGCCTGTTGATTTTACCTGTTGATTCAGCAGGGACCATAGCCAGCATGTGGTCTGCTAGCTAATACACAGGCACCTCCTGTGAAAGGCAGAAGGGAGGGGGGAATTTCTGATTAGCAGGGAGTTGTGAGGGGAGCAGGGAAGCAGCCTGAAGTCTCTGGAGCTGCAGCCAGGGAGCAGAGGGGAGGGACCAGCCCTGCTGTGGAGGAGAGAGCCCTGCCCAGCTCAGAGAGCATCCCAGGATGCTAGGGCTGTCTAGTTTATCTTAAACTAGCAAGGGATCTGAGTCAGACATTGCATAAACCGGTTTGACCCAAATCAGTTAAGTCTAATACTACAGCCAACCAGGTTTCAGCCATTTTCAAACCGGTTTATGTGCACTGAACATCTGTTCTGTTAAAGGTTTAAACCAGTTTCTGATCACTTAAACCGGTTTAAGTGTAATGTTTGTCCATAGCTCTATGATGCCCAGGACTGTTAGGCTCTTGGCTCCTCATAAGTTGAGATCATAAGAACCTTGGAGCTTGGGATCTAAGACTTAGTTCTGTTTATGGATTTTTCCCCCAACATGAAATATTTTAGTTACTTTTTCTGCAACTTGGTTGGATTTTTTGTTCTGTGATGAAATAAAAAAAAAATCTACTTTTCATTTCAAAATGAAGACTCAACTGCCCTCCCCACCCCCATTTTCTGAATTTCCCATATTTGGTTCCAAAATAGAGCCCCTTGTTTTCACATGCTTTTATTGTCACTCCCATTTAAACCAAAGTATGTTGGCTTGAATAAAATAGGTGATGAAGTGCTGCAGCTTCCCAGTGGGCTTTGTCTTCACTGGTGACTTAAAACCAGACATAACTTGAGTGTCACTGTTAATTTGGGTGTTAGAAATAGAGTCTCCCTGGGTCACAGGAGACCATTTGGTTTTTCATGCATCAACAAGAGCACCACAGCTTCCCTGTAGAAGTCAGTGTAGACTGAAGTGTACAAATGTTATGTGCAGGAGAGAATAGTGCTTTAATGGAGTTGTTTTAGATTTATAGTAGTGCAAGCCAGGAATAGAATTTGGTTGAAGGAGTGCCAGTTTGGAGCACTCTACTATTTTGTTGTTGTATGTGTATTGTGCTATGTAATTATTGTAATTATGTGTACTAAGCTACTCTCTGTAATGGCACCATAAGGTAGATAATTCTGTCAATAACTGATTGTAGCATTTTGTTGTCTACTATTCACAGAAAAAAACTTTGGAATGTGCTGATTTTGCTAATTGCATATCAGAAATTACTGCAGAGGCTTTCGGATCTTCTACCTGAATGAAACTTTCTCATGGAAAAATGTGGGTAGCTAATAAAGAAATGAAAGACTCATTTTTGATGGCAATTGTATTTTATTTTATAGAAAAAAATAAATAAGTCTATCTGTATCTTAAAGCAGATAAAATCTTTTTTGCAGGTTTGTTAGAAGCATAACATCACAGCAATTGCAATAAAGTCCTTGATGTGTAAATTGTAATGCAAATTTCAAGATGCATAATGCCAATTGTTTCAGTGGGACAAGTTTCAGTTCAAAACCTTTTATTTTTTTTATGAACTGAAATGACATGAAACCTGGATGTTCACAGGAGTGTGAAGTACAAATACAGGGAATGAGAGGAAATCTTGGCAATCTGAAGTTTTCCTTTTGGCAGCAATAGGTTAAAAAAATCTGATAAGGAACCTTGGGTTGATGGTAACCCTTTGAAAATTAATCTTTGTGTGAAGCTGCAGCAATTTGTAGGCTAGGAGTATTGTTTCTCTGCCTTGTAAACCAGTGGGGGAAGTGATCTAATGTTTGAGAGAAGGAAACTAGAAGTCTCACTACTTTTCTGCTTCTGATGGCACTGTCTCACTACACAAGTTAAATTCCTTATGTCTTCTGTAAATTATTGATAATAAATAGGGTTACTATATTTCCAGTTTCAAAAAAGAGGACACCTGTGGGGGATGGGATGAAAGGGGGAAGGGTTATATGACTGTGGGGAGGGGGCAGTGATATGCCTGTGCCCTGCCTCTGCCCTTCACTCCTAAGCCACAGCCCCCCCAGCCCTGCTGCTGCCTCTCACTCACAACCCACAGTAACCAGCCCCCCAGACCATGCTGGTGTCCCTCACTCCCAACCTGCAGCCCCCCTCTATCCCTGCTGATACCCCCCACTCCTGACCCACAGCCCCCTGCCCCCCCAGCCCTGCTGCCTGTGCAGCTCACACACACACAGTCTCTCTCTCTCCCTCTCTTGCCTGCAGCTGCGGGGCCCGTGAGCACAGCATGTGATCCCTCGGCCTCCAAGTACTGTCCCCCACTACTGCCAGCCCTAAGCAGCCAAGCCGAAAGTGCTGGGAAAAAGCAGAGGCAGAGCAAAAACCTGGACATTTGCTTGCACTTCAAAAACCCTCTTGGACAGAGGACCAAAAAAGAGGACATGTCTGAGAAAACCCAGACATATGGTAACCCTATAATGAAGACCCATGACTGGCAAAGAGGATACCATTGATCTGGTATCAAGGCCAGGTTCTTTTTCAATGCATCATCTCCTCAGTCTCTGAGTAACTGAATTCTTTTCAGGCAAGAAACTGGCCTATACAAAGTTTTAAGACTGTTCCTCAGCAATGGGGATATGGGGGGAGGTACAGGGCATTAAATATACTGAAACATGAGGAAAAGCTATGGAACATATGGGGCACCCTCCAGATTGCTGGGTTGGGATTTGGGGTTGGTAGGCCGGCTCTGTGTGGTGGGGGGCTCCCTTCACCCACACCTCTACCAAGCCTCCTGACAACTGCAGCCAGTGGCTGTAGCAGGGGACTGCCTGGCCCAGCTTTTGGCCATGTCAGAAACTTGAGGTGGGGGGAGGGAGTCCCCTGGCAGCACAGACCAGCCCTGCCTCCCTGCCCCCCAAGTCCTGACCCAGCCATGGTGGGGGGTCTGTGCAGCATGGGGTGTCCCTCTTCCCTCCTCCCCCCCACAGCCTGCTGACAGTTGCCGGCTGGCAGGGAGGGAGCAGGGCAGGGCTTGAGAGAGGGGACACTCCAGCAGCCTCCTGGGAGGTGCGTAGAAGTACCCTCCCAGTTGCTGGCCTCGGCCAGTGCAGGCAGGCTCTGAGGCCCACCCCCACTGAACAGTGAATGTCTGTTGGGTTCCCTCCTGCTCTAACTTACAGCACTTTACTTAATAGCCCTTTATGTAAAGCTTTAGTTAGGGTGCTTCCACCAGGGGCTTTTTGAATGTCTGTACTTAGCTTCTGAAGGTCAATTGGCTTAACCCTCTATGTGAATGTAGGAATGCTACTCTCTGTTCAATGTTTTTTCAGTTTCCTCTTGAAAACCTTCAAAGAAGAAGACTCTGCAACTTCTCTGGTGCAAATTATTCCACTGCATTACAGTTCTAAGAGTAAGGAAGTTTTCTGATATCAAATATAAATCTGTTTAGCTGTAATTTAAAGACATTGCTTTGTTTCCCACCCTCTGTGGCAAAGGAGAAGACTTGTTTTTTCTCTTGGGTATGGCAGTCTTTCAGGTATTTGAAAATTGCTATCAGGATCCCCTTAATCTCATTTCCTCCAAGCTAAACCTATGTAGTCCTCTCAATCTTTTATTGAACAACTTGCCTTCCAACTCATGTATCGTTTTTGTCACCTGCCTCCAGACCCACTCCAAATTCTTCAATCCTCGTTAAAATATGTAGCCTACACAGTACTCAAGATTAGGCTTAACCAGTGCTGAGCAGGGTAGGATTATCACCTTCTGTTTTATAGCTTGTACTTCTGTTGACAGAACCCAAAAATCATATTTGCATTTTTTTGCAACAGCGTCACATTGCTGTCTCATGTTGAACCTATTATTCACCAAAAGCCCTAGATCCTTCTCAACAACACTGATATGCAGACAGTTATCTCCCGTTCTATGTTTGTATATTTGGTTATTCCTCCGTATGTGCACCTTGCACTTGTCTATACTGAACTTTGTGGACTCATCTACATGTGATGCTACATCGCCGTGGCAATATGCTATTGCAACATAGCATCTGCAGGCAAAGCCTGTGATGCTATGTCACTGTAGTGATGTGCTCCCCTGTCATAGCATGTTGCTACGGTGACATAGTGTTTAAAAATAACTCTGTGTGGCACACACGCCACAGTGCTGGCTATTACTATGATATCTTTTAGTGCTTCTAAAAGGAAATACTAAATGTAACAACTGCGCCATAGTGGCACGTGTTGATACACCCTGTCTGTAGCCAAGATCTCAAATCTATCAAGATCCTTTTGTAGTATAGTCCGATCCTCCAGAGTTTTGTGTCATCTATAAACTTGATCAGGAAGCTCTATTTCAGCGTCCAAATATGAATAAATGTGTTAAACAGCACCAGACCCAGAACAGACAAAACTAGTCTGATTAGGATTAGCTCTGGTTATGTTCAAAATCTTTCCTGGAGGGATTTTGTGATCCAATGTGTTTGTTTGTTTGTTTTACCTTATAGATTAACCAAATCATAGATTCATAGTGTAAGCTTTCATAAGCAGAGGGATTACTTCATCCAGTGATGTGATGCGATAGATTCTAAATAAAGAGCAGTGATTAGATTGCAAAGGGTAGGGAAGGGGGGAGGAAAAAGGAAAGGGCATTCACAACATGTGATGCGATAAGCCCTCCGCTTATGAAAGCTACATCTATGATTTAGTCTATATGGTGCAAATCTACCCTATCTTCCACCTGATTTCAGACTAACGTAGGTAACTACCTCTTTTTGGGGTTTTGCCATCATTCCTGAAGTCTTTTGTTGATTAAACTTCCATGGTGGTGATATCAACAATGTGGAACACATTTCCCTTTCATATCTGGTCATTTAATCTCTGCAAATTAAAACCCCCCCCCACAAAAAACTTTTCAAAATGTTGAAAAATCACTCCTATTGTTTGTGTGTTGGTTTAGCGTACCCATCTCTTTGAATTTAAATATGGCTCAGGAGTTTTATCTGATGAGAGGTTGCTGAACCACAATCAGACAACAAAGAGCTTTGGCAGAGGGAGCACTTTTAAAATAAAATTATTACTACTGTTATTCCTGAGATTTTACAGCTAAACCACAAAAATGTGATAAGGGTATTTGCTTCATATAAATGCCTGGGTTAAATGAGCACATTAATTTAACAGTGCTGTATTGGCTTGGTCATTTTTTGCTTGAAATAAACTTTCTCTTACTGCATCAAAGGGGCCAGGTCAAAAGAAAAGAAAAGAAAAGAGGGAACTCTATTAAGGAAACATTAAAATTAGTTTGGAAAAATTAGGATAAAACTTCCGATGTTGAGATCTGTTAAACTATGGAATAGTTTCCTAAGCAATGAATTACAAATCCAATTGTTTAATACATTCATAACTACATGGGAGAATATATTTTTAGACTCATGACATCCCTTGTTAGGTTCAAGGCAAAGCTCTTAGCTCTCACTTGTTTTTTGACTACAGAAAAATAATACAGCAGTTCTATTGTGAAACACTGAGAAGGGCCACAACAGGTCAGAAATGTTTTTGACACTCTGGATTTCCCTTTGAAATCTCTGAGTTTATCTTGTGGATTGTGTATGTTTTGCACATTTAACAGTGTTAATACTGCATGTCACCCTGTAGCTGCCTGGTGCAACACCATTTGCCTTGTAGCTGCTTGTCCCACAGATCTGCCTCATGGTCTGGATCCAGTCTGGGGCATGGGGGTGAGGAGATAAAGGGACACCCCTGATTGAGAATCACTGCTTTAGGGAATAATCCTACTGGATTGGACTCTGGTCAATTTATTCAGGCAATTTTGGTGTTTGCTAGTTGAAGCTCTGCTACTAAATCTCCTTGGATTTCCTTCCCAAGCCTCCCCCCACCCCACCTTTTTTAAATGAATATATTCTTCCCCCCAACTTATGAGGCTTCTGGCAGGCCAAGGACTTTAGGGGTGGAGATAGCAGGAGGTGGGGCCTGTTGCAGAATTCATTGCCATTTGTGCCACCTTTGCTGTGGCAAATGGCTGCTTGGCTTGCTGCTGCAGCTGATGGCCACTCCCCAGCTGCCACTTTCCTTGTGGATCTGCCCCATGGTCTGGATCTAGCCCAGGGCTTGGGGATGAATTATTTATCATTGCCATTTCAACTCTCACCCAAATCATTAGAGGAAATGGTGTTATTACCTGGTCAAAACTTAGATATTTAGGAAATTCCTAAGGATAGTTAGGATATTTAGAGGTTTTTTTTTTTTAAAGTATTACATTAAAAAAAAATAATAATTTCGCAATGTCCCATAGAAATAAAATTTTCAGTCACTGGATGATCTTTGCGGTGGAGCTGACTCACAACTGCTGCACCTGGATGCCTAGCCTTCTGAGCAGTGTGTCATGCAAGTTAGTAAGAAACCAGTCCTCTGGTTTGATGAAGGGCTATTGAAACAGCTATGTTTCTGTAAAATAGATGTTTCTGAGAAACTACTGAAGAGCTTCAGTATAAATAGACAAGACTGATACCCTTACCCAAAATTAATTTCTGGTGAAACTGACCTAATTAGAAATGCAGTGTCATTTTTAAATTGATTTTTTACCATTTATTCTAAGACAAGATGAACCTAATCTTGTTTACATGAGCAGTGCAAATTATGTAAATTCCTGTACCTGATACGTAATTATGTATAAAAATAAATCACTGTGATATTCGTTAAATATGAATGGTTCCTTCAGACTAATAATCCTAAATGATTCATAGCTAAGGTACCTTTTGTGGAGCAAATGGAAGAATGGGCTTTGGTTTTGATGGGAGGGATGAATTTTCTTAATCCAAATATGAATTTTGGTTAACAAATATAGATATATTCTCAATTAGTATTAACTGTAAACTTACCCATATATAGACTTAAATGTATTACTCTTTATAAAGTAAAATATAGGAAACAGACTTAATTCAGAATGACATATTTTGGGCATGGCAAAGGCAAGATGATTTCCTAGTCAAATCTGGTGGAAGGATTTCCAGATTAAGAGATTTTTACCTCCTGTTAGGAAAGAAATGTATTAATTTTGTATGAGACATTTAAACATTTTTCTGTCTCAGCTTTGTGAGAAGATGATATCTAGCTGGAACTTAACAAAATGGCTTACTAATATGTGAAAAACTGAACACCTGAGTACTTAAAAAATATTTATACTTCTAACCTTTAGATATTTGATTCCCCTTCTTTCTGTATATTGAAGTAAGAGAAGGACTCTTATTTAAAGTGTTCTTGTTTTTTTTTGTTTTTTATTCTGCATGTGTGACTGTTGTACAATCAACAAATTTCACAACTTCCTTCCTACCATCCTCTTGCTCTCAACTTTACTTATTAGTCTAGCATGTCCTGGGTGACTTTTAGCTGACTTACAAGATGCTGTGTACAAGCAAAGAGGATTTAATTGCACTATTTGTCTGTAACCTCAACAGTACAACCTCAAACATGAATTGTCACTAATTTCTCTTTTCTTTTAATTGGGTAACTTACTCATAGGCTGCATTAAGATAGTCAACATTTAAATGTGAACCTTTTGGGATTGTTATATCATTTGAGGCATTATGTCATTTGTAGATTTTGCTGAGGTTACAATGAAAGAATACTTGTTATATAAAAAAGAGTGAGATCAACACTGGAGCTCTATAAAAGGCCATATTGCAATAGTGATTAAATCTGAGCTTTTGATAGAATGTAATCAAATTCACAAGCTTCTGTAGTAATGACAATATCATATGGAAGATTTCCCAACAAAATTGTGTTCAGTATAAGTACTAGAATTCTAGCTATAGGATATGAAAATAGCTCCTTTATTTTTTTGCTTTAGTTTTTGTTTTATTTTTAAAAGCAACATTCTAATTTTCACGTGGAAAGATGCATGAACAAAATATATTTATTATACCTCTACACAGCCATATGTAGGATATATCTTTCTTGTGGTGGTATCACAAACAAAACAATCACTTACATTTGATGTATGTCTGACAGGCTGAATGTCCTTTCTGAAAGAGTGCTTGGAGAACAGTATGACATCCAAACAAAAAGAGCATGTAACTCTTTTTGCATTGAGACATACAAAGCATTTTCAGGGAATTGGTTCTCTCATGAATAAAACTTATTCCATAATTTGTTAAGCTTTTGTCATTTTTAAGAAAAATCATTGCTGACTTTATAGCTTCTGACTGATATAATGGAAGTTGTACTTTGGGCAAGTTACAAAACTACATATAGTACACTAATGATTGACTTCTTCAACTTCTGGTCCACATGATTACATTCAAGGTTGAAAATGTGAACATACCAGTGCTAAATGACCAATGCTAAATGACTAGGCCAACAAGTTTGAAATAAGTAGTTGGCATGTGACACAATATATCAAGTTCTCAGACCCTAAGTGCAGTAGATAATCTCCACAATATGTATGTCTGACTATTGCACGGGTAAAAATCCAAATGTTCATGCAAGCTAGGTTACCTGCTTGCCATGCAGTTACACCTAAATATGGGTTTCCCTTTTCCACAATTGGCCCATTGGCTTTGCTTTTGAAATTGACTTTCCATCTATCCAGTTCTATTAAAATGAAGTGTAACATCCATCTTTTGTCCAGACACTTGTAGGATACATGGCTGTTGTGTTTGGACGCTCTATGTTTGTTGTATAGACTGGCAAACATGAAGATCCAAATACCCTCTCTTAAACCATCTTTGGAGAGTCTTTCTCTGGCAGGTGAAGGATGTGTAGACAGCTTTGCATTGTTGCTACTTTTCCAGTCCCTCACTGCCACCCCTACATGGAGTGTAGGAAGCCTTGTTGATTCTCTGCATGGTGGATGAATTTTAGCCACTGTGTTCACACCACTGATCTGCAGATAGTGCTTAGGGATCGTTAAAGCACAATTAACCCTTAAATGGAATGTGAAATATGAACACAGACCACTCAGTGTTTTAAAACTGAAGTTTAACTTTATTAATATAACAAGTTTCTATCTTCAGAAAGAGAAAAAACAGTACCATGACCTCACCCAATCCTAGATGTGACTTTGCCTTACAGAAAAGATGGCCACTCAGTTCCTGAAGCAAAGGGTGTGTTATTTGTCTGGGATGATCTAGACAGGTGTTGAAACCTGGATTCATGATGTAAATGATAATGAAGACGACAACAGTGACACTTCACTTTCTTGCTTCCCCCTTTTATGCTTTCCTTTAACTTGACTCCTTTGATGACTCCTTGCTTTTGGATTGGTCTATCTGCTGTTAGCATATTGTTCATATTTTATCCTGTCAGCATATTCCTTTGTTCAACATCCCCATTATGAGCACACCTCTTAATTTGGCCTTTTTCCAATGTTTTATTTTAAGCATTGTCCATTGGTCTCCTTTATCACCTTTCATTAATATATATAATCGTTTCAACCCTCTGATTCAGCTGGTTAGTGCCAAGTTCAGTTAATTTGAACTAGTAACAAAACTATTACTATGTTTTGTTAGAAAACCTTCTCACAGTGATAGAAAAAGGAAAAAAAAACATCATGGGAGCAAACTCAAGGCCATATGCTGCTTGCAAGAAACAAGGCCAGTTAATACTGCAAACACCAGCAAAATGAAAAGTTCAGATAACAATGAGGCTATACAGAACTTTAGGCTGAATATAAAAGAAAACTTTAAACAATGCTATAATTCATCATTCTATAAACAGGTGCAACTTTAAAGCATAAAGTATGACAAGCTACCCTAACAACTGTGCAACTTGGCTATTGTTAAAAACCTTGTACACTTGGCCTGAAATATGCCAAGACTAATCTTGATACGGTCACGGGTTTCAGTTAAAAGTAATTCATGCTTGGTAAAAATAGGACTTGAACCTTCCCTCCCCTTTTCTTCTAGAATATGAACAATTAGACTATACAAAGCAAAGGATGACTTCTGTGTTAGTAAACAGCCAGTTTGATAGCTGAAAGGGATGCCAATTAACTTTTTTATTTGATTTTGGCCCTTATTCTTTGTGCAAGTAGTGCATATAACCTACAGAGTAGAGGACAAGCTGTAACATGTTGGAAAGGAGCCAAGTTGCTTTTTTTTCATTATATTAGTACTTAAAATTTTTCCACTAACAGAGAGATCCATTTCCCTCTTACTCTGCAAAGAACAAAGATGACCACTAATAGTGATTTAGATCATCTACCTCATTCTTCCCACACGAACATATCTTGGCTGAAATATGGGGTCTGACACCACCTCCCCAATTTTGTAATGGCCTCTCATTTTTTGTGGCTTTGTGCTGCAGATAGATACATTTCTAGGCCAAAAAGAGTGACTTATTAATTAAAAAAAAAGGGGAAGTTCAAGAAATGCTCGCTGCCTACATATTTGTCTGCATGCTGGTGTTTTAAATTCTTAAATGTAGATCTTGTTTTAAATATGGGGGTGTAACAGGCTCAGGGTATCTGACCACACTCCTCTGGTGTCTTATAATCCCCTCTGATCAGACAGACTTGCCTGCCAGTGCTCCTCTACCTTCTGTCTCTTTCCTGCCATGTCTTGATCTTACTATGTTTAAGGGGAGGGTTCTTCCATTTGCTGGGGTAGCCTCTTCTTTGGTCTTCTCCTCTTGGTATAGGGATTATTACCTCTTACTCCAATACTTGGGGCTACTCCACCTAAACTCCATGGGTGTACTTCCCCTTTAAGATAGCCCTAATAGTGCCTTAGGGGGTATAATTGTGGCCTCCACCTCCCTCCCACCCCATAGCCATGCCCATGCCTGACAAATGACTCTTAGTTGCCATTTGGAGGGGACCTCTGGGGCCCCAAACTGACACTGGAGGGGACCTCAGGCCCCCAAATCCTTGCTCAGGCTTCAGCCTTCCTGGTTTTGGCTTTTTTTATATGGCTGAGCTCCCTCAGTTCAGGTCCACTGCCTTGGCCCCTGCCTTCCTGGGCCTCAGACCCACACATCCTTGACCAAAATTAGTCTCAAAACATTACTCTTGGCCCCTTGGCACCCTGCTCCACAGACTCCAGGTCACCCCTACAGCCACAACCTGGTTCTCTGGCAATAAAGTCAGATACAGAAAAAATAACTGGAACACATCAAATTAACTATTTACTTACTACTCATCCCAAAGTTCCCTCAGGGCCATAACAGTTGCCACAGTCATAAGGAGCTGACCTGATTTCCTAAGCCCCAGGATACCTCTTTTTCCCCCTGACAGCTAGCTTTGTCCTCCACTCCTTCCCCTGAAGCCTGCAGATATGACCTGCCAGCCCCCGGCCCAGAGACTGTGCTTATAAGCAGCCAAACCCTGCCCCTTATAGTCACCTGACTACTGCCCTTGCAGATGTGCCCACAGGTTCCTGTTCAGCCTAATGAGCTCTTTGGATTCCCCTGCCCCTTTAGCTGCTTAACAAGCCCAGTTTTCAAGGTCTGGGTTCCTGCTGGTGCTGGCTGCTGCAGTAGTCTGCTTTTGCATGCCACAAAAATCTTGCTTGATGGAGGTCCTGCTCTTTCCTCCTGCTCCTTGTCTCTGTGTAGCTAATAGGATTGGGGTTCCCTGTTAAAGGGAGGAATATTGGGTCAGTAGTTATCAGAACATTTCTCAGGCCATTTGTCTGAAGGAGAGTATAAGTAGGGACCTACTTAAGTTGTAATTTTGCAGATTTCATGGAAACTACAAAATCAGGCTTTATCCATGAAATCAGGCTTTGTCCACAAGATCCATGAAATAAAAAAAAAAAACTTACTAAAAATAAAATACTGACTCCCAGTAGGAGCTAGTGGTCCTAATGGACATTGCAGCCCAGCCTCGCAGCCCAGCAGGGTTGGGAGGAACTGCCAGTGCAAAGTGAAGCAACCAAGATGGTGGCTGCCCCCTCCTCCACCCCTTGCTGGTGATTGTCCGAAAGGGCTGCCCATCATGTGGCCTTGTCCCTCTCTGCCAGTCAGTGGTGAGGGGCAGGGCTGCATGATGGGAAACCCGCTAAGCCAATCAGCAGCAGGAGTGGGGCCACTGGGCCCCCTCAGCCAATCAGGGGTGAGGGATGGGCTCACTATGAAAAGGTTGCAAAATTGGCTCTGTGTGCCACAGGCAGCCCATAAAAATCCCTTTTGCTCCTCTTAGGTAGATCCCTAAGTGTAAGTATTATTTAACCATCCATATAAGGGTTTATTTTGAAGAGCACTTAGAGTATCTGATAAGGGTACAAGCTTTAATTTTTATCCAAAAATGTAGAGTTCTTACTTGAACTAAAGTGCTCACATTAGGCAGCCTCATTTCAGATTGCCTGAGTCCCTACATTGTAGAGTTTGGTAGAGATAAAAGCTGCCTTAAAAAGTAATTAGAAATGGTTTTTATTTTGGAATGACCCATGGGGTCAGCACTACATAGTTCTACTCCACACAAAAAAATGGACTCCAGATACATGGGCAGATCCGGGGGAGTGGGGAGCAGACTGGTGCACTTACACCTGACTTCTGATCTCTAGTCCACCCACAGTTTAAAACCAACTGTTTGACAGTGGCAGCATTTCTAGTCAGGCAGCACTGAGGGAGTCGCTTGCCTTCATGGCTCATTATAATCTACTTGATCCCTTCTAAACTCTTCATTCTACAGGTGTTAATGACCCTTGCTTATTTTTATTGGTGTTGATGTTCCACAGATCAAGCTATCCTTTGTTCTGCAATTCAGCTGTCTGTTAGCTGCTCCTGGTAATGAAGCTCCTATTTCACAGCCCTGCAGATTGTTTTTAACTCATTCCAATTAAGTTATACTTGTTTTGCACCTCTAGGGCCCTGACATCTGCACCCCATTTTTCAAAATCTTAGATCTGCCCATATCTAGATCTATAGACCTTTAGTGCTGCCAATATTGCCCTTCTACTGGCCTCAGTGTGAAAGGATAAAATCTGCCTGAGGCTTGTTTTGCTTTAATGCTTAAATTCTCATCGTGTTTATTTCAGCTCTGATTTTTATTAAAAAAAATTCTGAGGTATTTAAATGAGTACACAACCTCTAATATCTGTAAAAACTATACCGTTTCTCCCTTTATTTGCCAAATACCAATACTTTGGTTTTAGCAGTGTTGATTTCCAAGCTATTTGAGACATAATATTGTTGAAAAGCATCTAATAATCTTTGGAGGCCTATTCAGGAATATGTTAAGAAGTAGCAGAGAAAGCAGAAATTATTGTTATAGCTCTTAGTTGGTAAACTACTGCACAGGGCACCACCAATCCTACAATATACTTTAGATGCTGTATTTGAATAGTATACAGTGCCATAGGCATGAAGTTTGGCACCCGGGGCACATGGCTGCCTATGCTTGCCTGGGAGTGCACTCAGTGGTGGAAGCTGCTCTCCCCGATCCCAATCCCCACTCCAAACAAGCTGCTTGTGGCTCCGTTCCATGCCCCATCCCGGCTGGGTAGTGCCTGCTGGTACCTCTTTGCTTTGGTGCCCGGGGTGGTCGCCCTGCTTGCCCTCCCCTTGGTCCGGCACTGATAGTATAGTATTCATGATGTTACTGCCGGTTTCTTCCATAGTTCTAGTTGGCCTACAGAGTCAAAAGGTCCCTTTACCTCTAGGAAAGCTATATATAAATGATTTTGTCTTTTCGCATATTTTGATGCCAGATAATACAATACTAAGTAGTGGTCCATACAAGAATAGCCCATACAAGAATACTTTTCTCCCAGAATTTTATTTTCACAGATCCATGTTTGCAGATGAAAGAGTGTCTCTCCCAACTAGTTTTATTTGAAAAAGACAGAAGAGAACCACTGAAATGATGGGTAAACAAGCCCTAGAAAGTGCTAGCTTTGGCAAATGTGCCATTGTTGATATGAATGAAATCTTACATTTGATGAAGCAGGACTTCTATGATAAAGTCTTAAGACTGCTGAAAGGACATAAGTTATATCAAATGAATATTTAAAACCTCATTACATTTGGGAATTGCAGCTCTGTCACTGAGGCAATTATTTTGTAATGCTATACAACATAAAAACGTACAACCCCATGTCAGGAAAGCAAGAAGGCTAAAGATATTGTGGGAAATGTAAAGGCATAAAATTAACTATTGAACTATTCAGTGACAGCAGCAAATGGGATTTATCTTGCATTGTGCTAATATTCCTTAATTACACTCCCAGTACCAAAATGACTGACTTTTCTACTGAAAGACTAACAGTATGTTGCAATTTAATTAAAGCAGAGAGTTAGTTTGACTTTGGAACTGAAGAAGAGTAGGTCAATTATAAAAAATGAATAATTTAATTATTATTAAATTCCAAAGCCTGGCAAAACTAGTTAAGTCTTATAGTGCCACTTTTTTTCTTTTTTAATATAAGACTATCCCATCATTGTTTCATATCACTTTAGGAGGTACCCTTTTTGTTTATTAAGGGAAATTTATACCACATATAACAATATCTGGAAAAATGAAGAGATATTTTGGCAGTAATTCAAATATGAAAAAGTTGGCTGAAAACAAAAATACTTCAGATAAGCATCCAAATATTTTGACTTATAGCAAGAGGTAGATAATTTATCTCCTGTCCCCATTCTCCTCTGTGAGCTAGGCTAGTAGCTGAACTCCATCCCTCAGGATACAGCATAAGCCAAGAAGGGAGCTGTTTTGCATTGGGGATCACGTAGCTGGACCAGGAAGTTTTTGCCTCCATTGGAGAATGGGGGCATAAAGCTACATGAATTACAGCTACCATGAGGAACTGTATATATTTTAATCCAAATGTTTTCATTTTTGGCTGTAATTGTGTAGTTCTTAAGGAAAAAAAAGAAACCATTTTTTGACCAGCTCTGGTTTCCAACAACATTTTTACTATTGTCTTTATCCCTGACTTAAAAAAACCAGAATGCTCAGTTTGGTGGAATCTAACACGTATTTTAATGGGGTTGACTGTTTCTGTTGTCTGCAGATGTGGAAAATTTGTTTGTAATAGCTGGCAAGAACACATACTCCTCTTATCTACTCCCTGGATACCAGTGGAAAAAAACAGATGCAAAGCCAACATATCCTAAATCTAAAATAACTGTTGTGTTACTACTCTTAGACTGTGGGAACTCCCCTAAGGGAGTTTTTAGACATGGCAGCACCTACTGGAAACCCCGGCAGTTTCTGAGGAGTACTGCTGTCAGTGTGATGGAAGGCAAAAATAGAGTCACAGGGTCTTTGTAGACCCTGGTAGCTCCATGGCTTTGGGGGTTGATAACACTGTCCATTCTTTGAGGAGATGGATATGCAGCCCCAGATCTTGAGAAATCCAGACTTAGGAACATGCTGCAACTGAAGCCTCAGAGAGTATTTGTGCTCTGATTTGAGCATGATTTACACTAGAACAAGATTTGTTATATAATCATAGAAACACAGAACCAGAAGGGACCTGTAACATCATCAAGTCCAGTCCCCTGCCGTGGGCAGGAAGTTACTGGGCTCAGAGGAGCTTGACAAGGTGCCTGTCCAGCCTCACCTTGAACACCTCCAAGGAGGGTGACTGCACCACCTCTGCTGGGAGTGGGTTCCAGATTCTGATGATGCTTACAGAGAAGAAGCTTTTCCTTATGTTCAACCTAAATTTACCCTCTATTTGTTTATGCCCATTGGTCCTCATCCTCCCTTCAGGTGCCCTCCTGAATAGTTGCTCTCCTGGTTCTTGATGCTCCCCTCTGATGTACTTGTCGGTGGCTATCAAGTCACCTTTCAGCCTTCTCTTTCTCAGGCTAAACAGGCCCAGTTCCTGGATTTTCTCCTCGTAGGGTCTACCCTCCATGCCCTTAACTATATGGGTGGCCCTTCTTTGTACCCTCTCAAGCTTATCTACATCCTTCTTGAAGTGCGGTGCCCAGAACTGGGCACAGTACTCCAGCTGAGACCTCACCAATGCCAAATAGAAAGGTAGGAGTACCTCCCTGGATCTATTGGCCACATCGGCTGATGCATGCCAGAGTTGTATTTGCCCTTATGGCAGCCTCGTTGCACTGTTGGCTTTTATTCATCTTCCAGTTGATTGTGACCCCCAGGTCTCATTCAGATGCTGTGCCAGGTTGTGGACCACCACACATTGTATAGTTGTAGCGAGGGTTCTTCCTACCCAGGTGAAAGACCTTGTACTTCTCCCTGTTAAACCTCATCTGATTTTGTTCCGCCTATAAATCCAGTTTTTCAAGGTCATCCTGGATCTTTGCCCTATCCTCTAGTGTGCCTGCATTTCCCCAAAGCTTGGTATTGTGCCCAAACTTAAACATTGAGCTTTCCACCCCCTCATCCAAATCATTAATGAATATATTGAATAGCACAGGTCCAAGCACCTATCCCTGGGGGACACCACTGGGGACAGCCCTCTAGTATGAGGCCATCCCATCGATTACCACTCTCTGGAGCGGCCTCTAAGCCAGTTGTCCACCCACCTCAATGTAAACTGGTTCAGCCCAGTACTCTCCAGTTTGTTAGAGAGAATCCCGTGGGAGACAGTGTTACAAGCTTTACTGAAGTCTAAGATGATGTCAACCTCATGTCCCTTGTCCAGATGGTTAGTTACCTGGTTGTAGAAGGACACAAGTTTAATCAGGCATGATCTACCCATGACAAAGCCATGCTGGCTGCTTTTTTAGCACCCCATCTGTTATCAGCTTGTAGCTGATGGCCTCCTTAACCAACTTTTCAAAGATTTTACCCAGGACCAAGGTCAGATTGACCAGTCTGTATTTTGCAGGGTCATTCCTGTTCCTTTTCTTAAAGATGGCCACCTCATTGGTCCTCTTCCAGTTGTCCGGGACCACTCCTGAGTTTCACAACTTTTTAAACAGCTTGGCCAGTGGTGCTGCTATAAGGCTATAATAAAAAATGAAAGACACACACACACACACACACACATATATCTTTATGTAGATCTTTCATATATATATATATATATATATATATATATATATATATATATATATATATATATGCTGCCCTGAGGTGTCAGGCCAATGCTCAGGATCTCAATATTGCGTTGTTAGACAGGAGGGCGTGGTGTACAATTGCATATATACAAACTCACAAATCAATTAGGTGCATACACACACACACTACCAGCTCAGGCACATACACATCCAAACCAGCCTAGGCACATGCATACTTATCACCAATTCAAGCACATACACTATACATCCCAAAAGTTAGACACAGATCACTAATTCATATATCATGCACACAATGCCACACACACACACACACACACACACACACACACAAGCAACTCAGATACACACACGTTCAAAGTAACTAGTCTAGGTTCATGCACACTTATCACCAGTTTAAGCCCATACACGCTATGCACACCACATTTAGACAGAATCAGTTACCAGTTACCAACATCTGCACATCCAATACACATACATGGATTACTAATTCATATACCACACACACACACACACACACAATGATATCTATATATGTATATATATGTGTATTCACTAATTTACACACATACCACCCACCTACACATACACACAAATGAGTTCCTAAATTGGGTATTGTGATATGTATGTATGTATGTATGTGCTTGGTGTACTTGGGATACCTGGGGAAAGGTTAAAGTAAGAAAGTAGAAGTGTAGGGAGTGAAAGTTGCTGGAAATTAAAGTCACCAGGACTGGGATTAGAACTGGTAGACTAGAGGGGCCTGGGTTGAAGAACTGAGGTTCAGGTGTAACTTTAGGTTAATTGATCTTAACTGATTAAATGACAAGGCCCAAAGCCTGCAGAACAGGATAGCATGCCAGCACAGAGTCTGGGACTGGAGCCAGAGCTACGGGGGAGCTGAAAAGGTAGATGGGGAGAGGGGAAAATGGGACTAAGGGAAAGTGTGGGTGTTAAAGAGGGTTTCTGGGTGTGGGGAGCCAGAGGGTGGCTCCAGGGCAGCTAGAGAAGTTGCAGGGAGTGGCAATAGGTGCTGGAAGCTGGAGAAAGGCTCCAGGTGCTGGAGGAAATTGAAGGACAGCTAAGAGGAGCTGAGGAGCTACAGGAGGGGGGTGAGGATTACAGAAGGTGCAGGGGAAGCCTGAAAACAGAGAGACGGACAGCAGAAAATCACAGGAAAAGCAGCAGGCAGCAGGGCAGCAGGAAAGCAGAGAAAGGCAGCAGAAAGTCACAGGGAAAAGGCAGTAGGAATTGAGAGGAGATCGGGAAACTAGTGGAGAGGGATGGGGGCTAGAGCTGAGAGAGAGAGAGAGAGAATGTGGCTGGAATTTAAGATAAGGAAGGGACTGGGATTCAGTAAAACATGACCCAACTCTGGGTTGCAAATGACAGTAGTTTTATTGAACAGGGGAGATGGTGACACAATGTCAAATTTGTTCCCTTGAACTCACCCACATGCACGCACGCACACATGCACGCACACACAATGGCAGCAGGGTTAGAGAGGCTTGATGCAGGGGCTGAAGTCCACTGAAGTCCAGGAGGAGAGAGAGAGAATAAGAGAGAGAGAGAGAGAGTCCAAATTGTAGGAGGAGGTGTGCAGGTAATATCTACCTATCCAGGCTGGAAAGGGGTCCTTGTCCAGTAGGTGTTGTCCAGAGGGGGGTTGCTGGCAGGCCCACTGGGTGGCTGGGTGGTGTGGCATGGTGCTGGTCCAGATGGAGAGGGCATCCCACTGGGTCTGTCTTCACTGCCCCTTTCTATAGGGGCAGACCTTGTGTGACCCTAGTGACAGGAGGCATGCCCAGGCAGGGTCAACCCCTGGAGTACTGAGCATCTGTGCTCCATGTAGGGATGTGCAGTTTTGGGTGTCTTTAATGGTGAGAGTTGGTGGTTTTGCAGGGTCTTTTGTCTTTTAAATGTTGGTCTTGTTTCTGTTCCTGCGTGAGGATTGTGGTTCCTGGATGAATCAATGCGAGGTGATGGCCCAATTGTTACAGGCCATTCAGTAGGGGCCTGCTACCATTGTATTTCAATCATTCCCAATCATTCTCATTCATCCGGGAACCAATTTACATGGGAAGGGTATGTGACTTATACAGTCGCAACATGGGATGCCAGGCAGAGGACAGAAGATGGAGGTTTGACACATAAAATGGAAACTTGACATGACTTTGGTTCACTTACAAACACAGGCCTAAACCATACAATATCCATATGAAACAATAAAAATCAATACAAAATGATAATAATACAATATACAACAGTAAGAATCAATACAAACCTAATAATAATACAATATAAAACAGTGGATATCCAAAACCAAAAACTTGCTACCAAAATAAAAATGTTTAAAGCTTATCCTAAGTCTGAGCTCACTTATACTTATCTATAGGGAATAGAGAGGGAGAGAAGAAGTCAGAAATGGTTGGGGAAAGGGAGGGAATACATTTTAAAATAAAAAAAAAACTGGGGGTTTTGCTACACACACACACACACACACACACACACACACACACACACACACAAGTTATATAGATAGAGATATAAATGAAAGTTACAGTGTTGGTATATTACAACAGTGCAACCAACCCTCCTGGTATAGACACTGTGCTAGCAAAACAGTGGTTTGCTGATCTAATACAGACCAGTTACATGAATGGAATAAACTGCATGGCAAAAACTCTTTCCCTTGACCTAACCATGTTTTCAAAATAATATCACAACTGTGACTGATATTATTATAATGGCACATATTTCTATTGTATATCTGGCTTTAGATTATAGGGTGAGAAAAACCTATACATAGAGAAAGCCTTCTCCCATGTCTGTTTCTGTTGGGAAATTGGGCTTCAGAGTCCCTATGCTTTCTTTATTTCTTAGGAGTTTTCACTTATGAGTGATACATGTGCACTGGGTATAAGCAGGTTCAGAGCTTTTGTTTTCAGTGGCATTGTACTCACTAAGTGTCCAATCCAGATAAGCACTTAAGCATGTGCAACATATGAGTTATTTTATTGAAGTCAGTGGGACCACGTGGATGCATACACGTTTGGCTGCATTGGGACTTACTTGACAGTGGGGCTTAGTCCGTAAGAATCACGGGGGAAGGATGCTACTATACAGTAATCACTTTTGATACATAAATAATTTTAGTTTTGTAAAATGTTTACATACTGTGAGGGCTGAATCTGCATGAAAGGAAGAGTCTTGTAAATTTAAAACGTTGCTTTAAAAGAAAGCCTATTGCAAGTTTAAGAAACTCAGCACTGGTAAATATCCCTCTTTTACTTCTGTGTAACAGAAATGGTCAAGGTGTGACAAGTTTTAACAGAGAAGAGACAGGTGATATGGTTCTTTAAATTTCCTTCATATAGAAATTGCTGCTGGTAGTGGTCTCATTCCTAATGATAGCCTCAACAGTCATTGCACATAATTAATTGTGGAAATAGTAGGCATCTACTCCCATACCAAGATCTTGAATGGCTTTTTGGACTGATGTGGTATTGCTAATATGTGCAGTGCTCTCAAGCATGCTTTTTGTGGGCTGCCTCCTGATCCAAAGCCATTGCAGCTACATTTTGGGAGGTATAGCTGTGTCAGTGCAACCACACTGCTTCCAGTTTGAGAGGCAGCTCATGGGGAATCATGCAAAACCTGCTGCTACTTGGCACAGTAAGTTTGGTCTGTGAACATTCAGTGACCTTCTGTAGCTTGAACTAGAGATTCAGGGTTACAACAGATATGGGATTCTTACAGGACAATGTTTTTTATCTTGGGATCTTGCAAACCTACAAATCAACTGTCCCGCTTGAAATACCTGTGAAATATTGAAGACAATACTTTTTCCCTGGGTTTGTAGATTTGCAGGATCCCAAGATAAAAGACTTTGTCCTCTGAGAATTCCAACATCTTTTGTAACCCTGAGTCTTTAGTTCAGGCTCTCTCCTGAGATTACAGCTGCTGCTATTATATCAGCTCCAAGTTAAAGTCTGATCCAGCTTCTGTTGCAGATGAGGAGGTGTGCTGTAGACAGAAGAGTCTTACTGATGTTGGAGGAAGCTGTGTCTCTTCAACAATAGACAATCAGACTCTCCCAATGCCTACAATAAAATATTGAGGTTGTCTCCATATGGGATTTCACTATATTCTACAGCCTGGCATATTCCAGTAGGGTCAGAAGACCAAGGGACAAGGAAAATGCCATGCAGAGACTTCCTCCAATTAATTTTCACATTGTACAACATATAGTGCCCCAGTTGTAACAAGGTATATGGCTCTGGGACTGAAGCCCAGCTGTAGCAGGGTTAGAGGGTAATAGCCTGCCTGCCTAGGAGCTCTGGACCAGCTGAGTGCAGTGATTGGCTGGCCCTGGAGGAAGTTAAAAGCTCCCAGAGAGATATATTGGGGAGGGAGGGAAGTTGAGAAGAAAAGCAGCACTGAAGCCCTTGCCCTGGATGGGAGAGGGTGGGGGAGGAGTTCTGTTGATGTTTTGCTATTCTGTTTAGTTGGAGGTAGGATAGGGGGAAGGCTGGCTCCTGGGCCTGGCTGCAGGAATTACAACCTGACACACCAGCATTTCCAGCTCCAATATTACAGACTATGTAACAAAAGCTCACTTCAGATAATTAAAAAATGTGTTCAATTGAAAATAAAACCCCAATGCTGCTGATTAGAAAACACTTTAGGGTTCTGAAAGTTTTGCTAATGCAAACAGACATTTTTCATTTTTTAATGTTTTGTGCACTTATATTTATACATGTGCACATGTTTGCATGTGCATTGCAATGTGGCAAGTCCACAGAAAGTGGTATTGAAGAGGCAGTAGTGAAAAGAAAAGGATTGTTCTATCATGAATAATTCAAAATAAAGTATGGGCTGACCACAATATAAATATAAATTACCAAAATTAACAGGTGGTTGAGAAGATTTAAGTGTGAATGCATTTCCTGCAGAGGAGTAATTTGTTTTCATTATCCTTTTTAGATTAATCTTTTTTTAAGTCAGAAGGCACAGACTCAGAACTAACTGACGACAGCATATTAGCACTCCTGTTGGCATTTTCATCTGAGAAAGGAGAAACTGAGTGGACTTGGAGAATGGACTGATAGAGGTGGTTCCTTCAGAACAGAGGTTATGTGTGGAAGCTTATACTGATGTATGTCTCTCATTCACTCTATGCTCAGTGCACAGATAGTTTTTTTCGGAATATGATGGGCTTCTATTAGAGGAGGAAGTGATATGGAAGATTTCGAATCCTTAAATTCTCTCTCTCTTTTAGGATCCTTTAAAGTATAATGATTATTGCATTTTGGGGTCTTTTGGTAGGCACTGACATTTTGATAACAATGGTGGCCAGAAGTGTGGTGGGTACTAAATCTCAAGCTACCTGGCATCTGAAAACTATTTAATGCTGAAAAGCTAGCTTTATGAAACCAGTGAAGAACTTGCAGTGCTACCAAGTAAGGTAAGGTTAATTGACTTGGCTATATTCAGATGCACCTCTGTGTTCAACATTTCTCAAATGCCACTCAATCAGTTGTCTCTTTCTGGTAGCTTTTTAGCTACACCAAGTGGAGTGCATATTAGACTTATAATTCTTTTTATTATTATTTGAATTTGCAGAGATTAATAACATGAGTGAAGCCAAATTTGCGAGATTATTTGATAAAGAATCAAATAATTTCAAGGATCATTGGAAATTAGGTTTGGAAGGGACTGCTGGAGGTCATCTACTCCAACCCTCTGCTCAAAACAGGACCATCCCCAACTATCTCATCCTAGCCAAGGCTTTGTCTTGCCTGGTCTTAAAAACCTGCAACGATGGAGATTTCACAACCTCTCTGGGTAACTTGTTCCAATGTTTTACTACCCTCCTCTTGAGAAAGTTTTTCCTAATATCTAACCTAAACTTCCCTTGCTGCAACTTGAGACCATTGCTCCTTGTTCTGTCATCTGCCACCACTGAGAACAGTCTAGCTCCATCCTCTCTAGAACCACCCCTCAGGTAGCTGAAGGCTGCGATTAAATCCTCCCTCAGTCTTCTCTTCTCCAGACTAAAGAACATTAGTGAAGCTGGGTCCTTACCGTTTCTGCCCTTGACCTTGACCTGTAAAATCAGGTTCCCTGTAAAGTTAATAAAAATGTCCCTGTGGACTTCAATTGAGCTTCAATATTACCACCACCTTCTCCTACAACATTTGGATGTAAGTACTTGCCTATAAATAATTTCTATAATATACGTCTAGATTCTGTGGAATGAAGTTCATACATTCTGAGTAGAAAGCTGTGTGATGGATATACTTAGATGATAGACTAGGAAGTGTCAAAGAATCCTAATGAATTCCGGCTTATTTTCTTGGAATTATCTTATTTATGACCAGACTTTGCTATAACTTTTCTGCTCCATGGCTCTTATTTTCACATAACTCTCAGATCTGCTATCATTGTCTTTTACAAATGAGTGCTTGGTTATCCATGCAATTGCATACTGTGTGTGAAGAATTTTGCCTGCACATTAAAAAAGACATTGGTAAGCCATGCATATATAAAGACGAAACAAGCAGAATTCACATAAAATTAATATACTTGGGGAAAAAACTGAATATGCTTGAAAATAAATTAAGGTAATTAAAGCTGAGCCCATATCACTAATATTTACTCTGCAAGAAGGTGCTCAAATAACAGGTGTATTATTAAAATCCAGACTCTAATGCTGAGTCTGGCCTGAAGCAATTCTGTAGACATTTCCTAGATTATAAATTGCATACAAATAATCAAGCTAATGTTAATAGGTAAGTGTAAAATCAGAAATAAATATTAGTGATTGTGGACATTTTTAAAATATGGATTATGTGTATTACCTTTATAATAATCCACTACTGTATATTAAGATCAATGGCTTTAAAAATACAAAACTGATGCATATTAATTTTAATAAGGAGATTGATTTACACATTTGGCAACTGTCTAACACCCATGTAGCATGCTAATAGGGTGTTATTTTCTTTCTTTCACAGTTCTTTTCAATTCAAATATATCTCTTAACACATTTACTACATTGCATTTGTATTTATGATTAATCCTTTATTGCACTGGGACTTTTAAACATAGCATCGTTGATTAGAAACAAACACAAGGAGGTAGGGGCCACTCTTGAAGACTAATATGTGGAGAAAAGATATACACATAAAATCAAGTGATTTAGCTATACTGTCAGGGCTCCATGAGCTATAGAATATTGCTACCAACACATTACTGTGAGGTATAACAATTTACTGTGCACCAGCCACTCTGAAATAAGTGTCTATGAAAGCTAACTTGCAGTAGGTTAGCTCTCAGTGACAGAGCTACCATGGGTTACTTCTCATTCATGACAACTGGGCTAGGGAAAGACATTCAAACAGCCTGAGCCTGAATTGATTCAATCTTTTCAGGTTAGTCTAACCTGCAGAGATTGAACTGATTTACAAGTGGATAAACGTTCACTTTTGCACCAAGAAATGCAGGCACATGCCTGCAGTGGCTCAGGCTAGAAGCCAGGGGTTACTAGAGCAGCCTTCCCTTCCCTTCCCTTCCACAATGCTGAACTCAGGAAGGGTGTGGCCAGGCCCCAGCAGGACACTATGATTAGGGAGGGGTTTAAAGCTTCACCCTGCCTGCTCAGTCCCCAGCTGGAGTGTGCCTGGATGGGGACAGGGAGGGGGTGTGCCTGGATGGGGAGAGGGAAGCAGCCATTGCTGGGCTTCCCCCCACCCCTTGCTGCTCAAGGGGTGAGGAGTATTGTCAGACCCTGACCCCTGGTTTGAACTCTGAGACAAAATGGGGTGGGGAGGGGGCTGGGAAAGGGAGGACTGCTTGTGTGGACTGCATGCATCTGTTGATGATACTGAGCTTTTCAATCGCCCTCTCCCTGCTTCTTCATACTGTCTGCAGCAAACTGACAGGCACTGCATTCATTGCAAACCAGGTCATTTCTCACACTTCTCTGTCCCCTCTTGAATACTGATAGACTGCAGCCTTTGAAGTAAGCCAATTTGAAGTAAGGCAGCTTATCAAAACACAAAGCTTATCAGCCCATCAAGAAAACAAAAACCTCTCTCATTAGTTCAAGATCTTCTTAAACAGCTTTTTCCAAGGCATATGTAAGGAAGACATTACCAGCTGACCTGTTGATTAATTCCAAATCTGTCTGCCTTTGTTCCAGTGAAATTGGAGACATACACACACAGACACCTCTCAGCATTAACTAGCATGGGGATGGCATGGCCAGATGCTGGCTGGGGTCCCTGCTGTAGGAGAGGGGGGATCCCTGCTTGAGCAGTGAGAGAGGGGAGGGTGGGACAAGGGGAATCCAGACAGATGATGCTGTACTTGCAATCTCTGACCTCCTTCTCAGCCAGCCGGAGCTCTGGCTAGGGAGAAGACAGGTGGTGCTAGCCCTGCTCTCTGGAGCAGACAGCACAGCCCAGCCCAGCCCTGCCTAGCCCAGGGTTGAAAAGTGTGCTGGGATGCTGGGGAACTCTGATTTCACTTAAACCAGGAAGGGGTCTGGGACAGAAGTTCCATAAACCAGTTTGACCCAAATCAGTTAAGTCTGATTGTAGCAGAAAGCCCCCTTTTCCTCTTGCCTGCATTTGCTTTCCCCTCTTTGGATATGTTTCTCTTCTTCTACCTTTTCTTCCTTCCTCTTTCTTTCAGTATAAGATAAGGAATTGTGTTTTAAAGTTTGTATGTGTGTATTTTGTATCTCCCCTTGTATTTTGGTATTTTTATCTATTTGTGTGCCATGGCATTACTCTTGTAGCTTATATTTTATGCTCCTCACCTTTTAACTAAATGTGTTTAGTTTCAGAAGTAAGTTATACACTGTAACAATGTTAGCAAGGGCAGAAATTAAACTGCCACTTCCCTGTATCAGGCGGGCCCCTGAAAGAGCGAGTTAATCAGTGATTGAATGTGTAACACAGTAGCAGGCAGAAATTAACACCTAGGAAAACCGCAGATCAACCAACAGAAGAAATCAATAGAAGATAATGTAGCAACCGGGAATTCTCTAAACGTCACTGTTCAAGGGCTAGAAGCCCTGGTCTGAGTTAATCAATGCCGGGGACCAACTTTTGGGTTGAATATCTCCAGATCGACCGCTCCCAGAGCCCTATTCAAAATTCATCAACGGACTCCCAAACCTGCACGTACATGTGGACGACCCCTGGGGCTGACAGATGCCATCCAGTAGCCACTGGGGGAAGTCCCACGAGGGTCAACGACCCCTGGATTGGGCAAACCTGAAAACTGGGGAGTCACCAAAGTCTGCCAAGGACAGATAAAAAGCAGTGAAAAGTGACTCTCAGCAGTGCCCTCTTGACCAACACCCGACCTGCCCAGCCAGAAGGACCAGCAGGCGACCCCCTTCTGGAGGATAACACCACGCTGAAAGAAGCTTCGACGGCAGACTCCAGCGCCTGTGGGATAGGTATACCTGACTCTTGTAGCTCACTACTGTGTGTGTGTGGGGCAGGGGGGGGACCAGCCCCAAGGTTTATGATTTGACTTCATTACAGTGTTTCAATCTGCCTAATAAACCAGAATTTTAAGGATACCGAGTTGGACGTTTGTAGCCAACATGATAGTACATTCAACCTGGTTTATCTTAAACCAGTTTTGGCTATTTTGAAACTGGTTTAGATGCACTGAACTTCTGTTCTGTTACAGGTTTAAACCAGTTTCAAATTGCTTAAACCAGTTTATGTGCAACTTCTTTTTCTAGCCTAAGACTGCACATGGAGCAGTTACTGTTAGTATACACAAGGGCAGGGATTTGTCGTACTGTATCTTGTGTTCATACTGTAGGATAGATATGGGTTCTATTTCCTCCTGGTCCTGCTTTACCTCCCATCTCTCACCTGCCACAACTTTGATGCTTCTTGTTGGGAGGGAAGGTCCTTGGGGCCAGTAGCAGCCTCGCAAGTAACTCGGTCTGTTTGGCTAGACTGGCTCCCCACCTGGCTTCTTTGCTTTTCCTCAGCACTGTCCCATTTAATAAAGAGCTCCTGAAGGTTTCTGAGGATTTGTTGAGACTTCAGCTATCGTAGCCTGGCTCCCCTTTTTCTTTCTGGCCATAGCCTCCACCTTGACCCACTGATCAAGATCAAAGCTCCTCCCTGGGGCTCCTTCCCTTGATGGCAGTTCCCCCTGGGGGTCCAGTATTGCAATGCTAATCTCTGTGTCTTGGCTGGGGACTAACTTCTGGCTCCTATAGCAAGGGAGTGTACCCTGGCACCCCTGTTGATGGCTTCCTTCACCCCTGTAGCCATAACCTGGTTCTATGGTCTCAAGTCTAAAATACAACACAAAAAAGTAAACCAGCTGTTTCTAAAAATAAACAGCCTTCCTTCCTCAGAGTAAATATTGCCTACAGACCCTATCTTCGCTGGAGTCTTCATACCCCCAGCTCTCCTGGGCAGCTTTCCTCTAGCAGCTGCTATCTCCCAAGAGCTCTCCTCCTTGGTGCAAGCAGGGGATGCTTCCCTGCATGCCCAGAGACTTGTCTTACATTCCATGGCCCCCATCTTCTTTTGGCCACGTGACTGGATCGTCTACTCACCAGGTGCCACTAATTGCTTCATTAGCTGCCTGACCTTTTTAGTCCCTGACTGAGTCCACCTATGTTCTGCTCTCTTGCTACCTTTTCTAGTAACAAGGGCAAGGTTTCCCTTTTTTATATGCCCATACCTTTGTAGTCTCATGCCTGGGGTTGAAGATTGTGGTTAAATTTCCCTGTTTGTTAGGTAAGGGAGAAGGCAAGGTAGAGACAAGTTCTGGATGATGAGATGGGTCACTTTGTGGTAGAATTGCACCATGAGAAGAACCATAAAGGAAAGAGGAAGTTGTTTTTGGTGTTGGTGATAGCATTCTGACTGTAGTACTGAGCAGTGTGTTGTATGTCTGGACTGGTGGAAGAACTAAGTGAATAATGACTGAGATTGTTTGTTTGATATTTCTTGATCAAGAAGGCTTAAATTTTAAATTTGCAGTAATTCCATTACATTTATGGCAACTTGCAATCCACAGCCTTCCTGAATCACTGTCCATCTGGGTTCAAACTGAAGTTTGGAACTAAGGGCCCAGTACAAATCCCACTGCAATCAGTGGGACTTCTTTATTATCATTTGCAGTGGGAATTGGATGTATCAGACCTAAAAGCTGTATTGATGGTAAATTAGTTTTGTTATGAACATCATCTAACCTTTAAAAACACAACCTTGTGTGAGAGGCTTTGTACTATCAGACTAACGATCCTTCCAGGACAGTTTGATTCTGTTGGCTATAAAGAATCGTCAATTTATGCACATGATCCTGTGAAATTTGATGGAGTGGAGCCAGGAAGCTTCTACAAAGGGGCAGCAACTAATTATTGTCTTGGCCTGAAACATGGTCTTTGATGAAGCATTTTGGTTTCAATTTGGTCATTGTGTCTGTCTATACTGTACTTATCTTAAATCTATGCTTTAAGCTACCTACCTTTCATGCTGGGAACTGTGGTAACTTAGGGCTCTAAGCAGGCTGCACAATTAACCTAATCATTTACTCACCCTTTCAGGTGGCTTTTTCAGCTCACGATGAGCTATATTCGGCTGAAGCTATAGTGCTAGTGCTTAGCCTTTAACTAGCTAGTTCAAATACTATCTCAGGTATGTTTATACTACTCTACAATCACAGCAGGGACTAGGGTGAACAGATGTGACTTGTCACAAGAGTGTGGTCATGTTTATAACTGAAGGAAGCATATATCTTAGCAGACCATATCTATATTTGCTTTTTTTGCCAAAATGACTGACTTGTTTCTTTACATCTCATCAGTATGCCTGCATCCTCATAAGGGAGTGGTGGCCTGTCACCTTCTTTAGTTTGTTGTCCTCTTGGTGTCTGTTACTCATTTGTTACCTAGGCAAATGCAATGTGCTTTATTTACACTTACACTTTGAGGATTACACAGAAGTTTCAGGGGCTGCAGAATTTGCTCATGGCCTTCTGCATTTTATGGATAACTGTGAAAACAGAACACCTAGGATCAGGTTTTTGCACTGTCTTCTTGTCTTTGCCAGGAATTACATGGAAAAGAGACTTTGTTGCAGCAAACAAGCAAAGTATTGTCTGCTGTTGAATCTGGTTATGATGACTTAGTTATCATCTGACTGGTTGCCAAGATTAATTCTTGGGTGAACCCTGATGGTGGGAGCAGTATCACCATTAACATTTCCAATTGTATTAGTTAACATATTATGTATTAACATGTTACAGTAGGGGTGAGCAATTATTTTGGGTGGGGGGCCGCTTACTGAGTTTTGTCAAGCTATTGAGGGCCACAGGACAGGCAGCCAGGGGCAGATAAATATTACAGTAAAAGCTCTGTTATCCAGCATCCCTTGGGAATGGAGGATGCCGGATAACAAAATATGTCAGTTAATTGAATGGTCCCTGCTGCTGCTTCTCCTGCCATGTCTGGGGCGTCCCTCTGCCCTTCCTACCACATCACTGCCCCTCCCATGGACACTGTGGGACAGGGAGGCGGGCCCTGCACAGCCCCGCACAGCCTGTTATGCCCCCGGGCTGTGCGGGCTCAGCAGCACAGACTGCTTTCCTATGAGCCATGGGGGCTTGGAGAAATTGGAAGTGCTACAGTGGGTACGTCCAGTTTCACTTTATCTTACAAGCCAGCAGGCCAGTTAGTGGAGCATGCTAGCTTGTAAGATGCCGGATAACCAAACTTTTACTGTAATTTTCTAAATTTTTAAGGGGCCCTGTAGGCTGGATAGAATGGCCTGGTGGGCCACATCCGGCCCGCGGGCCGCATTTTGCCCACCCCTGTGTTACAGCATGACCAAAAACTCCAAAGTAGCCCAGCTTGCGAGAACAGTTGTTTCCTTACACAACATGTTTGTAAATGAATGCAGCTTGGTTGCTCCTTCTGTCAAGTCTTGGGATGACATTGAATAAAGCCAGCAGAGAAGCCTTGAAATTTACCTGCCAGAATATGAGCATGATGAGCTCCAGGGCCTGGATTAAGGCTATGTGTGATAGTTTGTGGTTTTCTGGTTGGTTGATAAGTAGTTTTGTTTAATTTTTACTTGTTAATGTGAGCAGTTTGGGCTGATTTATTAAAGCAAAGCACAGCTGATGATACTTGAGCTTGAGCCATGATTTCTGAGTAATTTATTGAATCCATGACTTAAAACCCTTTGTATTGAATTTGCCTTGCTTTCATACTGATGAATGTTGTATTAAATTAATAAAAACTTGAAGCAAATTTTAAGCAAACAAAGGCTTCAAATTCATCCTCAAATAATACTGTGCTGTTATCATTTAGAGGCAGCACTTTATGCAAAATAGGGATTTAGTAGTAGTATAAACACCAGCTTTTCCTCTAAGAATCATTTGCCAATTCCTTTGTTTTCACTGTTGGGCCTTAGGAAAGGTACGAGACAAACACTGTAGAAACCCCTTAAAATATGCAATAATAATGGACACTGCTCAAGAGGAAGCTGGGCTGGAACAGCAAAGCATTAGCATTAGTTCTGTGCATTGGTAGAACTATTTGTAGGCATGAAAACTGCACAGTCTCTCTTTATTTAGTATTCTTCATTCTGATGAACAACAAAACTCATCCACTTCTGCCCACCTGAAAAAGAAGCCAGACAACATAGTTCTGTGGTACTCAAACTTTCAGCCCCACAGGCTGGATGAGTGGCGTGGCGTTGGTTCATGGACTGTGTCCCACACAAGATCAGTGCATGAGGTTGGGGTCTGCAGGTCCAGCCCCAATAGCCCAGATATGCTGCTTTGGCTACACACACCTGATCTAGTGTGTGGGGCTATGCTATCCACCTGCAGGGCTGCCTACAGGTCTAGAAATTTGGCAACTGGCCACTGCTCCCATGCCTCCAATTTCTTGGATCGGTGGGGACCCCTGTGGACCAGATGGTTCCCTGGGCTGCAGTTTGAGTTACCCTTGGTGTACTTGATCAGATCAGAATGTGGCTTTTAATGCATAAGTACACTAGATGGTGCCATTGGCTCACTTAAGAATTCTTTGTAGCCAATTCAACACGGTGTGGATCACCTGATGTTTGTGCAACACTCATGGCACAAATAAAAAAGTCGGTGGCATGGAATCAGGTGGGTTGGCTGCATCATGTGAAAGACAACATGATCAATAGCTCCAACTCCACAGGACTGAGAGGATGACACGGGATCCTTTAGCTTTTGCACTATAACTCTGTGTATATTTGAATTCCCTAGATAAGCAAAACAAGCATGTGCTGGGAAATGACCACCTGGTCATCCCTTCCTGCTTTACTGTATAATTGTAATATCACAATGTGATGCTTTCTGCTCTGCAAGGAGGGAAAATGGATGAATCCTGGCTGAGGTTCATAGAAGAGAAGCCAACAATGTGGCTTGATCCTATCCTTACATATACCTAGCAGAATGCCTGCTGTTGCACAAATCGTTAATCTATGATTTTTAGACAAGAGAGGGGCTTTTGTAACTGGGACAAGGAGGAATGAAGCCACACTTCACTCTGTACTTCCCTTCCCAATCTGTTTCTATTCTAAGGGGACATGTCTGTACATCTGGAATATCTCCACGACTGCTATTACACAGCTGCAAAGGGGAATCAGCCAGTGAAAGCCAGGTCCTCTGAGGAGGTGTGCTGCCAAGGCAAGTGGACTAGAAGGGCAGCTGTGCTAGTTCTCTAGATCCGTGGGGAGATCTGTGGGTTTCCAGGGCTGAGGAACATGTGAGAGCTGTAAACTCACTTGCTTCCTTTTGGACTAATAAGCAGAAAATGCCAAGGCAAAGAAAAATCCATGAAGGGTAGAGTATGGCCATTGGTAACTGAAGCTGATCCAGTAGTGTTAATGGGAGTTGGATGGAACTCTAAGGTGAAATGAAAAGGTTATGTCTAAACTTAGTGACTTAAAGTATTTATGGGAACTTGTTTAAATGATTATGTCTGACACTGGAGTGAGAATCCTGTAAACTCGCAGTGAAAATAAAGGTATAAATATTTGACTTACCATTCTGTGAATTTTTCCTGACTTTATTGGGGTGACATGAGGTACAGATTTACTGTAAAAGGCATTGCTCACGTGTACAGAACTGGAGTCCATTACATTTTTTTAAAAATCTTTGAATAGTTCTGAAGAGAGCTTAGCCTTTGTTCTGGTCATACGTTAAGATTTTCAAAGTATCAGTGCTGTCCTTATGTTTGTTTCTCATATAGGAGCACTGGCTTGACACACTTGTAGGTTTTTATACTACTGCATATCAGCATAGTATCTAAGTACTGTCCATAGTAAAATCAATAGAAATAATGAGGACCATAGTGGACTTCATGGAGTCTCTGGGGTAGGCCATTTTTTCATTTTGTTCTTAGATTTTAATTTCCCCTTTTCTGTAATAGTTTTGATGTTGAAGGAGCTATCAATGTAATGCATTCTTATGATGGAAAACTCTTTCAGCAGTAAAGCTTGATAATATATGCAGAGGCCAATGCCGAATGCCTCTGAAAATCCCCCCCACTACCAATTACATAGACCTGCATTTTTTGCTTTTAAAAAAAGTATTCCTTAAACAAATGTTTCCTCTGGAGCCTTGCTGAAAACATATAGGGAACAAATTTATGTCCTTACCAGACATTGTATGCCTTAGGGCTGGTCTACATTTGGAAATTTCCCACAATAGGTAGACCAGAATAAGCCCTTGTGAGGACACTTTGGAAGTAGATTAAGCTAAATCAGAGAATGGCATTCTTAATCTGGCACTGGACTGCCTGCTTTAGGGTTTATGCTGAAATAACTCTCACAATAATTACTCTGCAATATCTATATTGAGGCATTGCAGACAAGCCCTTAGTAATAGGCTGAAATAATTTTGTGATCTGATGCATAATGAAGAAGATCTCAGTAGGGAGTCGGGGTGGGAAAAGGAAATGATCATGTTTCAGGATTTCATCCATTTGCTTTGTTGTGGGTATATGTAAAACTTGGTACTAACACTGTGAGAGTAAACTTGTGGTATCTGTAGACTGCATCTGGGTATATGTTCATCTCGTGGAGAATTCAAATATCAGAAAAATCCAATATACCTAAACACATCACCAGGTCTGTTTCAGACAGAAAAATGTAGATTATATCCTTATTCAGTAGTTCTTTTTTCAGCAAAATTATTGTTTGCATTTTTGCCTGAAGTAGTGCAGAAAGGTCTCTAAATGTTATAACAAGAAGAAAGACTTAAAATCTACTGAAAAAAAATCCCCACATACCAATTCAGGGACCATATTTGAACTTTGTATTTTCTCTAGTAGTCCTGATACTTACCTCTCTGATCAGTTTAATATAGACAGAATATAAGACTTTTTTCTATTGTAAATAATGAAAATCCCTTCACTATAACTGTGAAATTTACTACAACCTTCTGCCAAAGATCAGTGCAGAAGTGAAATGAATGTTGCCAATAGTGTGTGTGTGTGTATCTGCTTGTGCTTGTGTACATGCATTGTGTGTAGGAAATATTTATAATATAATAATGTAATGTTTATGTTATAATAATAAAATATAGCTTGAAAGACTGCTTAATTTATAGTTGAATAAAGAATACTCACACTTGGTAAATTTAATTTTTTTTAAGCACCACTTTTTACCCTTGGATATTTTGATTTATTCTCTAGAATCCTGGTCAGCTGATGCCACAGCAGTATTCTCTCCATGAAGAAAAGGTCACATACTGTGTTCTGCATCAGTCTAATCTCCTACATATTTTTATTACTACGGTAATGGTCTCATTGTGGAGACCTAAAAAAAGAAACAGAAATTCTGTAGCATACTTTCAAGGTTATTCCATAGTTCAGCCAATACATAATATGATTTTTTTCCTTGTATGGTGCATCACAATAAGAGAAGTTAATATAATAAAAAAGGAAAAGCAGGTTTCACTTATCAAATTATCATTTCTAGCATAAAGCTCATGCTTGAAGGTAATTTCAACTAATCCTCTGTAGCAATAAATATCTATTACATTTATCACATTGAATTTGTTTCCCCTTCACTTCATCTAATTATCTTTTCTATGACTGGAAAATATTTTAGAGTTCTTTCCACACTTTTTTCATGGATGGAACCTCAAATAAGTTTCTCTACTTTCTCCATTCTGAATCTTTCACAAGCCATGCTTCTAATTAAAATGTTCATATAATGATCTAGCTTTATACTTCGGTATCCAGATAATTGTTACTTTGAAACAATGCCTCATAGGAAATGTAGGACTAGAATATACCATTCCCAGGAGACACTGCTGTATTGAAATTCTCTGGGCATAGGAACTTGTACAGAGGTTGCTATAGTGCTGCTGTTTGTGATGTTATAGTCAAAGGTCTGTCAGTATTTCCATTACACATCTTTGTTGAGGTGGTTTATGCATTGGCTATTAAAATTAGCATTGGGAACAAGGATATAAATAGTTCAAAGCAGGTGGACTTTTGCTAATTAAAAAAAAAAGTTTCACAACATAAAAAGGTACTTGTTGCTGTTTAGCACATAGCTGCAGCTCAGAGATTGCATTGCTTCTTTGTGCAATACAAATGGTGATATGGCAGGGATACTGTGTTGGAGAAAAGAAGTTTTGTCACTGCTTTCTGACAGTGGCTGAGGCACATGGTCCTTATGTGAATGAATCTCAGGGATGGCTGTGTATGGGTTTTTGTTTGGTTTTGTTTTAAGCGTGCATGTGAGTGCATATGAGTGCATTGGCATGAATATACTAAGTTTTTAGCAGTTACCAATTACTTTACATTTCCTGTAGATGGTCATCATAACAAATTCTGAACTATGGGCCTGTAACAGAATATGCTGGTGGAACATGGTGATTCCCTTTTTTGTATCTGTTACTTTTTTGGTGCAAAAGACAGGGAGCCCAGAAGACTTGTTAAATGGATTAGGAATGGGGCTCTTAAAAAGCAGACATCAGTGGGATAGTACTGTAAAATGGGGGATGGCCCTAGTGGAATTCTGCAGGGACTGATTCAATTCAATTTATTTAATAAATTATCTGGAAGGAAATATAAACTCTCTGCTCATTACCATTTGCAGATGACACAAAGATTGGTGGCAGTGGATACAAAAAGGCTTTTAATGTCTTTCTCTGTTACACCAGCAAGAATTAGTGACTTGCATGTAAAGCCTTCATTTTATACCTTTTTGAAGAGTTTAATTGATTTCATTGGAGATCCTCAGTGCATCCCTAAGCATACATGCAAGTGTTTGGACTAACCTTGCAGTTGGATTCACATAAATAAAATCCTCAGCTGACCTGTGAAATCAGTGATTTGAGCAGGTACAGGGTAGGGGATAATATGTCTCTGTCCTTTCTGCATCAAAATACACGAGATGCTTTACTGCGCATTAGACTAATCTAATGCACAGTAAGAATCAGTGTCTACATGTGCGTGGCATTTACTGTGCATTAAATTAGTCTAATGCACTGTTTGTTACTACCAACACATACAGGTACTAGATAAACAGCACATTAACTAATTCACAGTAGCACATATGTAGATGCTGAGGTTGGGTGCAAACTGCACCCCAACAGCAGACTTTCTCTCTCCTTCCCTCCCAACACCACACCCCTCCCTAACTCCGGCGTGCCCCACCAATAAAGGACTAGCTTGAGGCAGCCAACAAACTGTCTCTGCCATGTGGCTGGAGAAACTGCCAGCTGCTGGTGCAGCTGACCAAGGGTGGAAAGGAGGGAGGCTTTTGTTGGGGAGGGCACGAGGGAGTCTGTTGTGAAGTGGAGGGCAATAAAGTTTGAGTTTGGTGCTTCTTGCAAACTATCCATAGTGTGAATATTCTTGGGGTTGCACTGTGGGCCTGGGGCCATCAGTGGCCACCCAGATGCCCTACTGGGTGTGTTGTAGGAGGAGGTGGTCAGTGAGTGCCTTCAGGGTGGGGGAGGGCAAGAAGTGTCTACAGCGTGCTGGCCACTGGCTTCCAGAACAACATTTCCTGCCAGCCTGAGGCTGCTCACCCTGAGCCCCCTGCCAGCCTCAGGATGCCTCTCTGTCACCTGCCAGCCCAGGGCTGGCCCCCTCGGGGAGCTGCAGCCGGAGTCTGCAGCTCCCCCTGGTTGCTGCAGGGGGGCAAAGTGGGGCAGGAGCATCCCTAGACCTGATGTTCTGTTAGGCACAAATTTGCACCTGACAGGGAGCATGGGTAGATATCTTCCTGACCAAAGCTTAATACACCTGAATTTACTGTGCAGTAACACTCAAGCACATTAATTGCACATGTAGACACACCCACGCATTTCAAGCCTACTTCCATTGAGTTAATGGCAAAACTTGCATACATTTGTTTGAATACAAGATTTCAGGTTTAGGCCTGAATTACAGGCATAATTCTACCTACCAGCAGGAACAGATTCAGAGGGGTTGCAGTGGCATGGTCATGCTCCCTTTCAGATAACAGTATGATAGCAGCAGCTGGGGACTTAAAGTCCCAAAGCAGGTAAGAACACAGCCCTCTTGGCATCCCATTCCTTTCCCTCTGTGCTTACTGGTATGTCACCCTGTCCCACTTGCCTCCTTCCACCACCTGCTGCTGACACTGCCTGTGCTCCAGCCAGCCTACATGGACAGCAGTGCCAGTGGCATGTGTCTTCTCTCCTTGCTTTGTCCCTTGGTTGTTCCCTGCCAACCCAGGGCCAGGCACAGTGAAGAGCAAACCTACCTGTCACTGCTGCTGTCCAAAGCTGAGCTCAGCTCCACATACAGCTGCTTATCTTGGCCCTGGCTGGAGTGGATCAGGAGTGGTTGGGACTGAGTCATTAGCAAGTGGATTTCCTCTTCTTGAGCCCAGAGGTATAAGTACAGAGGAGTGGGAATGGGAGAAGAAGGGAGAACATGGAGGGAAAGGGAGAGGGTGTTGAGAGCTGGGGGGAAGAGGAAGGGGTAGATACATACCTGATTCAGGGACAAAAACAAAATCCCTGTGGCATGGTCTGCCCACCCAGGTGAGAGGAGGTGCTGTAAGTGGGGGATTGCAGCAACCCCTGCAATGCCAATTATGGCTCCTGCATCCCCCTTTTTAAAATCCTAGATCCACCTATACTCATCAGAGAAATGTGGCCTGTTCTGAATGGGATTCTGCAACTGTTTTGTTGTTACTAAGGCTGGTAAACAGGAAGTAAAGAATCAGGGAATGTAGATAGCTCAAGAATATACCTACCTGGAATATGACTGCAACAACAGACCCCTACTCTGGTAAGATATGCCATAGGATTCTATTGACTATTAGTAGTTAGTGTTTTAGTTTTGTAACTTAATCAAAAGAAAGCATCTTAAAATCCAGTTAGGATATTGGTTCAGGTTTGAGTCAGAGGAAGGAGTGGCACACACTGAATCACCAATGTCACTTCTTTAAGTGCATTGGTTTACCTTGGTTAATTATTCAGTCATTATCTGTGTTGGCTTTTGGGGGTAAAGGACACACAACAAACTACTGTTGCTACCTGAGAATCCAGAGGCAGTAAAAATTTGAGACTAGAATGTGACAGCTAAAATAAAGTCTATGTGATAAAGGTGCTTGCTGAAGGCTCTATGAAGATTAAACCAAGTGTTTTTTCTGTCATTTGTTCAGATATTAAGCTATATGTTGTTGCTAAGAGCCTAATTAAAGTCTAAAATGTAGTAAGGCCTTGTATGTAGTATGAGGCCTAGTAAATTTAGCAAAGCCTTGAAGTAGGAAGGTCCTGTGGCATAGTTAAAATTAACCTTATCATGCAAGGCTTGTATTGCTATTGGTCAGTCTAAGGACAGTTGAAGTAAAAAGAATCTGAATGGCTGTAAGTTATCAGCACAGCTCAGACGTTATAAATTGGCTGACACATCTGGAAATCATTCAGAAGGAAGATACAGCTCTGTGAAAGGGACTAATTAGCTGTTGACCTGGATCAGTGGACCCGTGGATCTCGAGGAGCCCAAGGATTGAATACCAGGGTCTTTCCTGGTACCTCTCAGACAGCACTGATCGGGGAGGCCTGACTTGGCTGAGCTTTGTGGAAAGAGAAACTTATCAGGCATCAGAAAGGACTGCCAATTATTATTGTCTGTCATTATCTGTCTTAGTATACTATGCATAGTCGTGTTTTTGTTAAGTCAATAAACCTTTTTTACCTTTCTACCCTCGACCATACTCTCAATCCCGAACCCTCCGCAGACGGCTGCGACACTAGAAAACAGTTTGTAAAATAAACATGCACTCTTAATCACTTTCTTCTGCTGTCTTGCTTCTCTAGGTCCCTTTCCCTCCTTACCTCTTTCCCCAAAAACACCTTTGGGCTTTCGCTTGTTGAGTTGATGCTAACACGTTTCAGCCTGATTCATTTTTCTGTGACTCAGGCTAAAATTGTGGCCATACTGGCATCAGTGGAGGTGAGCCATTGGTTTCAATGAAGTTGTTATGTCATCTCAGGATAGCAGAATGATTGTGTTCTGAACCTGATATTTTTAGTTGGAACCAGCTGCAATTTTTATTTGTGATTTTGTTCTTTCTTGCCCCCTCAAATGGCCCAGTTTAAAGAGAAAAATCTGGAATCTCTCAAAGATAGAGCAAATTTTTGTTTTCAAAATACAATGTAAAACTTCTCAGATTTTATGTCCCTTGCATAAAGTCTATCGAATTCTACTTCACATAGACACAATGATAGTGAATGACAAAGTAGAAATTTGCTGGCTCCCCCCAACATGACAGTTTTCTGTGAACCCACTAGAGTAACTAATATTCATACTAAAGGGATGCTTCATTTATTCCTGGAATACCCCACAGTTGAGTCAAAGTACCTCTAATCAACATGTCATGAAAAATAGTTAAAGGAATTAGATAGGTCACTTTATTTTTGCTTATCCCTGAAAAATCATCAGCCATTAATGTTGTATCCAGTTCACGTGCAGATTGGCACTCAGGGATCAGGACAAATTCTGGAATCCAAGGACTTTAACTGGACTTTTTTCAGCATCTCTTTCTCTATAGACTTCCCTTAGAAGGACAGGAACGTTTTTTTACACATGAGGGTAAATGTTAATGTGTTGAGAGAATTTTATTGACTAAGCTTGGCTAATGGCCTGTTCTGCATATGTAGGATATTAACAATCTTAAGCAAATATGCGCTGACTAACAAATTGTCCATCAAGAATGATGTGGGGTGGGTGGCAGGCAAGGACAGAGGCCTGTGTCTGGGCCCCACCGCTGCTTCGGGGCTGGGTTCATTCCCTCCCTCCCCACTCAACACTTTGGGGCCAGGGTCGCTTTTCCTCTCCCCCCTGCTGCTTCAGGACTGGGGCTGGGCCCACCCCTTCCTCCCCCCGCCACTTCAGGGCCAGGCCCGCTCCCCCCACTTCTTTGGGGCTGTGGTCGGGACTGCTCCCTCCTCCCCCCCCACTGCTTCATGGCTAGGGCTGCTCTCCCCCTCCCCCCTGCTGCTTTGGGACCAGGGCCAGGCCCACTCTGCCCTCTCTTCCCTGCTGCTTCGGGACTGGGCCCACTCCCCCCACCCTCCCTCCCCACCGCTTTGGGGCTGGGGCTGGGCCCGCTTCCCTGACCCTCCACCCTGCCACTGCGGGGCTGGGCCTGCTCCCCCCACCCTGCTTTGGGTCCAGGGCCTCACCTCCCCGCTCTGTTGCCACCATATTCTCCAGGGAGCAGGGCTGAGGGAGGGGGGAGGCCAGTCCTCCGTTCCCATCATCATGGCAGTGCACCACTGCCGCTGCCTGTCTGGAATGCTGTTGGAGCACTCTGATTGGTTGTTTCAGATAACCAATCAGAATGCGAATAAAGTGTTATGGACAGACAGACAGACAAAGGGTTTTATAATTTTAGGGTGATATCCTGATTCCATCGAATATAGTGGGAGTGGCACTGATGTTAATGGGTCAGAAATTCACTCATAGATTCATAGATGTTAGGGTCGGAAGGGACCTCAATAGATCATTGAGTCCGACCCCCTGCATAGGCAGGAAAGAGTGCTGGGTTTAGATGACCCCAGCTAGATGCCTATCTAACCTCCTCTTGAAGACCCCCAGGGTAGGGGAGAGCACCACCTCCCTTGGGAGTCCATTCCAGACCTTGGCTACTCTAACTGTGAAGAAGTTCTTCCTAATGTCTAGTCTAAATCTGCTCTCTGCTAGCTTGTGGCCATTATTTCTTGTAACCCCCAGGGGCACCTTGGTGAGTAAAACCTCACCAATTCCCTTCTGTGCCCCCATGATGAACTTATAGGCAGCCACAAGGTTGCCTCTCAACCTTCTCTTGCGGAGGCTGAAGAGGTCCAGGTGCCCCAGTCTCTCCTTATAGGGCTTGGCCTGCAAGCCCTTAACCATGTGAGTGGCCCTTCTCTGGATCCTCTGCAGGTTATCCACATCCCTCTTGAAGTATGGTGCCCAAAACTGCACGCAGTACTCCAACTGCGGTCTGACCAGCGCCCGATAGAGGGGAAGTATCACCTCCTTGGTTCTGTTCGTCATGCATCTGCTGATGCACGATAAAGTGCCATTAGCTTTTCTGATGACTTCGTCACACTGACAACTCATGTTCATCTTGGAGTCCACTAGGACTCCAAGATCCCTTTCTGCTTCTGTGACACCAAGCAGGTCATTTCCTAGGCAGTCATCTCCACTTGTCTTAACTATAATAGGTCTATCTCACGGATGGTTGGTGACAATTTGCCACCAGTATCCCAAACGTTACTACATGAAAAGAAATGAAAATAGATACTAAAGAGATACCTTTTGTCTTCCATTCTGACATTTGTTCATTCAGGATATGTTATTTCATTCAGTAGTGCAACTAGGGGTGCATGGGGGCACCAGCTCTGGAAGCCAACTTGGGACAGCTGCAGCTCATGGTGATCAAGAGCTGGAGTGGGCAGAGCGTGAGGTGGCAGCAGCAGTCGGGGATTGATTTTGTATGATTCCTACCTCCACTCCTCCCTCTGCTCTTGAAGCCCATGTGTGGCTCCCACAGCTCTGCTGCAGGGTTTGTCCAGGGTGCAAACCCCACTTATTATGCCACTGATTTTATCCATGAAAAGAGTTGGTATAACTTCTTTCAGTGACAGAAAATAGACTCTTACTGCTGTACTATTCAGAAGGCCAGCAACAACAGAGGAATTCCAGACTACTGGTCTGGAATTTCTAGATGCTATGGCAAAGAGATGCATGTTTTCTTTACCTTAAATGCAGAAGATTTAGTAGGTACTTGCATATTTTGTTGTTCTTTCACTGTTGGTTTTTCAGTCTCTTCCTTTCTTTTTTTATTCATTATGGGTGCATCTAGATGAGTGTGAACTTGCGGTATGCGGTGCTGCAGACCCATCTGCAGTGCCACAAACCAGCTATTCAGGCATTCCTCATACTGCCTATTTGCAGCATGGGATTTATTTTTGACACTGAGAGATCTTGGTGTCAGAAAAACCCACGCCTTAAAAAAAGCATGGTGATGCACATGGCAGCAGTGTGTGCTGCTGGAACCTGGAGTCTGGCCAGCTGGAGCCATGCTCTGACTGCCAGCCAGGCTCTGTGCTGCTGGATTGCTGTGGCTGCAGCCCCTGGAGGCCCTCAGGACCCCAGGTAAGGCTGTTGGAGCCAGCTACGGTGCTGGCCCCAGCCTCCCCTACCCCACCCATGTGCTGTTTGCCAGAGCATGCATGCATGGACATTTCCTGGGGACAAGAAGCAGCCATACATATTGTGCAGCTGCCGTTTGTCCCTGGGGAAATGCACGTTCCTGCTCGTGGGGACATGCCATATGAGTCCTCTGTATACTGTGATTCTGTGATTCTCTCCAAAGAAGATATGGCAGGAGGACAAAAAAGGCAAGGCAATGACATCCAGATGCCACCAGCTGGTGCTTGTGAACAGATATTTAATAATTTTTCAGTACTCTGTCTGAATGGCACAGAGGTCTGATAGCTGAATAGAAAGTGCTTCTGAGGAAAGAAGATAGAGCATATAAACACCAAGGCAGGAATAATATGCAAAACCACAGCTCTCAGTGCAATTTCTGCTGGTTCTTTTGAAACGAAGTCATATCCATCATTTGTCCATAAGCAAAGAGACCAAAGATATTTGAGATAAGCCTAATTTCCAGAAGTGTAAGAACTAGAGCTCCCCTTGAATTTTAAGTGAAAATATACTCAACATCTCTGAAAATCACTCTCTCCAAAACTAGCTAGAACTTTAAATACTGGGGCTGTGAAACACTTCCTACCATATAAGCCCTTTTGAGTTCTTTTTAAAAAATGTCATAAAGAAGAAAGCAAAGGGCATAAGCACATTTTTTTTCTCCTTTGTAGGTCACCTTTAAGTGCTTAAGGACACCTTTAAAGGTAAGGTACTTAAAGCAGCACAGAGTTAAAGCCAAAAAAGCAGTTAAGGGTGACTGAAAACCAAAGGGTTCCTATAGACATGTGGGGAGCCTGCTCCAACATGCTGGAAACCCAGCATGTCAGAGCAGACTCGATTAATTGGAAATTGACACGCTTCAGCAGGGAAATTGACACGCTCCAGCAGCCTTCTGCATCACTTGTATTGTGCCCCTGTGCGTCCCTGCACTGAAAAAATGGCAGTGGAGTGCCTTGAAATAAAACACATTCAATGAGCTTTAGTTTAAAACGCCCCACTGCCATTTATTCAGGGCGGGGACACCCAGGGATGCTGATACATGTGACACACTGGTGCTTTTAATTAGCACGGTTTGCCAATTAAAGTGCCCAGTGCTGCATCCCAGAGTAAAATGCCCAAAGTGATTTGGTTTAGTGTTCTTAACTGCTTTAGCTTTAGAGGATCATGGAGTGTAAAACATTCAGTCAAATGTGTAACTATTTCAACTTTAGCATACATAACCTTAAATCTCCTAAAGTGACTTCAAATGTGATTTTACTTTTCCTTCTTAGTGAAACCTACATCAGAAGGCTGGTTTGATTAAGATCCTCAACCAATTTTACATTACATGTGCAGAGCAGTTGGAATGTGTAGAATCATAGAAAAGTAGGACAGGAAGTTGTCTAGTCCAATCTCTGACTCAAGGCAGGATCTTTCCTATTTAAACCATCCTAGACAAATGTCCATCCAGCCTCTTCCAGGCAAAAACTACATGAACAGCCCTCTGGTGCAACAACCAGTCACAATGTCTGAAGACAGCAGGAAAATCCTAACATTCCACAGGTAAGTCAGGAGGATGAGGTCATATGTTAATATTCTGCCACTGCAAAGTCAGGAAGTAGATTTTTAAAACACACTTAAGAGATCCAAGTAAAAGAATCATGCTTTCTACTACAGAAGGCAAGGCCCCCCATAGTCTATGATAGTCTGACTGGGGTAACATTCCTTCCTTCCAGATGTGATGATTGCTCTGACATTGAGAAGAGGAGGAAGACTGTCTATTCAGGAACCTCCAGGTTTAAGTCCCAGCTGGAGCATTGGTGCATGCCAGTCAAAATCCCCAGCCTTGACTGCATCCAACACAGTGCATCTGAGGAAGGCAAAAAAACCTGGAGGAGTAGAAGGAGAAAAAATTCCTTCCCAGGACCATGTGACAACCAGCAAGCCCCAGAGGCATGGGAAAACGAAATGTCCTCCACTCTGCACTACAACCCGGGAATCAAGCACAACTGTACCCATCACATACCTGAACTAGAAAACTAGAACTCCCCTTTCTGCCATCCTACCCAGCCAATCTCTTCCATAAACCTGTGCTAGACTGCTATCATGTCTCCATTTAAGTGCCTTTTCTGCAAGCTGAACATGCCTATTTCTCTCAACCTCTTTTTGGAAGGCAAACTATACCAGCCCTTTATCATTTCTGTCACCAGCATTTTGACGCTCTCCAACTTTTCCACATCCTTTTTAAAATGTGGAGCCCAGAACTGCATACTATATTTTAGATGAGGTTTAATTAGTGTTGAGTAGAGTGGCACTGTCACCTAATGGGAGCATCTACACTTGTCCCTATGGTGTTACCTCTCATCCTCATCTGTGTGTTCTTGGGGCTCAGGACACAGGCTGTCTGACTCACAAAAAATGCGCCCCCCCCCCCCCACCTAAATGAAACTGATTAAGATGCAGTGAGAGACACACCTAAGACCCTCCAGATAAGGGTGACAAGAATGAAACAACTGCCCTAGGTCTCATTTGCATCCGAGATGGAACCAGATGACCATTCATTTACATGAGAGATGGAGAACAGAAAGCCTGAAGCAGAGACTGCAGTGAATTCTGGGATCAGAGAAGCAGGGGAGCACTGTATGATGGGGAATCTGTGCTCCAAATGCTAATCAACCCAAATTTACACACACCCAGCTCAGCATTTATCAGACCAGTTCTAATCTGGATTTACAAAGGACTTTTCCGCCCCCAGACACACACACATCTCTAAGTTTAATAGGCATCTCGGGCCGTACATTCCCCGGTTCCACTATGGGAGGCCTATTTAAATTGATTGACTAAAACTCGGTTGCTGGGTTAGGGAATGCTGAGGCAAGAGACCGAGTCAGAGGGGGTATGGGCAACATTTGAACAATGGTAAAGGTTTCATCACAGTGTCCAGCCTGTTGGAGACCTGACCACAAGTGTTGTCATACTTTTCCCGAGACGACTGGTGGAAGTCCTCCAACAAAAGGTTATAAACACTGCAATAATTGCCTTAAGTCTGTTAAAAGACTACAGTAAGGTCTGGAAAAGTCATGCTAAGCTGAGGCTTGTTCACAACAAGTAAAAATCCAAAATCCTGATGCTGTAAGCTATCTATTGTTTCTGAAGAAACCATGAGATATCCCATCAGTATATCTGCTATACATAGGAATTTCAAGCCGGCTCTCAAGTGTCTGGTTACTCCCTAATCTTATGTGTTTCCTGATTATCAATCAGTTTCTTGAGATGTTCCAAACCAGATAACCCCTTGTCAATAGAAAAGACAATGATTTACACTATTGAGAATGCTTTGAAGAAGCTGAACTGAGGGTATAAAAATCTGTAAAAAAGCAGCAGTGTGTGTGTTTCAAGAAGAAAAAAATCTCTCTGATACCATTCGCTGTTCTTCTCGAGAGTCTGAAGGAAACATATCACCTCCCTTCAAGGATTGTGCTATGAAATTTACCTGTCAGCTTTGCAACCTGAGTACCTTGGACTGGTGAGATCCCAGGGCTCTCTTTCTCTTTTCTCTCTAGGCATAAATTTCTGAACCTGAACTGTATTAGTTAAGCTTGAGTTAAGTTTCCCCAAATACTTAGTGAAATCAGGGTAGTACTGTAATTGCTTGTGTTTGTTTTTTCTTTGCATGTCTATTACTATTAGTACCATTATATATTTCATATACTTAGCAATAAATAACTTTTATAGTCAAACTGGTAGTAACTGGGTACATTTTTTCTTCTCTACTTCTCCTTCCTCATGTGATCTGCAGCAATACTTCTTTTACCTAAGCTAAAGATCCCTGTGAAGCCCCAAAATACCGTGGGGTCTGCTCATCAAGAGGCCAAAGACTGGGACGTGCTGAGTTTGAAACACATAAGGGGATCAGCTTGTACAGGCTGATTGACTCAGTTTGACTCAGATGTGCCTTTATGAACTGAATGCTGGCCCATGAGGGTATCAGCTGGACACCCAGCTGGATTCAGAGGTATTCGGTTCACCTGTGTGCTTGTGTCTGACTGCAGTTTATTGTTGCTCTGATGAACTGATTCTTGGCATATGAGGGTGTCAGCCTGTCCATGCTGATCAACCCAGCCGGGTCAGGCGTGTCACGTTAATCTGTGTGTGATTGTGTGTATGACTGATTTGGTGACTGGAGAATCCCAGCCCCATTGAAACTGAGTCCTGAAAGATGGCTCCATTGGGGGTGAGGACTTGCAGAAGGGAGATATACAGCTCCGTATAGAATCACAAGTAACACATTGACAGAATTACCAAGACCCTAGAAACATATCCCTTAAATGAGCACACCCCAAAGTAATGGGCAAATCTGGTAACAATGGCACCACTGTTACTGTGTCATGCTGGCAGTGCACGGTTATTTTTAGCCACTATGTCACTGTAGTGATGCACTAAAACAAGGGAGTGCATTGCTACGGCAACATAGCATCTTGTGTAGATGTGTCTTATACCCAATACTCCAGTTAATGAAACCTCATTTGCCTTTTTTTTTTCAAATGGATGTATCATATAGCAGATCTGTGTTTGGAGCCCAAGATCCTTCTCCATAGTGCTGTCATCCAGACAGATATGTCACCCTTTTTATATTTTTGCTTTAATTATTTTCCCCTAGGCACACCACTTTGCATTTTTCAGCAGTGAACTTCATCCTGCTGTCTAGCCCAGCTTTCCAGTTCATCAAGATCCTTGTACTCCTGTCCTCCAGAGTGTTTACAGTCCTTCTCAGTTTTGTATCATCTGCAAATTTGCTCAGAAAGCTCTCTGTTCAAGCGTCTACATTTTTAAGAAACACATTTAACAGCATTGGACCCACGGCAGAACTCTACTTGAAATCTCCTGCCAGTCTGACCTGGATCCATTTGTAATTACCGTTTGCTTAATGCTATTAAACCAGTTGTCTATCTGCATTCTAGAAAATTTGTATAGCTCACATTTCTCCAATTTATTTATAAGGTGGCCAGGTGAGACTTTGTCAAAAGCATTACTGAAGTCCAGGTACACTCTATCCACTGCATTCCCTTAATCGATCCAGTTAGTTTCTTTGTCAAAAAAGGAGATCAAGTTTGTCTGGCATTATATGTTCCTAGAAAATCCATGCTGGCTGCTCATGATCAGCCTTTCCTTCTCAAGACACTTGCAAAAGGACTTATTTAGGATATGCTCCAGTAATTTCTCAGGTGCTGGAATCAGGATAACTGGTTTATAATTCCCTGGGTTAGTCTTTTTGCCTTTTTTAAAGAGGGGCGCTATGTTGGCCTTTTGCCAGTCTCTGGTACTTTGCCTGTTTTCCACGACTTCCCAGGGCTCCGAGATCTCTTCTGCCAGTTCTTTTACTACCTTGGGATGAAGTTCATCAGGCCCTGATGACTTGAGTTCAGTCATATGAATCAAAACTTCTCTGATGGTCTCTTTCATTATCACAGTCCTCTACGTCCTGTGCCTGTTTCCATCCTTGTTTGTATAATCCTTATTGGATCTCCAGTTGCAGCTTATTTTTTTCATGAAAACCAAAGCAAAGTACAGGCAGTCCTCGGACTTACGACACAATTGGTTCCTGAAAACTGCTTCTTAAGTCAAACTGTTGTAACTCAGAACCAATTTCTCATAAGAAACAATGTTATAAGTGGTGGATTGGTTCCTGAGCCAAGGCCCATTATCAAATTTCACCAAAAATACCCCAGAATTTTGTACTTGATCAAGTATAGATTAGTAATATAACTACAGTAATGAATTTATATTGTAAATAGCAAGCATATTAATTTGCAAGGACTTTTTTGAGGTGATTTTGCTGGACTTTTTGAAGGGCTCTTGGTTGGGCTTTTTGAAGGGTTCTTGGCTGGAGTCTTCTCAGGAGTCTTGGCTGCAGGTTTTTTGGAGTCTTGTCTGCTTTCTTAAAGAGAGTGTCCAAGGAAGTTTGCACAGATGTTCTCCAGGGAGATGAGAGACACAGCGAACCTGTTTGCTGGCATGGTGTCGCATCGGATCAAGCATTGTAAAGTTGAAACCGACATCAGAAAGTTGAAACAGGGTGTTAATTTATAAACATTGTAAGTGTGAAACATAATTCAAAATGTTGTAAGTCAAGGACTGTCTGTAATTGTTGAGCAGCTCTGCCTTCTTTACATCTTTTATTAAGAGCTCACCCTGGGTATTTAGCAGTAGACTCATAGCTTCTTTGGTTTTTTTTTCCTGACCAACACATTTAGAACCTCTTCTTTCTGTCCTTAACTTCCCTCACCAGGTGTAGCTCATTTTTTACCTCTGCTTGTCTGATTTTGTCTTTGAAAATTCTTGCTATTTCTTGGTATGCTTCCTTAGTGACCTGTCTCTTCTTCCATTGCCTAATTGTTTTTCTTTTGATTTCGAGATATCCTAGAAGCTACTTGTATAGCCACACTGGTTTCTTGTAATGATTTTTCTGCTTCCATTGTGCTGGAATAGCTTCTTGTTGAACTTCCAGTATCATACCCTTTAGAAACTGCCAGCTGACCCAGGCAAAAAGAATCTGTGAGCAGGACCATATTACATTTTGACCCTAGTACCATAACCTCTAAGCCATCATACTAACTAAGTAGTGTATGCCTGAGTAGGAACATGAATCCCTTGATTAAAAGCCAGATGCTCTTCTGACTGAGCACCCCCATAACTAGAGATGGGGTGCTTAAATCAAATCAACAGCTAGAGGCTTGGGCTGTGTGTTTTATTTCCCTGTTCAGCATGGTGTTTAGCAACACCTTACGGTGTGTGTGTGGGGGTGTGTGTGGGTGGAATGGACACCTTTCCCTGCTGCTGTCAGGACCCTAGACACCTTTCTCCTCTTTGTGAGACTGAAGCCCTACATGTGTTGGGACCTGAGAGTCCTCTGCCTTCACTCATCCTGGACAGGAGGAGTGTCCTCAGGTGGGCTCCTTGGGCATCCCCCTTTATTTTGCCCAGGGTGACAAAGGAGCTTGTTATGCCTCTGGACTAAACTACCCTGGATAGACATGGAAAATATTTGTTTTTCTGCTTGTGAATTTTAATATTTTAAAACAATATTAAATAAAGGCCTTTGGGCTCAGGACTGAACATGGACTATGTCAGCCATACAAGAGTTTGAAAAAACCGCATGAGCAAAGAAAGTAGTATATGTGGTTAAAATGAAAGCTACAGTAGAATTCAACTTTAAGCCTATCCCTAAATAACTGTGAACATTATTATAATGCAATGGGGAGCATACGAAGACCCTGAACATTCCCATGTTTGCTAACTGCATTTACTATTCTTTGTAAACTTTTCACATGGGGGATACACAGGCCTCTAAATTTTATCTGACACCGACTATCCCACACCTGACAGTCACTACAATCCAATTCTAGCTGACATGATTACCATAATTTATTTCCTGTGGGTGGTTTCCTAAAATAGAAGAAGGCATGATCCTTGCCCCAAGGGGCTCACAGTCTACTAAAGAGAGATAATTAAAGAGGCAGAAGATTTAGGGGAAGAGAGAAAAGAGAGCTGTGCTAGGATCTGTACGGAAAACCCAATTTACTCCTCTGGTATGTGTGTGAGATATACCAAGCAGGTTTATTAGAGAAAACTCATACAAATAAAGATAGCAAACCACAAACACCCTTCAGAATAATGATACTAAAATCAGCACTAGACAAGCAGGAACCCAAGGTGTTGTGTTGTGTAGCTGCAAAGTTCCTGGTAACCATTCACGTCCTCTGAATTTAGGCTCTCTCCATCTCTGTGACCCAGCAAAATACACTGTCTTCTGTTAGTCCTTGGTGCACTTTCTGACAGGTTGGTTTTCAACTCTGATTTAAAATGTGTGTTTGGACATTTCCTCCTCCCAGCCCAAATTGGTTTGCTTTGACTTGCTTTTCTTTCCCATCCTCAGCAGCTGTTGCAAATAAGGACTTCTTATTTGTGAGGCTCTGACTATGCACTGGGGCAGGGTAACGCCTGCACTTAATTTCAGATTCAGGGCCTGGTGATCTGTCAGGTTTGCCCCATGGTGATATAGCCTCTTGGAAGGTGAACTTTCCCAAGTTCTTCCATGCTCTCATCATGGCACTATCTGAGTACCTCACAATCTTTGCTGGATTAATCTCAACAATTTCCTAGTGAAGCAGGGAAGTACTGTTACAGATAGGGAATGGGACCAATGCTTTGTTCAGGGTCGCCCAGGAAGTTTGTGGTGGAGCCGAAGGAACCCCAGGCCAGGTCCCAGGCTAATACCTTCATTGCTGGAACATGCTTCTTTCCCTTTTAATCTTCTACTGGGATTGGCCACTGATATACCAGCCACCACTTACTGCTGAGCAGCAATGCTTCATAAACCCTTGCAATTATGACCTAATATTGTAAAGGTCCTGGAAACTATGTAAAGGGGCCAAATTCTTGGCCTTAGTAAATCTCTGGCATCAGAAATTAGTCTTTGGGCTGCCTTGAATGGCCTGCTGAAGTGGACATCCTGGAGCCATAACTGGCACTGTGCCCTTCTTTGCACAACATGATCCATAAGGGAGAACTACAGTCATATAGAAAAGGAAGGGCTGTGGCCCAACTGTTGCTGTATTCTGGCCACTGGTGTAGCTAGAATGGTCTCTTGAGGACTGTTGCAGTGGCTGACAACTAGAGATACTACAAAGCTGCTGTAAATTATGCTGTAGGCTGAACCTTGGTACTATAGGTCTGAGGTTTGGAGACATGCAAAGGTGACATGGTCACCAATGCTCACCTGCTGGGGGTCCTGCTATGAATTCATTTTGGCTAGATATGAGCATTTGGGCTATCAGGAGACATATGAGGGTGGAGATCTGGGGGAGGTATTAGCCCAGGAGTGAATGCACCAAGGGTTTATCGTCCTGAGAATGAAACTTGTTGGGTGGTGGAAATTTGTTCACTATATTTGAATAGTTGCTTTTTTATAATATTTTTACAACCTGGGGCTTGCTCAGCAGCAGTCAGGAGAGTTTCTATTAGGTACAAATGGTTCTGCAAATGCATCTACACTTGCACCATTCCTACAAAGAGAACAACAGGAAATTTGTAATTTTTAAAATTTGATTTCTTCATCTGGTGTGAGCCTGCTCCCAAAGCCATTCACATTAGTGGAAAGTATCTTGTGGACTGTAGTGAGTCTTGGAGCAGGCTTCATTTCTGCAGGAGCACACATCATAAGAAGACATGCCTGGATAATAAAAAGCTACCAATAAAATAATGTATTTAAAAATTCTGAAATGATCCATAAACTTGTCTAATCTATACTCTGCACTAGATCTAGTTGTAAATGCGGCTGTTTCCTCTGTACAGCATTAATTACTGCCACTTCCTTTGCATGGGTAGAAATGTGTGGATTATTTAATACAAAACCTTTGGAGATCAGATCTGATATTACTTCATCTTGCATTGTCAGATTCAGTCAGCACAGGATCTTGTGCACTGCTTTTGGGGATTAATTTTCAAATATTTGTATTAATATGCTTTTCCTAATAATATTATTATTGTGTTGCCCTGCAGTATTCAGGATAGTGGAATATGTGGCCCAAACATAGCAAAGAAGTCCAGATATAAATGTGCCACTTTGCACGTTTCCTTGAATACACCTAATATATTTAGAAATGCAAGGTGAATTACAGCTACAGTATGATTCATGCCCTGTAATGTTGGGAATTGAACTACTGTATATTTCTGAGTGTCGAGCCATGATCTAAATGCACTGGATCCTACGTTCACCCACCTTAGCTGCTCCAAGCAATTTAGAATAATGCATTCAGGAAATAAATTCTTTCTCTAGCAGTTTATTTGGTGTGTGTAGGCGTATGTACTGGAGATGTCTTGGGCTTGCTAATGAAGCTGAAGACATGAATAATACTTGACTGCTACTGCGTGATGTGTCTGACAATACAGTTAATTTGTATCTGTAGTTATGTGATACAGAGCATGCTATGTGCATATGAAACCTTTATCCTTATTTTTTACTACTTAATCGTGACTGTTTGTAAGACAAATCATTACAACGGTTTAAAACAGAGGACACTTCTGATATTTTCTTTAAAAAGTAAAACTATTCAATTACGTGAAAGATTAGGAAATAAAGAATAAGATAGTGTTCAGGGTGTGGTCCCTAAATTAACAGTGCTAATGTCATTCAGTTGCTAGCAATTCAGCTCAAGTTATGTCTTATGCTGGTGTATTTATGGCAGCTGAAGCTGTACGTGGGAGGGTCTTCTTGTATTTACTTTTCTGATGTGTGAGGAAAACACTTAGATTTCCTAATCACTTACTACATGGATGATGGGAAAATAGCTTGGTAGGGGGGAAAAATGGAAAAAAATTGCGTAGCAAAAAACCAGAATAAAATGAGCTAGGACTATATTGAAAAACAGCACCAGGGAGACTAATTTGACTAAAAGAACAAGGCATACACAAAGCAGTCTAATTAATCTACTAGTCTGCTTTCATACATTCTAAGACATATTAACTATGACAAGAGATTTAATAAAGAGCAAAATCAAGGTATTTGTAAAACAGGAAAGGTGAGACTATTTGCCAGTTATGATGAGTCATTTTTATACTGGATTCTAAAAGGCTTCCCTGGACCCATTCAAAGCTGGACCTAAAAAGAATGAAATAAATGTGAGATGGTGCATTGTGTGACCATACTCCTAGGCTGTTTGTAAGTATGCTTCAAATTAAAGGTTTGGTGTCATGGAAACAGCTTCTTCATTTGGAAAGCGTCTGCAGCACTGAGAAGCAGATGACTGGTGTGTGTGTGTGTGTGTGTGTGTGTGTGTGTGTGCGCGCGCGTGCCCGTGTGTGTGTGACAATCCCTATCAGCCTCCCAAATACCACACACACTGCTCCTGCAAGAGAAAATGGAATTAAACAGGAGGGCAATTCTCTTGCTATGCTTATTCTGCTATGATCTAGAATAATATAATTTATTTCAGCATTGTTACTTGTCACCTGCCGATTTTAAACGTGCCTTATTTTGTAATTAAGTTGTAGGAACTGCACTTCATTTTAATCATAAGGATTTTTTGTACTGATGAAAGACTATGTGTTTATAGATGGCATACGTATTTATATACACACTCGACATATATACACAGTACTTATCCATTTAAAATGGATGACTACAGAGTATAAATAAATACTGTATGTTTGTGTGAACAGTATGATGCATGCGTAATTTTATGGATGAACTGATATTTTTTTTGTTGCTAGGGATCAAAAGGAAGCAGTGGTAAATGTAAATAATTTTAAGTTCTTCCATCATGGAAAGATACTCTCAAGTCAGTACTGGTTTAAGACATAAATTTGAGAATTAACAGCACAGGATAATTTGGGTCTGATACCCATTTATGCTGATTTTGTAGGCACAATTTAGATTACTCAGTAATTTACTAAACTATTAACAGTGGAGTTTTACAGAAACTAAATTAGCTTCATATGGTGTTTTTTTTGCAATAGTATCATGAATAGAAGTAAGTGCCAGAAACAGACCAATTCAATATCACACAAAGATATTGATTTCTTAAAATTGGATCTTGATCCGAAGTCTGACAGCTATGCAGAAGGAGGTAGTTAGATATGCAGAAGACCATGTGACAATTCATGCCAGAGACGTCAAGATTTTAACCTACGGGGTCTTTGTGTCAATGCACATTAACAGTTACCTTTCACATATGGCTGTAGAATCTGACACCTCCCCAGGAGCCATATATTTAGTGATACAAGACTTCTTATAAATAATACATATTGGAGTAAGGTTTTAAAAATATTCAAAGAAAACCAGAAAAATAAAGAATCTCTGCCACCATCCTGTGGGAGTCTTCAGGAGGAAACACTGTGGGGTTCCCCTAAAGTTACCAAGTCTTCTGGATTTTTCAGGAGAGTCCCAAGCTCGGGGTTATGTTCTTATGTCGTCTGAGTCTCTGAACAGTAAGTTTTGTCCCAAATTTGTAATTTGGCTCTGATTGGCCAAGGTCCCACTCCATATGTTCCTGCTGGACCAGGCAACGTCATGCTGTGTCCCCTGAGAGGCAGAGATGATTAGTCTGAATGTAGTACTATGTGAATACCATTTCCATTTTGGGAGGTAGCTGTGGGCCTCCCAACAGTATTGCCCACATGCAGCAGTGCCCTAATTCAGCTATGCTAACCAGAGCCAGGTATGGCATAGATTACTTACAGTTCTGGAGGTCTGTAGTAGGCCGTAGTGGGCACATCTACACATACAAATACTCTGGGAGCAGTTTACTCTAAAGTACTCTAGAGTAAACTCTCCTGGGCATGCATCTACATGTGCAGGGATGTGGGAGCAGATTTGCTGCTCCTAGCAGCAGATTGTTCCTGCTCCCTGTGGTCCTGCACTGGGCCCCTGCAGCAGCCAGGGAAAGCTCCAGGGGCTGGCAGAAAGCACGGGGACAGGAGACAGCTGTCTCCTGGTGGGGGCTGGAACATTGCTCCCTACCCCTGGGAGCTGCCTGCTGCTGGGGTGGGATCCACCACTGGAGCCCAGGTGGGCACAATAACCCCCTGCCCTGGGAGCAGGGAGCTCCTAGCCCCTGCTCCACGATCACAGGGCTGGGAGACCCTTATCTCCCAGAGCCAGCTCCATGGTCACGGGGCCAGCACTGGGAGATTCTTATCTTTCAGCCCAAGCTCCATGGTCACAGGGCCAGGGCTGGGAAATCCTTCTCTCCCAGTGCTGGCCCCACGACCACAGAGCTGGCCCGTGACCACTGAGCTGGTGCTGGGAGAAAAGAAATGCCAGTGCTAGTCCTGCAACCATGGAGCTGGCACTGGGAGATAAGGAACTTGTAAAGAGGGGGCTGGAAGCTCATTGCTGCTGGGGCAGGGGGACATAGTCCCTGCCCAGGCTCCAGTGGTGGAGCCTGTCCCAGCAGTAGGGCAGGGAGCAATCTCCTGCCCTCTGCTGCCCAGCTGACCAGGAGCACATTTGATGCCAGTTAGCCATCTACATGTGCACTATGGCATAGTAAGTAATAGAGAGTAAATGTGCTACTTGCATTTGTAGGTAGCAAATTTATTCATGATTAGAGCAAATTACTGTACAGTTAAGTTTCTGCATGTGTAGGTGGTGATGCTTACTGCATGGTAATTAGCTATAATCTGAAGTAAAGCATCTTGTGTTGCTGTGTTCAGTTTGTGGAACATCTAGGACTGTGTCCTGAATTTTGATACCAGATTTAGGTTGCTTTAGGTTCCCCTTTTACAGAGTAGGAGAGGGCAGAATGAAAGTGGGATATCTAGTTTCCCTCAAGAATCTTGGACTGTAATAACTCTCCTGTTTGTGCTCCGTTCTCTGCTGTAGAAACCCAGCCTAGGGAGGATCACAAAAGGATCCCATAGGAGCCTTGTTTGTAGGAATCATCAGGGATCAGTAGGTTTGGGTAACCCATGCAGCTTCCTGGCAACAGAAACACTTGACTGTGTTGTCTGGGGAGTACAGAAATTGGTCTTCGAGGTGTATTTCAGGACATTTTAAATCTACCTTACCAGCTAGCCCTGCTAGCTGATACACAGGGAAACAGAGATATAAATCTGTTACGTTTATATTCCTTTGTCCTCCTCCTCAGGGAGTAATTGACTTCAGTGTCTGCATTCTTCAGACAACGGGCACAATGGTTCTGACCAGATATTCTTGAGCTTAAGAGTTTTGGTGGTATTTGAGATGAGGGAAGAGGGGCTAGGGACTGTATAACATCTCCTAGCTCAACTTTGCACTTGCTGAAAGACCTGCTTCTAAGCCAGCAGAGACCCATTTGCTTCTACCCAGAAAGGGCAAATCATTTCTCTTTCCCTTGATGGAACAGAGAAGAATTTTCGTCAGTTTCCTCACTTCTGTATGGGCTATTCCTGTCTAGAGCAAAATGGTCCTTTATCCCCATTCTAATCTATTTAGGTAAAAAATGTCAGACATGGAGGTAAGTTAGCATGGAATCTTCCAGCGGTGCACTGCACTAGAAGCTAAGAAGTGCTTAAACCAAGAGGTTGATTTTAGAAAAATGTTAGATTATTTTTCATTGCTTATAGACTGAGATATTAATTAATCATTGCTCAGATTTTCAAGATAAATGTTTCTGTTTTAAAACGTGGATTCTAGTTATCAGACAGTAAAACAAATTTGGATAAAACAGTAATCTTAGCATAGAACTTTTAATGGTAAGGGATTAGAATTCTTTGGAAATGATCAAGAGCATGGCAGCACAGGAATTCCAAGTTCCTGCAGGTTAAAGAAATCAGCCTTGTATTCAGTCACAGAAGACAGAGAAAAGAAGTAAGTGAGATTAGATTTCATTAAACCAGAATTTGTAACTGTGTCTTCAATTTTTTGTGTGGCTGTTTAGCTATACAGCATTGATACATGTGTGATGTATTTCTGTATGTCCTTTGTGATCTCTTTTCATGTATTAAAGCCTAAGGAAGTAGTTTCAGAAAAACAGTATTTGTCTGGAATGGAATAACTGTGATTGGAAGCTTTCATTTGCTCACCCTACAGCCACAATACATGTGTTACTGTGTGTTTCTTGACTGAAAAAAGAAGGAGACCTCTTTGTAATATAACTCCCAGTTTAAGGAGAGTACAAACTGAAGGTTGCAAGTAACTCCCCTGCCCCCCACCCCCAAAGGGGAAGTGGAGTGTGTGGAGAGGCTACAGTTTTTTTATGGATTAAGGAGGGACAGGTAAGAGGGGGAGATGCCTTTTCCCACTTCTCACTCTCTGCAGAGACACAAAACGGCTAGCCACACTTATAGCAGCACCATCAATGTGCAGATCTTTATCTGTCTGTGGAGGAATTCAGTGTTGCTATAAAAGGGATTGCAGTACTGACCTCTAAGCACTATAGGGAAAAAAAAGCATAACCAATGCTCCCTTGGCTGCTGTGCAAGCTAAAATATAGTGTATGTTAAAATCTAAGGCAAGTAACTATTTTAAGAAAATATTTAAAAAGTTGAAAAGCTGTTAATGTAAAGGAGAATTTTCAAAATGTGAGACATTTTCCTTCTTAGATGAGAAATGGAGCATGGTTTAACTTGAGATACTATTTCTTAGCCCTGTACAGTATCTGTCTTACAGAAGCTTGTATGTAACTGGTACATGATAGAGAGTTTGAACACAAGGTTTGAACAGAAAACTGAGATTTAGGAACTCCCAAGATCTAATCCTAGTTCTAGCAGCAACTTCCTCTGTAGTCTCTGAGTGGTCCCTTTGGGATAGATCATGCAACACTAGTTCTTGAATAGTGCCTTTCTGCACAGTTAATGTCAAATGATTTCAAAGTGACACCAGGAAGACTAGGTTAAAACCCAGCCTGAGTAAAGGTATCAGAATCCAGGCTTCAGCAGATAGGTCTCAGGTCCCCAACTGCATCATTTAGAGAATCACTACCTCTGATGATTAAAGGCTGATGTTTGTAAGTACTTTGTAGATGAAAATTGCAACATTAGTGCCAAGTATTATTGTTAAGTATATAGGGTGCCACCTATTGTAGACTTTCTCTGGAGTAATCAACACACACGCACATCCTCAGAGGTAAAGTCTTAAGAAGATATCTATGTACTTATGCTTTCGCACGTCTTTCATCTCACTCAGATGTGGGAATGTAAATACCAAGACAGCTGTGAATTTGTAACTCCCTGGGAGATTTGAGCTCATAAAACAACAAATAGAATTCACTCATTCATATTCCTAGCTTACTCATGTAACATTTATAATATAGATAACAATGTGTCTTTAGTAAGTAATTAAGGATGAGTTGGCTTGAACTATAGTGGAAACTTAAAAGTATTCTTTGTATTTAACCTTTTTGGATCACCACAGGCTGCTATGTGGCTTTTACTAAGTCCCAGGGAATGAAGGGGAAGTGCAAATGCTACTCCATTCAACAATGTGAACTTTGGAGATTGTGCTTTAAGTAAACACGGTAGACATGTTTACAGCATGTTGGTACCAAGACTGGTGTGGCAGCAGTAAAGCATGCCAAGCCTGCTCTTTATGCCTTACCTCCTGAAAATGAAGTAATATATTTCTTTCTATTGGGGACAATGCACTATCTCCCATTCTTTTTTTGGAGACCTTATTGGCGCCTGCCCCGTACCACCACTGTCAGGTGGTCAGTGTTTTGTAGACACAGCATGTGCCTCATTGCATCTCTGTCTGGTAATACAATGGTGAAGGCATGCCCAACTCTTTTCCTGTTGCGGCCTACACACTGGATTGAGAGAGCAGATTGATTCTGTTAGCATGCTGTGACCAGTGTGAAGGTGGAAATTTTCATGGCCTCATCTCTGAACTTTTTGCACCTCTTCTGGAGTCCAGCTCTTTGGGAAAGGATCCTAAAGTGCAGGAACGGTTGTTGTGCTGGCCCTTATGTAGCCACGCAAAGGTTGAGGAGAGCTTCTTGCTCATTCTTACTATTCAGACCCATGCAATTGCTTGTACGTTGTCACAGACGCATATGATTTGGAAATAGATAGCATGTGACAGAGGTCTGCTCCAAGCAGCTTTACATGTTTATGTGCAAGATAACACTAAAGAGCTGTGACTTGTCTGCTGTCTTTTCCCAAGTAAGATCCCCACAGCCAAGAAAAGGAGCACACAGTACTCTTGCTTAAGGGTTTGTAGGCCTTCTGTGTTCCAGGGAGCTCTGGAGGAGGAATCATAGAGTCAATGGGCAATCAGGGTTGGAAGGGACCTCAGGAAGTCATCTAGTCCAAGCCCCTGCTCAGAGCAGGACCATTCCCAGCTAGATCATCCTGTTGGCCCCAAACAATGGTGAGTTCGTGCCCGGTGCGCTTGTGCCAATAAACACACAGGGTTGAAGGATCCAACTTAATCTTTATTTCTGCGCAGAAAGTGGTGCTTGGCAATCGTTCGCAAAGCAAGCACCCACACCTCAGTGGGCGTCTGCCTTATATAGCTATGTAACAGGTTAAACTTGCTGATGTGACGAAATGTATAGCAAGCCCAGCAAGTAACCCCCCTTCCAGCTCCCCCCCAAGTAACCCCCCTTCCAGCTCCGGACTTTGTTGATACAGCTTTCCTTCTAGCGAGGCCAGTAATTAAGCAACTAAGCAACAAGTGATCTCCCCCAGCCTAAACAACCTACTCTATGCCCTTGGTTAGATAAAATACTTTTCAAACATACAAAGCTGTTCCCGAAGTAGAAAATGCATAGTGAAAGTTCAGGGGTACCCATCAAATCCCCACTTCGAGACTATGGCCCTTATGGAAAAGGCCCATAGTTCTCGACTATCTTTTTCATCTCCAGAAATCTTTTTGCTTTCTCCCGATTGTTTTGGATCGGGTTTGTAACTGATGATTTTATAAACATCACATGGTGAACGGGGGAAGAAATTGATTTCTTGACTATCTCACAACACTTTGGCGCACACTGTATCCCACAACAGATCATCAAGAAAATACCCATACTTGCCACAATTAATAGGAAAATTTGCTTAAGCCATGAAAGATTAGGGAGCCAAGAAGTAAGCTATGAGAAGTTGAACCCTTCCCCTTGCTTAATGTGGGACAGAACCATTTTTTAACTTTTGCACTTTTGACTCTATTAACTCGGAGTTATCTGTCAAATTAAAACAACACATTTCCTCGAACTCTTCACATCCGTGGTTATGCCTCAGCAACAGGTAATCTATGGCTGCTCTATTTTGCGGAGTAGCTCCTCTTAGTTCTTTTATTTCAATATTGAGGGCAGCTAGGGCCTGTGAAGTTGAATTTAGGCCCTTTGCCAGGGCACAGGCCACCTTACCAAGCTGCCTCTCAGCATTCACTACTAGGCCTGGCACCCTTACTAGGAAAACTGCTAAGGACACTACCTCGGCCTCACTCAGGAGGTTTATGTCACTATCACAGGATTTATCTAGCACCTTTGAACCTCTCCGGTGACGCTTACTAGAGGTCTTAGGCATACCTGGTAGCTAGACAGTCAACCGGCCTAGAGCACAAGGGCCTCCTGTGGCATTGGCTGGGATATATGAATAGGCAGTCTTCCCACAAAGGAGGAACCGCCCCCGGGGTAATATAACATGAACGTAGTTGTAAGATACATTAGTCATGTCTGAGCAATTGAAAATTTTTGTTTTTTCTGTGGTAATGGTTCCCCACATGGAGTTGTTAGTGTAATTGATTGGACCTCCTATTCCCCCAGATGTGAACCAAGTCTGATTCCGGAGTGCTTCCATTGGAGTGGGCACCCCTATAAGGCATGACGTGAAAATATCATTAACCGATATTTCACCTGCCAAACAAAGATAAGTGACATTTAATACGTCCTTTGCCAAATGAACCCACACATTTTGACTCTTATCGAACTTTTGATGCACCAACCCCTTAGACTCTAGAAACATTATACCTACACAAAGAACTATTTTTCACATGGTTGACATTTAAACAGAAATTTGAGTCCTTTTACTGGCTCTGCTGTCCAACGGTGTCCGTTTGTGTCGGCTTCCAGTGCGACACTCTCAGCAAGTTCTCCTGCAGGTGGTACTTCTGGTCCGGCCTTCACCCGAATGTAGTGTATTCACGGTTTTACCCCCTGAACCTTCACTGCAGCGTGAGTAGTAAGAATCACAGGATACGGTCCCTTCCACCTGGGCTGAAGCGGCTCGTCTTTCCGCGTCTGGACCAGTACCTTGTCTCCGATCTGGAACTTGTGGACTGGTGTATCTAGAGGGAGTGGAAGTCATTCCTGGACATACCTGTGGAGAGAAGACAATACAGCAGACAAAGAATACAAATAATCTTTTACCCAACCTTCCCCTTTTACATGTATTTGATTCCCATGCGTCTCCACTGGATTCTTAGGATATGGCTTGCCATACATTAATTCAAATGGACTAACTCCCAATTTAGCTCAAGGGGCTATGTGCACTCTAAGCAAGGCAAGAGGCAGAGCTTTGGGCCATTTCACTGAGTCTCCTGGCAAAGTTTAGCCAGCTGTCTTTTTAGAGTCTGATTCATTTGTTCCACCTGTCCACTTGACTGCGGTCTCCATGCTGTGTGAAGGTCCCATTGTATCCCCAGAGCCCGGGAAACTGCCTGGGTCACTTCTGACACGAAGTGTGGCCCTCGATTCAAGGCTAATCCCTCTGGGATTCCAAATCGTGGAATCATTTCTTTTAGCATCACCCGGACCACTTCTTTTGCTTGGTTGGTTCGGTACGGGAAGGCCTTAGTCCATCCAGTCAGAGTGTCCACAAGCACTAACAGGTATTTGTAGTGTCCCTTCCTGGGAACTTCAGAGAAATCTATCTGTCAATATTCTCCTGCTAATAGTCCTTGCCTTCCTGCTCCTGGTGGAGGTTTGGGGGAAATCTTAGGATTGTTGGCACAACAGACAGGGCATCTACGCACTATCTGTTCTGCTGTTTTTCTCATCTTAGGTCCCACTACAATTCTTTGGAGACCTTGGGTCATGGCGTCAACTCCCATATGGGTGCTCTGGTGGTACTCTTGGAGCACTTTGCTAAGAATCAGTTTTGGCATCAGGACTTGTCCCTCAGGCAAAACCCACCATCCATCTTGTTGTTCTTTGCTTCCCAGTTTCTCTGCGAGTTGGTTCTCTTTTTCAGTATATTTGGGAGGTTCCTCAGGTAACATTACCTGAGGCATCAATGCCAACATTTGAGTCTCTTGAACTTGTCCTCTAGTTGCCTTTTTCGCCGCAGCATCTGCTCGTCGATTTCCTTTAATAACGTCAGCATTTCCCTTTTGATGGGCCTTACAGTGCACCACAGCTACCTCCAGTGGTTCCATCACGGCTTCAAGTAATTTCAGGATCTCTGTTCCATGCTTTACTGGGCTTTTACTTGCCGTTAAGAGTCCTCTCTCTTTCCTATAGCTCCGTGGGCGTGTAAGACTCCAAAGGCGTACTTCGAATCCGTGTATATAGTGGCTCTCTTTCCTTTTGCCAAATGGAGAGCTCGGGTCAGCACAATAAGCTCAGCTCTCTGTGCAGAGGTATTTGGAGGCAAGGCGTTTGCTTCCACGGTATCCCATGATATAACCACAGCGTATCCCGCCTTTCGGGTTCCATTGTCCATGAAGCTGCTTCCATCTGTGTAGAATTCAAGGTCTGCATTAGGTAGTGGGGCATCTTTAAGATCTGGCCGGCTAGCATACACACTCTCAATAGTTGCAATGCAATCATGCTGTAATCCTTCGTTTTTGCTGCAATTAACAAATCATCCACATACTATAACAGGGTTCCTGATGTCCCTTTGTCCCACTTCTGAAGGTTGGTACTTAAGGCAGTGGTGAAAATAGTGGGACTGTTCTTAAAACCCTGAGGCAAAACTGTCCAGCACAATTGGGTTTTTCTCCTAGTATTCGGGTCTTCCCACTCGAATGCAAAAATCTCTTGGCTGTCTCTTTCAAGTGGGATGCAAAAGAAAGCATCTTTCAGATCCAGGACTGTAAACCACTGTTCCTCTGCGGACAAAGTAGTCAGCAAAGTATAAGGATCCTTCACCACCAGATGAAGGGTCACCGTGACCTTGTTCACGGCTCTGAGGTCCTGCACGAAACGATACTCATTACTGTGGGGTTTCTTTACAGGCAAAATGGGGGAATTGAAAGATGATTGACACTCCCGAAGTAAACCATATTTAAGGAATCTCTTTATCAATGGTTCCAGGCCTTTCCAAGCTTCTATTTTCAATCGATACTGTGGCACCCTGGGCGGAGTAATTCCCGGCTTTAAATCAATGCTTACAGGGGTGGCCAGTTTGGCTTTTCCTGGCTTCTCTCCTGCCCATACCCATTGTACTACAGCGTCTTCTACTTCTGGGGGAATTCTCCCTTCCTCCCCCTCCTGCAATAGGAGACACACCTGAGCTTTCCAGGCTTCCTCAGTTGGTATCTTCATAGTAATTTTCCCCTCTGAAAAGGTCAATTGGGCCTGCAATTTGCACAGCAAATCCCCCCCAAACAAAGGTATGGGGCACTCAGGCATATACAGGAACTGATGAGACACTTTCTTTCCACCCAATTTGCATTCCATGGGTGGCACAAAAGGATGATATGTCCACTGGCCGGTGGCTCCAATTATGGGGATCTTGGTTTTTGATAAGGGTCCTTTAAAATTGGTTACAACTGAATGCGTGGCTCCACTATCTACTAGAAAGTCAATAAGTTCTCCCCCTACTTGCATTTTAACCAGGGGCTCGTCCGGGGAGACAGAGATTACTTCAGTGTTAGCTCCCGGTCCCTGTCACTCCTGGTCAGAACCATCCAACATCAACAATCTTTCTTCCTCTTCTCATCTCTTCTTCTCCCTCTTGGGGCACTCATTTTTTCAATGCCCTTCCTGCTTGCAAATAGCACACTGATTAGGTCCCAACCTGGGACCCTGGCTGTAGCCTCCCGGAGCATAGCCCACGCCTCCTCTATGCCCTCTACTTCCCCTGCCTCGTCCCCGACTCCTCTGATCTACCATTGCCACTGCCAACAACGATGCTTGTAACAATGCCTGTGCCTTTATTCTCTTATCTTCCCTTTTCTCCTTAACCTGATCTCTGTTGGAGTATACTTTATAAGCAATCTCAATCATTTGGCTGATGCTCATTCCAGCTGCTCCTTCAGTCTTCTGTAGTTTTTTCTAATATCTGGGGCTGACTGTCCTATAAACAGTGTGTTAAACATCTTGGCATTTTCTGGCAGCTCCGGATCTAAATCCGTCCACTGTCTGGCTGCCTCGCATAACCTCTTATAAAAACTGGATGGATCCTCCTCCGGACCCTAATGCACTTCGTACAACTTAGACAAATTTTTCTGCTTGGGGATAGCCTCCCGGAGAGCAGCCAGCACAAACTCCTGATACAGCTCTAACTCCCTCCGGCCCCCTCGGGTGTTGGGATCCCAGTCTTGATTTTTCTTAGGGCAAAGTTCATCTACCTCACCGGCTGGGTGATGCTGCTGTGCTATCGTGTGTGCTTTCTCTAAGACCAACCTTTTTTCTTCTGGAGTCAGAAGAGCGGCCAGTAAGGCCTGAATATCTATCCAGTTTGGTTGGTGGGTGAGGAAAATAGTAGAGAACAACTGTGCCATTGCCTCCGGATTCTGGTGATATTGGCCCACAGACTGTTTTCAATTTATCAAGTCTGCTGTGCAGAATGGCACATGGACAAAACCTGGTTCACCCTCAGGACCCACCGCTTGTCGTAAAGGGGCCTGAACTACTGGTTGGGCCCCTGATCGTAAGCGACTCGCCACAGGGCTAAACGCCCCATCTCCTACAGTCCCTTCTACCACCAGATTGCTACCACCCACATCCGCCGGACCCGGGGACGGCAACCCAAGGCTGTCAGGGGAGGTGTCGGACGACAGACTGGACGAGCCAGCCGGGAGTCCCTGACAAGCCGTTACAGGTGCAGTGAAAGTCCCCTGTGGTGACGCATGGCTCACAGGATGAGATGGGGGAGCTGTGGGAGCAATTAGCAACTGCACGTCTCCCTCCTCCGGCTCCTTTGGACATACTGTGGTGACCCCCTGCAAAGCCATTACCCCACTTCCCCTAAATATCCCACACAGCTCCTGTGTAACCCCATCCCCATACAAAGTCATATATGCCTCTACATAAAGCATCTCATCCCACTTCCCTTGGCGCCTACAAAACAACTGTAACTGCAAGATTGTGTTATAATCCAAAGACCCATTCTCCGGCCAGGCTGCACCATCCGCAAGTTGGTACTGTGGCCAACATGTATTGCAATACCAAATCATCTGTTGTTTTGTCATAGGGTCACTTCCAAACTTTGGCCAATTTTTCAAAATGCATCCTAAGGGACTGCAGGGTGGAATCTTGGACTGGTTACTTCCCATTGTCCAACTACCGGACGGCGACCGCCGCTCAGCCTCAGAACCAAACTGATTAAAGGGAGTTCACGGGGCTGCCACCCGATCTCACTCGCCTAGGGCGTCTACACGGTCGGAACTTTCAAAGCCGTCTCTTTCCCAACCTGCCCAAAATATGGAAAGAAGTACTCACCAGTCCGTTGAAACCTCCCTCGCCCCACCTGATTAAGTTGGTCCTTCGAGCATTGCGCCGTTGTGCCCCTCCACGACTCCGTCAGGCAACCAGGAGACGGTCAGACCTCCGACGAATAAGGTCGGTGGCGCCTGGCCCTCACGCCGTCCACAGTTGTTGCCGGAGCCGAAGAGGTGGACCGGGCAAGGCAGTCAGCTAGGTTCCCATCTGGGTTGCCAGAAATTGTTGTCCCCAAACAATGGTGAGTTCGTGCCCGGTGCGCTTGTGCCAATAAACACACAGGGTTGAAGGATCCAACTTAATCTTTATTTCTGCGCAGAAAGTGGTGCTTGGCAATCGTTCGCAAAGCAAGCACCCACACCTCAGTGGGCGTCTGCCTTATATAGCTACGTAACAGGTTAAACTTGCTGATGTGATGAAATGTATAGCAAGCCCAGCAAGTAACCCCCCTTCCAGCTCCCCCCCAAGTAACCCCCCTTCCAGCTCCGGACTTTGTTGATACAGCTTTCCTTCTAGCGAGGCCAGTAATTAAGCAACTAAGCAACAAGCGATCTCCCCCAGCCTAAACAACCTACTCTATGCCCTTGGTTAGATAAAATACTTTTCAAACATACAAAGCTGTTCCCGAAGTAGAAAATGCATAGTGAAAGTTCAGGGGTACCCATCAATCCCAGACAAAGCTTTGTCTACCTGGGTCTTAAAAACCTCCAATCCTCCAATTTATCTAGGTCACTCTGAAAGAAGGGTGTTAAAGAAACAGTCAAGCCTATCCATTATATAGAAATCAGCATGTCCCTAATTCAGGATAATGTATAAGCACATAGTGAAGTGCTGTCCTGAATAATCACCTACCTACCTACCTTAAGGTTTTATAGTATTATCCATCAGTATAATATCTGAGCAGAGGCATAACTGCCCAATGATGTGTCCTGAGCAGTAAGGGTGCAGAGGCAGCAGCTGGAGGTTCACTGCTGCAGGGTGGATGGGAAGGTGAGACGCCCCCGGCTCCATTCCAGTGCCTCCCCCTTGGGCAGAGTCTCAGGTATGTGACCTGCTTGCTTACCCATCATTATGCTACTGTATCCGAATACATTCCCTGTAATAACAATAACAAGGCCCCTAACCAACTTCTATGGAATTCTGGAACTTTACTTTTTGAGATTAAAAACTCTGCCGAGAACGGCTTTTTTGTTCAGTTTATATATATATATAATTAAATATATATATATTTAATATATATATAAATAAAATATATCAAATATATCATTTTATATATTTGGGTTGATTTATTCTAAGTTTTTTTTGTTCATGTGAGGGTTTTTTTATTGCTTAGTGGTTTTTTTGGTGTGGTAGGTTAGCATTTTCTTGGATAGAAGGTATTGTCCTATGGATGCTTCCCTGAACCAGTGCCCAAGTGAAGAATTGTTGACAAGCCCTTTTAAACATTATAAGGACATATATTTTAATAGGTACTTTTCAGTAACATTTTCAGGGTCTCCCTGCTTTAATAGTTATAAAAGATATATGCATGTGTACCTGGGAGGATTTGTCCATAAAAATAGTCATAGGACAGCTTTTTTGAGTTGCATGGTAATGTCAGAATGGAAATGCTTGAGACCTTTGTACAAGAAGTAGTAGGGAGGAAGAGAAAAAATGAAGAATAATAGCAATGAAATCAAGCCATTATTTTTTATTTGTTCTTAAAACAAAAAAAATAGAACTTGTCCAAAATCAGGGCTGATGATGAATTAAGAAATCCAGAAGATCCCACAATTACTATTATTTAAGGTCCTTTAATGAACAAGGCACCAAGACAAGGTTGCATACTGTAAACATAGGAAACAGAAAAAGGAAAAGCTATTGGACCTGTTTTGAACAATCAATTCAGCTTGCACAGTGAGAAGAGTTTGGAAAGTTGCCAGTGCTGTGCTATTATTGTGGAAGAAAGATTTTGGATTTACTGGTATGTTACAGATCACTTAGCCCATATCAACAGCAGGAATGCTTGTGTTGTATAGGAACACTGTCAAAGCTCTCCCAGTATGGACACACCTATGTTGACAAAACTGCTCTTATTTAGCTGTATAGTAGAGCCTTCCCCCATCAGCAGAGCCTTTATATTAGTAAATGCACAGTTTTGTCAGTATAACTACATTTGTACCAGGTGTTTTGCTGGCATGGCTTGACAGGGAACAATGCCTCTTCTCACCTGCAGCAAACAAAGTTATGTCAGTAGAAGGCTGGAGTTTAGTCATGTCCTCTGTTTAATCTGAGACAAGGGAATATTTGCTTTTCTTTCCTTTAGCTTCCACTGAAATCAATGTCTCTTCTTTGGCTTCACTGGGAGTTTGATTGAGCCCTAAATGTTGTTAATAGTTTCTTGTCTAATTTTATTACAAACTCAATTATAAATATAATTTAATGATTGACAGAGGAAACTTTTGGCCTTTAATAATCAGGAATCATTAGTTTTGGCTTCCTGTGTGCACAGTGCCTAGTACTCTAGGGTCCTGGCCTATGCCAGATCTTTAGACACCACTTCTGTGCAAATAATCACAATAATTCTGACTAAAAGCTAGTAATGTGGAAGCACAAGCATTTCTGTAAGGTAAAATGGCTTTTATTATTCCTACAAATGACTTGGATAATGATCTTGTTATCGAATGTAGAATCGCTAAAACTTTCCATTAAAATAAATAGGGAAAAAGAAATGAAAGATGTAGACAGTTATAGAGGTATTTTGATAACGTACTTTTAAAATAATATTATAGGTTACTTGCCCAGAATGAATTTGCAGAGAAAGAATGGGAATCCATGTGACCAGAGAAAATGCATTGGGATTTAAAACAAATTAAAATTCAATCTTTACAGGATTTGAGCTTGTTGATTTTAAAATATGACTAATGGACATAGATTTTAGTTGTTAGATGAAATGGCCTTTGGCTAGCATAGTGGATATGGAAATTAACAGATATAATTTTAGGTAGTGGAGGTGGTCTGCATTGTTCCAAAGAAGTATTCAGAAAGCTTTATGAAAGGTTGATTAAGAAAAGAAAATTAAATATTTTGCTGTTGATTCTGAGGTCAGTCACTCTAATGTAAATCCAGATCAACTCAGTTTAAGTTAATACATTCATATGCTTAAGAAAGAAATAGTCAATGGAATAATAACTCAGTGTTTATGCTGGGAAAACTAAGATTAGGATTTATAATCTACAAACTATGACTTCTTTGAAAGGAAAAGACGAGTTCCTACTGAAATTTAATTGCAACCAAAGGCTCTTGAAAAGCTGATTTGACAGCTGTTTTTCATGACAATGCAAAAGTGACACAATAGGAAAAAAATCTCTTAAATTCTGGCATATTTATTTTTCAAATGATTATTGCATGTTTTTGTGATGGGCTAGCTGGCAGTGACAGCCCAGGGGTTTTGAAAGGCCAAAAAATGATTGGAGGACTTGGGTTTCCCTTTCTTCACCAATTGGGTAACGATTTGGCCCAGGGGTTTTGAAGGGGTAAAAGATGATTGGAGGACTTGGGATTCCCTTTCCTCACCAATCAGGCCCCAGATACTCACCCTCCATGTCCCCTAATTGGCCCCTTGGGTCACCTGGAGGGGGATAAAAGGGGCAGCACAGCTGACTCAGGAGAGACCAGTGAGAAACCCCAAAGAAGGAGCTTCAAAGAGCTGGCAAGGGCTGAGCCAGCGGGGTGGGAGCAATTGCCCCAGAAGCACCTGAAGGAGTGGGACCTGCAGGCAGCAGTTGGACCCTCAGCAGCATGGCATGCAGCTGGCAGGAGAGGCTCCCTGCTGGGCTCCAGGATCCCCTACAAGAGGCTGCAGCCAGCAGGAGAGGATCCCCTGCTCCAGCAAGGATCTGAGCAGTGACCTGAGAGGTTCCCAGCCTTGCTTCCAGCTCCTCCAATCAGAGGCCAGGCAGCTTGACATAAGGCCAGGGCTCTGGGTAGGTCAAGACCACTAGCAGCTTGGAGCAGTACCAGCACTGGTGGCTGTGTGGCAGTGTTTCTGCCTACCATGTGGGAGATCTGAGTTTAAGTCTCAGCTGGAGTGGCTTAAGGTGAATGAAGTAACAGGGAGATATCTATGTCACAGTGGAAAGGGGCCATTGTGTTTTCTCCCCCTCCAGGTACCCAGGCCCTATGTTCCTTGTTATTTGACATTTTGTATTTTGTGCCTTTTATATTTCCCCAACCAGTATTGTTTGTTCTGCTGTTTTATATTTTGTTAACCCTGTCTTTTGTCAATGATTGTAAGTGTCTAACCTCTGTTGAATCCTGCCCCTTGGGGCATTGTAGTGTCCCCTATACCCCCTGGTTTATACCTGTTATGTTCCCAGTATTGTTCTCTTATTAAAAGGTATATGGTTAAGGCCCATTGGTGGTCTGGCTCTGCTCTATAAGGGGAGGAGAGTCCCTACACCTCCCACAGCACTTGTGTACCTGTTTTGATCCCTTCAATTGGAGAGGGGGTACCTCTTGGAGTACTGCCCAGGTTACATTTTCATGATGATCCTTTACTATTTTAGTTTTCAGTGGCCATGTCTACATGAGTCACTTTACTGCACAGTAAACTAATCTACTGCACAGTAAAGCATCACCATCTACACATACAGGCTCTTACTATGCAGTAAATTAGTCTATTGCACAGTAAATTTACTGCGCAGTAAAGCCAAATAGCATTAATTGCATGTGTAGATGTGCCCACTATGCACTATTAGATTAATTTGTATAAAACTGCACTGTGTGTGTCAATTCTATGCTTAATATTGGCATGGTCAATACACCAGGTCTTTTAAAATTGTTGTTACAAATGGTAATAATGTAACTCAGTCTTTAGCCAGTACCTTGTCTCTTAGGGTCAGGTTGAGCAAAAGACCTCAAGTGTTTAGATTCTTAGCTCTGATTGAAAATAACAAAATGGCCCCACGTCACCTTAGAAGCCGTTGTAAATTCTTCTAGGCACCTATCTGCCTCTTCTAGGGACCTTTGCAAATCTGGTTCCAGTCCTTCAGAACCTAAAAAATGTTGACAAGGCCACTTCAAAAGTTTGTCTGTTCAATCACTTTTATAGCCAGGGGAATCATGGCAGAGTCTGGCTCTATGCCATTAGTCAGTGGTATAACTAAGCAGGGAGCGGTGCAAAAATAACAGGTACCACTGCTGCTGTCCTGTTGCACTGCTGCTGCTAGCCTATGCACCACCGCTACCCAGGGCACAGCTCTGTTCTGTTACACTTCTGTCATTAATGATTTATTATTTTGGTTATGGTAGACTATTATTCCCTGTAATTGTAATTCTTTGGCAGTGCATGCACCTTGCACTTTGTTTGCTTTCTTCTCTGTATTCCTTTTTTTGCTGAGTTTATCTAAAGAATATACTATTTTTCTGTAATAATATCTAGTCCTCCATTGTGGTCAACAAAACACCATGGCAACAACACTGCATTTAGGAGGCAGCCCCCTGATTTACAGTTTGCATCAAAACTTGCCAGTCTGTATTTCTCTTGATTGAAGATGATTCAGATGCAGTAGAGGATGGCTATAAGCACCTCTGATAAAAGCACAGTTGGGTATTAGGAACACATGCCCAGGAACCTGTATTTTTTCTAGCCATAAGCACACTCTGGCTATAAACAAGTTTTCATCTTTGTTGTGACAAATATGGTGACCAAACCATCCAGCCTGGTGTATCAGTAATAAAGCAGTAAAATATGATGACAATTTACTTGAAAATCTGCCAAAATTTATGGGAAGGTGCTACTCCTTTTTAGATCTGTCATTTATTAGCAGGGGTGCTCTGCCTGATATGATTCGAAGAAGTGCTGAGCTTACACACAGAAGTACCATGAAAGTATCTGGTAGCTAAAAACAAGCAAATTGCATTGTCTACTCCTATGTGTTGCTCATTGCTACTGCTTTAGTGAAGGAAAGGCAAAATTAACTTCTGATACCAGCACACTCTAGACATACACGCCTGTGACCCTGCTATCAAGGGGTGTGCTAATATCTAGCTCATACTAGATTAGTGTACGTGCCTTTACAGAAGCCATCCGTTTTCTACCTTATTCTTTTTTTTTGAGTCCACCTTTAATTTTTCTAAATGTAAAGCTTCATTTGTTAAAGACTTTGCTCCAACCTATCAGAGAGATTGTAGAGGGTAGTTTTCAGCAGCATCTTGTCTTTCTTTTGTGGCATTATAGGACATTCTTTAGTTTCCTGTTTTGTTCAGCATGTATGTGGAAGCTTAGAGATGAGCTATTGTATTTTGGGGCAGAGTGGAGATCTAGCTGGCTGAAGTTTAGCCTTGATATGACTTAAGGTGATGCTTGTGGGTTGAGGGAAGCAAGTAGAATATTGTTATGTAGGAAACAAGGTCTGTTTTGGGGGGTTTTTTTAAGCTGATGTTCTGAATGCCTTTTGGCATTAGAGTTAGCAGACTGGGGAGTACTTTTTGGACTCATAGGCTACATCCAGACATGCGTGGATGTTTGGTTCCCTGGGGACAACTAGTGGCAGTGCACCTTGTGCGGCCACTAGTTGTGCCCAGGGAACACCTGTGCCATGTGCGCTGTGGCACAAGGCAAGTTAAACTGGGTGGGGTAGGGGAGGCTGGGGCCAGCAGCCTTACCTGGAGTCCTGGGGGCATCCTGGGCTGCAGCAGTGGTGATCCTGCCATAAGAAGCCTGGCCAGCAGCCGTGTGTGGCTCTGGCCAGCTGGGCTCTGGCTTTGGGCAGTACACTCTTCCTGTGTGCGCCATGCCACTTTGTGTCTTAGATGCACATGTAGATGCTGTGCCCAGGAACAGGGAACTTGAGCTCAAACAGCTGTGGAGTGTATTGCTTCACCTTAATTTTATGTGTAGATGCACTCAATGTGTAGTATAAGTTTTCTCTCATTTTTCCATTGTCCAAAGGA